>NC_044190.1:23222454-23536621 GCF_900880675.1 Sparus aurata
CTGTAGCTGCAGCAGCCCTGACATGAGTCTCATAAATGCTCAGTTTTAATGTCTTTCATATTTAAATCATATTTACATACAGATTATGTGCAGATATGTCTCATTGTGCCTGATTTCATCGTGTGTCTGATATCCAGTTTGCTCAGTGAACTGTCTAAGCATGCGTGTTTCCTTTGTTCGTGTGTGACATGTTGGTGCATGTGAGAGTGTGTTTTTGCATCTCATTGTAGTGAAGTGGTCCCTCGTCAGGTTTTGATCCTCGGCAGCAGGCTGTGGTCCTGGCATCCAACCAGCTGTTGCTCTTTCCCTCATTTATCTTATTTTACAACATGTTTGGAACCTGATGCTGTTCTCAAGCCTCTATAATGAGCACTTGACTTGCAAAAATGCCTTTGTACACAACGATCAAGACACTGCTCTAAAATCTGTCACTCTCCGTCTCTCTCGCTCTCTCTCTCTCTCTCTGTGTCTTTGCAGGGGAAGAGGAATAAGCCCGGGGTGGAGGCTGCCAGCTCTCCAGATTCTGTGAGAGGTCGAGGGGAAAATAAAGCCATCAAGTAGGTGTCAGGGACAGTTTGGACGGAGGCATATGGAAATGATCTATGATGTGGTGATAGTATTGCATTTTAACAGCCGTTTTCTGATTTGAAAGCTAATCTTGTAGCACCCCCTACGTGGCCTGAAATATCCACCATGACATGATGCCCCGAAACAGTGTTATATAGTTTTCATTTATTAGAGAGGCTCAATTTAACACACAGTGGGGCGAAAGTGTATTCTGTTTGTATAAATCAAAGGTTGGATTACGGATAAATAAGCTTTAGCTCAAAATTAAATGTACATCCAGGCATGACTCCAACAGTCAGATACAGTGGTCACACACAAAACACAACTCTAAAACACTGTTATATACAAATATATGTTGAATACTGGATGTTCAGATTGGTTAAATTCAGAACATTCAAAACTATAACTGTCTTTCTGAAAATGCCGGTGTACTTAAACTGTGCTGCTGTGTTTGATTGGTATCGTGCTTTGACTCTGGACAGTAATATTTTAACCCAATTGCCAGAATAAACATCGGAAACACTGCTATGTGGAAACTTGACAGGTTCTTTAGATTCAGTTTTCATTTTTTTCATGTGACAACACTGTGCTTATGGTCTGGATACATTACGTCAAAAAGACACTTTGTTAAGGTTAGGGAAAGATCATGCTTTTGCTTTTATTGGTCACCACACACACGGCTGGAGATATCCCAAGGTCTCCTTAAAAACACACAGTTTTGTCACCAATTACACCACTTGAGATGTTCCAGAAATATCTGCATTTTGTTGCATCAAAACAGGGCTAAAATTGTCCTAAGGTCTCTTTAAAAATATCCAGTGGTTTCCCTATTGCACATGTAACTCCACTCCCATCCCCTCTTCTTCTGGATGTGTAAGTTAGATCATAAACATGTCATGTCAATGTGATATGACATGTTTTGTTGAAAAAAAAAAAAGGCCAGTATGGTACGAAGCCTATGACACGTACAAATGTTAACGTATGAGTAATTCACTGCCAACATTTTACCCTGGCAACTGGGGTGGACATTGATTTTATGTTGTTATTAAAATTAACATAGATCAGTGGTTCTCAAGGATGTGCAGCTAATGATGTGTGATTTATATCACTCTTCATTGATATTTAACTTGCTGTCTCCCAAATGTTATGCTCTCAATTTATATTCAATGTGTGCTTCTACAATTACCTGTTGTTTTTTGCTCCAAACTGACTTTTTTTTTTTTTACCTCCTCTGTTTTACTTGTCAGCCCTGACAGAGCTATAGAACGTGCAGGTCGCTTCTTTCCTCTCTATTCTCTGTGTTTTATCTAGCACCAGCATGTCATTGCCATAAGGTTTTTTGGACACACAGATTACAATGGACTTATCTTTAAACCCACACTTTAACCCCGTGGGAATGTGTGTCGTATGTAGTGTTTCACTCAGCTTGTACTTAATGAACAGGTGTATTCAGCGTCTATGTTCTCAAAGAACAGCTCACTGTGCAGAATATAACATCACAGGCAGTGACACGGTCACATATTTCATAACTATTAACACTCGCTACCTGACCTTTAGATTTATGAGACAGTGTTCTAACTTTGCTCTTTTAATGATGTTTTTTTTACTGACTTATCATTATCTCATCTTGCGATGTTATTCTTCTGTTTTACTGCCTTTGATTGTTTCCTGCTCTCACCGCTCCGTCTCTCTCCCTCTCTCTCTCTCTCTCTCTCTCTCTCTCTCTCTCTCTGGTCACAGTGATCTAGACAGAGACTTTTGGAATAACAATGACAGCAGCAACGTGCAACAGAGGTGGAGCTCCTACCCGCCCAAGGAGTTCCTCTTAAACATGTCTCCCTACGCACCCTACGGAGACCCTCGCCTCACGCCCAAGTGAGTCTCAGTCATGGCTGGTAAGGGAACCCTCTATCTGGGCAGGGCTGTAATGAACAGGGGCTCATGTGCACCTTGGAAAACTCCCCCAAATCTATACGAGTAAACACTAAATTCGGCTTTTTGATCAGATAAGTATCCTGACAACATAACACAGAAAATACTCAGAATCACAGGAAAGAGTGGATCAACATACTGTATCACCCTGAGCAGTGAAAAGGTTGTGTTTAATAGCCTAAAGGGGGGCAGAAAGCCTCATTTTGTAACACTGTCTGGCCACATATCTTTAAACAGAAGTCTCCTCTCATCCCTGGTAATCCTCATGTTTTTGCTTTCAGGCATATCCACAGTGAGATGGTGTTTAGTATGCACTGCTGGTCATGCAGCACCTGATGGAGATGTGCAGCACCATCCCTGAATATTACTGCGAGACTACCCCCTAACATTGACAGAAATTACAACCATTTTATAAATGATAGGACGATAGAAAGACAGTGTTATTCTGACAACTGTGACATGAAAGAGTGGATACCGCAAATCAGAAAACCAAAAAAAGAATGAATCAAACCATTAGAAGAGGATTCTAGAGAGACGTTTCTTTTAGACGAAAACTCCAAACACAAAAACAAATAAAATCTGGGAAACAACATTTTGTTTTGCTTTTGCTCGGTGTTAAAGGTTTGATAGCCCCATTCCCTACAGCCCTGCTAGCCTCATCAGACCCTTTTTTACCTCTCACCTGCAGCCCATGGAATGTTACCATGGAGATGGACAACCCTCAGAGAGCAGATCTCACTGTTTCACGTGAACCTTTTTTCATATAAGCCAGCCTTTCAGCTCAGAGCATTCAAATCTACTGCTCTCTCCTGACACTGACTTACCTAAGACATCAGGGTTTCCACAGAGGGTTGACTGCTGTTGATTTGTAATTGAATGGGTTGGTTTTAAAGAACTGTTTGACATTTTGGGGTGTATTTAGTTGTTTTCTTTTTGGCAGAGAGTTAGATGAGAAGATCAATACCAATTTCTCACTTCCATTGAATATAAAGTTGCAGCCAGCAGCTTCTCAGTTTAGCATAAAGACTGTGGGGACAAGGATAAACTGCCCTGGTTTCTGTCCAGTATTTTGTGAGCTGCTCTAGTGTGAACAGTGAACCTGGGGTAGTTGTTAATAGGATCTTTTCTGACTGCTTTCAAAGTTGGATGCAAAATAAATGTCAGTGTAAACGATGACAATGAAGCTATATCGTATCTTATCGTAACGTAATTGTATCATACTGTACCGCGCCATACTGTGACGCATCATCCCCCTTTATTGTGATATCATACCATGTCGTATCATTTTGTACCTTATGGCATTGTATTGTATCATGTTGTATTGTACTATATCATATCGCACCACATGATATTGTGTTGTCTTGTACCATTTTGTATCATATTGTACTGAATTGTACTGTATTGTGTTGTATCGTACGTACCACTATATCATATGTTATTGTGCCCTATTGTATCGTATCGTAGCATACTAAATTGTATTGTTGCACAGCATACAGTATCATATTCTATCGTGTCCTGCCGTAACCTATCGTATCGCATCACATCGTATCGTAACGATTGTACCGTACTGTATTGTATGGTGTGTGGTATTGTATCACATCATACCCAATCATATTGTTGCAAAGCTGTGACAGTTTTCACAGTGAATTGTTTTATTTTTTTTACTCTTGCTAGTTCTTGTACCAACTTAACAAATAAGTTAGTTTAAGGGGGATTAATAGAATTGTGTTACATTTAAAGAGCTGTTTTGTTATATTTCCAGTCTTTATGCTATGCTAAGCTTTACGGCAACTGGCTGAAGCTTCATATTTAACAGACTGATTTAAAAGTGGTATCAATATTCTCATCGAACTCTACACCAGAAAGCTAATAAGCGTATGTCCCAAAATGTTCAACTGTTCTTTTATTGGGGTGGTCTCTGTTCTACTTCTCTCAGTGTTGTGTTGTGTTTTTTGGTGAATGTGAAGTCGTTATGTGTATTTGCTCCTTTCCCCTTTTCCCAACTCCCTGTGTTTGTCACTGTTCCCATAGTACTGCACTGTCCTGATTCTGGTCTACTTAGTCCTTTTCCATTGATACTGGCAATTTTTCCATCATGTGCAGTACAGCAATTAAGTGTTTGGATGGTAAAACATCAGTTCCGTATCAACATCCATCATTCTACACAAAACTCATTCAACTCTTTCAAAACCACAGGGGTTATCATTTATATTTTATCTGTGCAGTGACGTTTAAACTATTTAGAATCAGCAGGGAGTTGTGTGATTACTAAGATGATAATAATGGCAATTCCAAGATGTGTAATAGCGAGTCAGTGATTCAACTATTTCTTTCCCTGTGCTATCGAGATATTGGCGGATAGGAGATATGGGCAAAACAAGTTTCTTCGCACATTTCACATTTCAAACTCAGATAGAATTCAAAGACAATGCATTAGAACATTAAAAACTCAAAAGAAAAATCAACTCAACAAAGAAATAGAAGAGATGAATACAATTAAACAAGAGAGATGTTTGGGGTGTGGAAATGTGCAAGTGGTAGTAGAAGCAAGGTAGCCAGAAAATGTCTCATCGCTCAGTGAGAATTCATTCATTTTACCGTCAGCCTACACTAAATGTCTGAATGTTGTCGAAGACATTGTTCCAGTGTGCAGCTGTTTGTTCCATGGTTTGTCCTCACTCAGCAGAGGGTCCCTGTGTTGGAGTCGACGTTGTGTTTGCACTTGTCTCTGTGACGTCTCAATCGAGGTCTGTTGGGGTGGGTTAGGATGCATTATGACAAATAATTTGCGGGATCTTACCGTGGAAAATTCTTTACACAAAGTCATTAGATAATGAGTTTTCATCATGAGCTGTAGGTGAGTTGCTGTGAGATTACAGAGACATTAGTGCTTTGTTATCATCACCTGCATCTGCAGGTTATAATTTGAAGACGACGCATCTGCATCATTACTCAGCTATTATGTGCAATTCACGGAGACAGCAGATTGGTCATTGCTGTCCCCCGTGTGGAGTGGAAAGCTGGACCTGCTGTATATCCAAACTCCCAATACTCTGGGGCCTATTTTCTCACCTCAAATGTTTATGAAATTGTTTTTAATGGACTAAGCAGCTGCAATAAGACCAAGTTCCCTCAAGGACAAAATCCTACCTCTTTGCTTTGCTAATATTGTGCACTACAAGTGAATTGGGCTTTACAATACAGCGAAGAAAGTAATCTGTTGGCCATCAACTGTTTGCAGCTTTGAACAGAACATTTGTACTTTGGAAGCTGTGTTTTTCTCTCAGCCAAGTGTCCTCAGAAAAAGCAACTGTGCTGTCCAATTTACTCACACTGCTTCACAGTAAATCCCAGCCCAGACCTCTTCACTGCTGTTTTAGTGACTGTCTGGCCGACCAGCAGTGGCTTCTCCTGGTTTTTGTTGTATACAGGACACTTGTGGCTGAAACGAGAGCTCACAAAGTGTCTTACTCACTGGTGTGACTAACTTTACTGATGAATTTTTGCTCTCCGGCTCTGTACGTCTGTGCGTCTGTCTCTCGTCTGTCCGTCTCTCTCTCTATCTCTCTCTCTCCTCTTTGTATCCTCTCCTTTCTGTCTGTCGGTGTTTCTTTGTATCCGATCCACCCCACTGTTCCTCCCCAGTGGGGCCATGGATAAGGGTGGGCAGGGCGGTGCTGGACCCTCGCCAGGGGCCAGCGACGGCGGGGGTGGTGCTTGCTCTAGTACTGGGGCAGGGCCCAGTCGCAGTGACAGCGTTCGGAGCATGGTGACGGGGGGCAGCAAGGCCGGGCGCTGGCAGACGGTCCAGAGCCACATGCATGCCGGAGGCCTGCGGTTTGGCAAGTGAGTGGCGCATGGTGACAGGGGGCACGCATGAGGGGCACGACGACAGCATGGTGTGGATATCAAATAGGAGTTTGTAAAGACACCATGAATGGCATTGTTGCATGTACAGTTAAAGATGGACATCAACAAAAGCTATTTTTGACACCATGCAGATGAAAACAACACAGGGCAGGTCTGCAAGAGAAAGCAGCTGCTTTGTGGAATGTACCCGTGATGCATGAGTAACGGCTGGTTGAAGTCTCTCGACTACATAGAGCTTCGTCACTCACACAACAAAACAATTTTTATGTCAGCTGCCAACCTTCCACCAGCTGATGTCAGGCCAGTCTCAGGCAAAGTGAATCCACATGGTCATACTGTTCCACTGCAGGCTCCAATTTACTGAAGGCTGTGACACTTTTGAGGATTTCAAACGAAACAGATGCCCACAGAAAAATCTTCAAAAATGGCGTGCTTGCTCATCTGAAGTAGCAGCTTCTTAAACTCCGTGTGGGTGGTTTCATAAACAGGAGTGGAGCAGCTTTATTAGGGCCAGTGATACACATACAACCGTGCAGCTTCATTTCAACCAAAGTTCACTGTGTACCAACCTCTGCAAATAGCCGAGAAGGTGCGCTGTTTCTGCAGTTATGTTTAAACAACAGTCAGTCAAATTGATAGTAGCAGTCACATGGATTCTCTACTGGTTACCACTAGAGCCAGCTGATATTTAATTTAATCAGCCGATTGTTTATCCTGACACACCAGATGGTTTCTTAAACAGAATAATCTGAGAAGTCGTCCTTGGAAACTTTTTGAAAAGGGCAGACACTTTCAAAGACTACTTGATGGCAGATGATTGGATGACCATCTGTCTATCAATGGCCAACTTTTGATGAGTACTGATTTAACTGATGCTATAGAAGCATCTAAGCTAACCTCTTTAGGAGTCGCCATTCTGGTCTTTGAACTAACGGTTGCCTCTCACAGTCACCTAAACCCTAAGCTTCCAGTACTTCCCCAAAGGATGCTGACTGGTCCAAACCACTGCAAGCATATATTTTGAAGCCTGGCGAGGTGGATTCACGCTTGATCATGTGACCTTGCAAATCCAGCTGCCTCACAAGGTAACACATACACTAAACAACAAGGAATGGTAACTGAGTTGCAAATTATTCTGAGCTGTTTCCAACCCTTGATTCCTGAACCAAACTTCCCGATTGTTTTATTCAGCATTCGGATCAGCATGAAACTAAATATCCTCAGTGTTGTTCTTTGCTCTGGTTCTTTGGTATCTGGTTTCTTGATAAAAAGTTGAAGATACAAGCCTGTGTACATAGGAACTTTGAGGTAGATGTTAACTACTGTAGGATTTAAATCTATCCATCGTGCCTAAGTCATGGCCAAAAGAGAAGTAATAAAAAAGTAATAAAAATCGGATTGTTAGATTATCCAGGAGAGTCCCATGTTTCAATGAAAAGTAACACTGAGGACGTACAAATTCTGAAATCATGTAGAAGTCAACTCGATCTCCACAATAAATGTACAAGTAAAAGTATATGTCTGCAAAACCACATATGTTCAAACTGAATGTTTCCCATTGTTGCAAGTTTACATTTGTTCAGGCTGAATTTTCTATTATATCCGATCACGGATTAAAAGATCCGACTTCCTGTGACAATCAGAACAGCCAGTTTTGGTCAATACAAAAATGGATGGAAATGTCCCAGGTGTCCTTAAAAGTATCAAGTGGTGTGAATAGAATTGCCATCAGCCGTTGGGCAGCCTTGATGGCTTGTAATAATGCCACTTACCAACCCCTCCACCACCTGATGTGAAAGGTGGCACATAAAGACATAATGTGAACTTGATATACCAAGTTTGGTACAAATGTCACCTTGGATGTGCTAGTGCAGTGCCCGTAAGAAAAGTGTATTCCTATAAAAAAGTGGGAGGTTAAGCAGCTTTTTCATGGATGGCCAAATGAGGCTGTGTTTGAAGGTGGGACGTCAGGGATATTTAGGTTTGTTGTGACATCCGATATTCCAGGGTATAATTGGCTGTTTTTGACTATTTTTGATTTTGCCATTATATTTCACCTTAAAAGCTATTTACTTGGTGTCATTATTTTCAGCACAACCTCACATGTGTGACTGTACAGTTCTTTTTTCATTTTGACATACTGTATTAACACAATGGACCTAAAATCACAAAAAAACATAAAATCCGAGTAGAAAAAGTTAGATTTTTTTACTGTGAAAACCACAAATATGTTTAACAAACCATTTTTTTTTACTTATAATGCAAATATAAATTGTTGTTTGCTAAATTTGTGCATACATTGAAAAAATGTACAAAGTTATATGTAACTATTTACATTTAAATGCAGGCAATGCTCAGGTCTGCCTGAGTTCCTTCCAGCTGAATGAAGAGCTGCACTGCCTGCTCCACATTCAGCTTCTCCTCATTCTGACTCATTAAACAAAAAACCGACTCCACTACACACTAAACACACTACACCAAACACTACATAACACACTAACTACACACTCCAAACACGCTAAATGTCACAAATCTCTCAACTCTCAATATCGCTGTCTATCCACCGACCGTCGTTGCATGTCAATCATCCGCCTAGGTCCCTCCCAAAACTTCCTGTTCCTCAACAACCAAACTTGCTGCTTGGACACTTTCGTGACAAAAGCCCGTTTTTACCGTTTCTTCCTGCACCAGACACAAAGCAAACGTGACGGCAATGTTCGCGAAAAAGCGCAGACATTATTTACCCTAGGTCCGGTTTTGGACGTGCCAATGCGTCCGGTCCGTCGCGGCTAGCAGCTAGCTAGCGGCTAGCTACACACGAACATCCACAGATTCCGATTCCACTTTGTTGTCCACGCGTCTCCGGATCTCCTCAGACCCAATCAGACTCGGTCCGGACTCGTTTAATCTCATTAATCCACAGCAGTCAGTTTAGATGCACAGAACAGAACAGAACGGACCGAACCGCCAGCAAAATCCCGGTCCAGCTCGCGCCGCTGCAGGTATAAATCAGCTTGTTTCTTCAGGTATGTCGTGGGCTTGAGCTCTGCAGTGATTGGCTCTGGTGCGCACGTGGCCATGGTGTGCAGTGATTGGCTCTGGTGCTCACGTGACTGTGGTGGCTCTGGTGGACTATGCTCGGTGGAATTTGTAAAGCATTCATGAAATAATTTATTCACGGTATCATTGCAGCCCAAACAAATGCTTAGATGCACACCAATGAACCACACAGCAGCCATGTTGAAAGTCTCGGGTCAGTGTGATCCTTATCCGCAGAGATATTTGACTAACAGACACATATACACACACACACACACACACACACAGACAGACAGAGATTCCGTGCATTTATAGATAGATGTGTTGCAGAAACGTCAACTGGCAACATTAAATCCTGACAACTGGCCTCGAAAAATCTGACTACCTGTTTTTAACCATGTCAAAACCAACCAGATTGATTGTGGGACACCTTTGTTGGGAGCCTTGGCTTCAGTCCATGTGGTTTACCCCAACTGACATCAGACAGTTCACACAGTCCTTTAGTAACACCACCTTCAAATCGCAGAAGTAAACAAGAGGCTGCAGACAAACACTGAGCAAAACAAAATAACCCAAAGCTTTGCTCTCATCACTTCCTGATCCCCAGCTGTGCTGAACTTTAAACGTCCCCTCTCAAGCAGTGATGAGATCAGAGCCGAGATGCTGCAAACAAAACTGTCTAAACGCTCTGAACTCAAATAATAATCTGTCCCATATGTATGAGTTGGATGTGGAGAGCTTGGTGCTTTTTGGAAAATATCAGCAGCAGCAGCACTGAATAATAGATATAAGATCTCAATATGTAAATCGTAGCCCAGATAACCTAACTGTTGCGTAAACAGTTAATTCAGTAAATCTGAGCAAAGTTGAGTGTAGATGCACAGCAGAGCTGTTAAAGTTCTCCTTCCATTCATTCATTCATTGACTCATCTGTTAATTGTCAGCCAGCTTTGTGTTGATAATCTGTCCGTGATACTGAAGATCCACAGGAAACAAAAGAGCAAAACTCTGCCTTCAGAACTAAGATTTTTCCCTCAGTGTGACATTATACACCACCTCCACACACTATGAATGAATCACTGGGCATTTTTGACTGATATTCATAAAGATTTGAATAAATCTTATAATGATACAGTGCGTGGCTTTTAAGCAATATGACAATTAGATGTGAAATAGAATTTGAATTTCACTTCTCCTCCTGTATTATCCTCCTCTGTCACTCTTCTGTTTTGCTCCCTTTCTACTCCTCCTTTCAGATCTACCTGTATTTCCATTTCTCCTCTGGAATTGGTTTCTATTTTTGGGCATTAACCTCTCTCCCCACCTCCCCGCTCTCTCTCTCCCTCTCTCTCTCTCCCTCTCTCTCTCTCTCTCTCTCTCTCTCTCTCTCTCTCTCTCTCTCTCTCTCATTCACTCTTCACTGTTGGTAATTTTTTTTTCTCTCTCTGACTCTGTCTCCTTGTTTTTCACCCTCCTCAATTTTCCTTAATTACAAAATCATTCAAGGTTTATAGTCATCTTAATTGACTTTCAAGCACGAAGAAATGTGAAAATAACCCTCTAAGTCAGTAATAGGATACAGCTGATAAAGAGCCCTCATGCTCAGGGCATGTGAATGACTGCTGCTGGTGCTGTACAGAGAAGACAATAAAGATGTACAGTAAGATAGAAGAATCAAGGATATCACAGTGAGGAACGGACTCTGTGTTGTGGCATTTGGCATTTTCTGAATAAATTATTCATGAATGAATTTCAAAAGACACCGACTGACAAAATGTATTAGCATGTGGACTGGCTCCCAGATGTCTGGCTAATGCCACCATGTATCCAGATTTCTACATGTGTCACTGGACCTTTTGATATATTCTTCATGTGAACACTTAACTGTGCCGCAGCTGCAGTGTTTGGTTTATATGCTCACATGTTCAAGAACAATAGCTGCTTTAAAACGTGATGTCACGCTTTCGTACATTTCCTCTTACTTTCCATTTTACTTATGTCCGCCTGCCCTGACCAGTATCGTGATTTCACTAGAGGAACGATGTATCATCATAAGGAGGGGGAAAGGCTGGTTCACAAGAGAGCTTGTCAAAATTTTAACAAATGTCATATATAACTCGAACAAATACCCTGCTCATAGCATATAAATCACGTTTTATTTATTTCAACTTTCTTTCTGTCTCTGAATCTTATGACAGAACAGCACAGTTGAGTTTCAGCCAGCAGGCACGATTTTTTCAGCCCAGCATTGTTGGAACAGGTCGACCGAAGTTAGTGAAGTTAGACTGCTGAGTGAGATGCCCCATTATTCTGTTGACTCGTCTTTTCTCCAAAGTCCAGAAAATTTCCACACTGCTGATTAATTCCTGAGAGCAGAGTAAATATCCTCTTTGTCTTTTTTTGGCTGCTTGCCATTACCTGTGTGGCGCTAGCAGTACTTAGGAAGAAGGTGCACTTAGACGGTAATGCTGACGTCGTGTGCCAGGGAAATTTCCAAATAAAGACGCAAACTAAAGATGGTTCGATATTCTCACTCTGCATCAACGTCAATAGATTTTTAATCATGCACTAGATGTATCGTTCCACCGCTGAAGCTATACAGCTCTCTGAGCATGAAAAGGAGTGAGGAGCTTTTGGTTGTGAAGTTTTTTTTACCCCCTACTGTGACTTATTGTCAGTTTTCTCCTAATGATGTCCTCAGTGCTTCCCAACAGAGTCTCCTGGATGATTCACAATGGTGTAAGGTTCATGAAAATTAATTATTTCACTGAACTGAAATGTTGTCTTTCGGGAGTTTGTGATGGTGAGTGGCTCTACTACAAAACCCAACAGTGCCGTTTCTATGGCAAGGAGGTGCGAAACAGCAACAGTTCTTTTTTTTGCTTTTGGAAACAAAACATTGTGTCCAACTTGCCCAAGTCGTCCAATATTTCCAAGGAACCGAAAGTTGAACTGTTTTGTGCAGAAATGTAATTTGTTATACTTTTAAAGTGAAGGGGAGACTTCGGTTTACACTTGCAGGCAGCAGCTCACGTAAAAGTTTTAAGCTCCTGGGTATTTTCTTTTTATTGAAATGCACCTCAACGTTAACTTCTCCAGTCAGGTTTTTATAAGCACACAGGCTGGTACCACTGGCGTTTTATCAAAGAACCAGATGTTTTTTGAATGCAGTTGCTCATCTTTTGTTCTCATGATTCATATTGGAGCTTCATCCAAGCCTTGGAGGTGCGCCAACCAACAGTTGCCTAATGTTATCTATGCAAAAACATAAATAAGACTTTTAATTCTGAAACCCTAAATGCCCCAGAATGCCCTCCTCCCACTTCAAAACTCTCAAAACACTTCTGTTCAACGGAAATCCAGCAAACGACTTTTATACGCTGATTCATTAATTCAGTGAACATTTTATGCACAAGTAAATAAACATTCTGATCAAAGCCCATCCTCAGGAAATACCTAATGGCGTGCAATATGTGAGTGTGTATGAGAGACAGCAGGCCTGCATGAGTGCATGTATATGAGCTCTGCCTTGTATTTACTTGATCCAGCATGGCTGAGACAAACCACGGGGGGGTTTGTCTCCTGGCTCTCCAGCAGAGTTAGAGCCGAGTTAATGCTTAAGAGCGCTGCGAACACAACTCAAGTCCAGGCAGTAAATCCTCCCTCGCAGCATTAGCTTTCAGACAGAGCTGTTTAGCACAAGCTTACAGTTATCAGGCAGGGCAGTGATTGAAGGGAGGATAAGGGGTGAAGCACTATTACATGATTGTAAGAGTAGCAGACCGGTAATTAGACCGCAGACTTAAAGAACAGCGACTGGGGATGGTGTGGAGAAAGATTGATGTGAGGGGCTGAGGGTGTAGAAAAGATGAATGGACTCAGGAGATGGAGAGCAGTTGAGCTCAGAAGCACGAAGGTAAAGGGGAGAAGCTGGGAGGGAAAACAGAGCAGGAGCCGAAAAAGGACCGTAGAGATCGACTGGTGGAAGCGAAAAAAGGCATCAAGGCGAGAAGGTAGAAGTAGGTCACGGCTAATTAGGGAGAGAGGTAATGCACAGAAACAATTTAGCGGCCGCAGATCGCGAGCACAAATTCAAGTCAGTGACTATGATACTTTGACTTCAGCATGAATCTAATCCCACTTAATCAGAGGTTTGTTTTTACACCAGGTTGGAGAAGAATAATTGAATGTTTACATGCTGCATGCCAGCAAACACTCCGACACTGTCATGCAGCATCAGCTCGAAACCCTACACAGTTGTTTTCATGCAGATGTTTTACTGTAATCTGAATCTTTTTCAAAACTCTGTTCTTCTCTCTCTCCCTCCTCTCTCTTTCGTCCACTGATCTTCTTGGTTGTGTGTTCTCTCTTGAGCGTCTCTTCCTTTGATATTCACTGCGAACACTCTGTTCCCACATCTCAATATGTGCTGTATTTTTTGCCATCTTTATCCGCAACGCCTTCCATTTGATATTCACACGATCATGTGCTCCCAAATTCTCTCCACACTTTAATATTTTCTTTGATCCTTCCGACCTGCCCTGTCCTCTCCTGTGTCCCTCGTGTCACCTCTAACTCCGATGTCTTCCTTGTTTCATCCGTCTCTTTCCCTCGACGCTCCCATGTGTCTGCTCAGTTTCGGGGATGCTTCCCTCTCGACCGCGTCCACCCTGGAGCACATCCCGTCCTCGGCTGTGGCGCGCCCCCGGCCCTTGGTCCGGCAGCAGAGCCTCCAACAGCCCCTCACTCACCAGCCCCCGCCGGGTCCTAACGACCCCCCAGTCACCTCTCAGAGCCTTGGCCAGCTTCATACGGGCCCAGGCGGCGGAGGCCATCGCGGGGGCCCACGCGGGGTCCGGGGGAGTCCGGCTGGAGCCTCCCGGTACAGAGGAGGAGGGGCAGGCCGATCAAGGTCAAATCCTGGCAGCTGGGATCACATGGTGGAGCAGATCCGCCACAGAGGGCTGGATGTCAAGTCATTCTTGTAAGTTTTCTACTCTATACATCGGAATATGAACCTGTTGAATGAATGTTTCTCTTATTAGTGGCACAGCATGCATGACACCCTGATTATACATATATCCTGCACAATTGATCTCAATTTTTTTATTTCAACGGAACTCACCTGCCAGTTTATTAGGAACACAAATGTATTGCAGTCTAATTCAACAGTACTGCAATGAATCCTACGGTCTGTCTATCAGTAGACCCTTTAAAAGAGTACCCACTCCCGCTGTAAATATTCAGAGGGGCTCATTCCCCCCCAAAAACAATTCTTAGTTTCAGGTGTTGAAAGACAAATGAAAACATAATTAGGAATATTATATTCCATTTACTGATAATAGAGCATTCTCAATCCTGGAAACTGGACTGTTAAAGCCCCTGTACCGAGTTTTTAACTGGATATGCAAAAGTCTCTGGTTTCTGCTGATGTGTCTCTGTTACCTACAACAGCAAATGAGCCCATCAGCATGAAGATACGCTTTTTCTAAGTAGTCTAATTCTATACCTCTGAAAGGCATTGGTCGGGTCGGACCACTGACGAAACGCTTTACGGCAGTCAGACCGGAACTGGCGACATTCAGGATACGGCATAGCTGTTTTGTTGCTACGCTAGCCAGTGCTAACCGAGCTAAAATTTTTGTCATGGCTGATAATGAGACAAAGAAAAGAAAAAGAATTCGAACCGAAGACCAACGAAAGGCCAAGAGGGAATCCGATCGAGCTAGGGCTAAAACACGGATAAACATTGGCGATTCCTTCCAGAGATGGAGAGAGTTGCGGGACTTGAAGGGAGGGTCGGATCCAGAATTCGCCCGATTCCTCCTAGACAGGTTTGTAAATGTTATTTCATTTATGAAATGTAATGCGGGACGTAGTTTACAGCAATACATGAATTTATGTTGTTACAACAGAGCTGGCTAACGTTACCACTAGATTAGCTCTAGATACTACACTCGTGAAAACAACAACAAATGTCTTAGATCACGCATCCATTTCAGCTGTGTGTATCAGCCCAGCCGACCTGCAACGATGCATCGGTAATATCCTCTGTCATTATAAATGATTCAGTTTCTTACTTAGAACAAAACATCCATCACAATCACTGTGACTTTGCTGTAACGCTAGCTCTGTAGCACCGTGGGTAATATATATAGCTGGGAAATTGCAGTGCAACAGCAGCATTACTTTGATTCACCGGCGGCATATTATATTAAGTAGAAATACAAATAGACACATTACCTCGTCCATATGCACGCTGCAGATAGCTGCTAAAAAAATTAAAAAAAAAAAAAAGTTTTCAAAGCAAGTCCCGTCGTCTTTCTGACGTTTCCAAAACAAATCTACACGCGCCGGCCAGACAAACGTCTTCACAACAGTGGGCGCTAGAGCTCATGAGAAATGCAGTCTCCATTCCGGCAAAACACTACCGCTTTCGTCCAGCGGGGCCGCCAAAATCAACACTAAATGAAAAGTCTGTACAGGGGCTTTAAATAGCATCTTAATGGCGTCGTTGGTCGAGCTGGAGCTCATGTCAACTGTTAATATGTACTTTGGTAGTTGATCTATTACAATGCTACGCATTTCATGCTTAAGTGCGTATTGTAAGTTATCTTTGTATGTTGAATCTTATTTTACACTCAGTCATTAGCAGCTAAAACAAAAAATATAGTCGATAAATAGTCTCTCTGAAATGTCAATCTTCCTGAAGGTAGGATTTATTGTAGGCTTGATAAAAAGCTGGAGTTTTTCAGCTAGTTGTATCTCATTAACAGCACAATATGTACGCCTATATGTTAAGTGCATGTGATCCTGTAAATCAGCCCTGCAATAAACACAACCTTTGCAGAACTCTAACTATTGTTGAGGCTGTACCTGAGACACTGATTCAGGTAAACTAAGATAATTTTCCTGCCCTTTCAGTCCTTATTTATATTTCTGTGTGTCACTGTCTGTAATTGGTGGGAATTTGTTTGCACGAACTGTAAAAAAAAAAAAAAAAAAAAAAAAAGCACTGCTGAATGCAGAGGTGAAGGTATAACCTCTGAATATTATCATATATATGTGTATTGTGTATATTGTAATGTAATGTAATTGTAAAACCTAACTCTGGAAAAAAAAAACTGTTTTTAACAAAGTGCTTATATTTATAATGGATTTCTCAGACTGGATTTGCAAAGATTTCATGTAACCAAGCTGTGCAGAATGAATTTCTCTGTGGCACATGCATCATCATCTAGATTTCTGTACATCAATACAGCAGTGAGTTATTATTATTATCACCATGGGAGAGATGGGAAATAGCTACAACATGCAAAAGATGATTCTGGAGAAATATATTTGGTCGTTGAGTCTCATTACCAGCTCATCAAATACAGATTTGGTGTACATTTCTTTTGGTTAAGTGTGGTTTAACCTGAACAACAACCAATCTTTAAATCTCTTAAAGCATCTGGATTTGACTAGCTGGGACTGAGACTATCTCTCTCCAAAGTCACATACTGGGGCCTTTAAATTGCTGCACTTTATTGGAAAGTTATTAGAATACTACTTCCTAAAAATAGATTTAGTTTGTTGAGCAAAAAGGCTTTTTTAATACAGTCTACAGACTTGATCTCTCTCTATTAACAGTAACATTAATTAAAATAACCTTAACCCAAAACCGACCATGGTCAAAAGAAATATTCTTTCATAGTTTACAAAGATCTTAACAGTTCTAAATATGCCAACGATTTTCAATTTGTTCACTACTCAGTAGTACGGCTGCTGGTGTGCGAAGGCTACCGATTGTTTGAGATACCGAGCACGAAGAGCTCTCCTCCTCCGCTTGACTTGAATGATAGATTACAGATGATGTGCTCCACAAAGCAGCCTCACGTGAACGCCACCCCTCCTCTCCGTAGACATTCACACACATCCACACACGCAGCTCTACACTCCTGTACTATTTTGCGTGTCTCCCCCATTAACAGTGTCTCCAGGCCAGTGACCTCCCTGCCTGTGTGAATCATCATTCAAACAAGGCCGGGCTCGTAGTAGATAGGGAGGTGGTCTCGGCCATCGTCCCTTGTCCTCATGAATCTCTGAGGAACCAGATACGTCAGCTGTTGGCCCCGAGAGGGAAGGAAACACAGTGTGGGGAGTGGGAATATCATGTGTTTGTTATCAGTGGGGTGTGAACAACCAAATGCAGTAGTTTCACCTTCCACGGCTGTCACACATCGAGGCAACTGAGCCTCCCCGCTTACATTTCAGATCAATAGAGCCAGCGTAGGTTGTCATGATTACAGGGCCCTCCTGTTGGAGTGCGCGTGTCTTATTTTTTGGTCATCTATACAGATCCATTCACCTTATCGATGAGCATCATGTTGCTACTGTTTACACATCCCCAGTGGTCCGCTGTCTCTCAAGTGCTAATGTGTTCCCTCTTGTTGTCAATATTGCTCCAACAAACAGCCTCTTGTTAGAGAGGGAATGCACTGCAGAGAGCGATCGCAGGCCGCAAAAATAAATCAGAGGAGTGAGATATGGAGAGATGAGAGGAGGAAAACAGATGAAACCGATTAAAAAAAAAAAAAAAACAGCATGCAGGCAAACAAGGACGACACAACATTCTTTTAATCTTTTGATTCTGCTGATTGTTGTTTGTACTAGACTGTGCACACAGTTCCACGTTAGAATTCAGGTCCTGCAAAAGCGTCAAGCTTAACTTGACAAGCAGGATTTAAACATTTCTACACTTTAACTTACAACCTACATGTTGAAAGAAGTTTTGATCACCATTTCACATTTCAGATAACAGTCCAGCTGTGCTATGACAATTTGTTACAAGCATAGGTTATTATTGCAGTAATAAATGAGTTTTTAATTTACTATATCACACTTTGCATACATTCATTTTCTAACACAGAAGCTAATTCCATACCCTAAAAAGAAAAATCATTTTTTTCTCTCTGTTAAGATTTTGGCTGGCTGTTTGGTGTGCCTCAGGACGTTTGAAACCGACAGAACCTGACATAAGCCGACATTCAAACCAAAGCAAGACAGCTACTTTTCCACACAATTAACAAAAGGAAAATTAAAGAATAAGTCCGCCCAAAAACAAAAAATAAATCATCATCTACTCACCCTTGTGCCGATGGAAAGTCAGGGGTCAACAAAACATTTCTGGAGCTTCACAGAAAAACACTGTCGAAATAATCTCCTAAACAACTGAAGTAGATGAAGAATCCAAACCAAACAAAACCAAGAAACATAAAATGGCTCCATAAAGCTTGTCTGGCATAATCCAAGTGTCAGGAAGTCCAGGGATCCCTAATTGATTTGAAAACACATTATTTACGCCCTTGTTTAAGCCAGGTTACTTACTGTAGCTACTCACGCTAAGAGCATTAGCGTAAACTTGTAACTTGTGTCCCCTCCCTCAAATCTACTTTATTTGTTTAGGAGAATGCTGCAACTCTGTTTTGCTGTGAAGCTGAGTGCAATGACTGAATTTTTACTTTTGGGTGAACTTATCCTTGAAGGGAGGCAAGAAAAGCGAAAAAAAATGTGTCAGAATAGCCTTGAGGAATAAAAAGAAAACACATGAGGGTTGTCCTTGAAGGAGCACCACTAGGTTAGAGGCTGTGAAAGAGCGTTGTAGAGGCATAGAAGTCAGGGCAGTGTTCAATATGTGCCTCCATGTGGGCTGTCATTTGTGACTGTGAGTCGGAAGGTCATGTGGGCAAATGTTCATTAGTTAAGGTCAGCGTCAGCACGGCCTGTTGAATTCACGCTGCCGCAGTGAGACATTATTTAAATTACTTCTGGCACGTTGAGCGGGAGAATAACAGCAGAAAATCGACGTGAAATGTTTATTTGTCGCAGGTTTTTGTTCAGGCCACCCCGATTTTCATGGATTTCTTTTGGTTTTTAATTTTTGTTATTTTGGCAAGTTTATTTTTTTCTGTATGTCTTTCCAATTGCTCCTATTTTTTCTTCTCGGAAACAATCCAAGCGCTTCTGTCAGGCTTTTGCTTTTCTATTTTTAAAATGTTCATTTGTTTTTTTTCTAGGAAGCAGATAACAGGAAACGATAGAGCCACGGAGGCATCAGTGGTTCTCAGCCTCTCTGCTAATGATGCTAATTTCAGTCAAACACATTTCTGTGCCTACTAACAGTGAATTATAAAAGAAAACACTCATAAGATATTAAATGCATCCCTGAGCTTGGGGTACACGCTGTTCCCTGATGCATTATATAACCTCATATATTGTAACAATGACTTTAAAACTGTGTTTTGAAGAGGTTGTGTACAAAGCCAATGATAATGTGTTTGTAATTAGATCCTTTATCATATAAAACAATTGATGTTACAAGTGCCTGAGTGACTGTAATATTATCCATTTAACACCAGCTTTAACTATCTAAAAGAAGCATCAACCCTGCGTGTGAGACATAAACTGCCACCAAAATCATCCGTACCTCCAGTAGAAACTGCTAATGCTAATCTGACAGCACACGGTACATTAAGTAATCATAGGCACAACACATTATACAAAATGTGAGAATTAGACTTTGTAGTAATTCAAAGGGCTGGGCGGCTTTTAATAGCACACTCACGGTCTGTTACAAGAAAGGTAAAGAAAGAAAAAAGCTGTCTTTCAGATCTCCACAACGGATCTATTTTTCTTCTGACCTCTAATGAAGTGTATTTTGCTTTTACAAGAAATGAGGCAGACAGCTGAGGGTGCTGCAGTGATCATTTGTGTAAAGGACAGCACTGATGAGAACAATGGCAATGACATAATATGACTTTACAAGCCATAAAATGAATAGTTGCCTTTCATATATTTACATAATGTAGGTGTTAAAATATGGACATCATATTGTGTATGTACTGTACATATAAAGCAGAATCCCCATGAACATCTGTCGTAAAGTCAAATTCAAATCCATATTCCGTAAGCTGCCTTTGTAAGTTATTTTTTGGTATCATGGTTTTGTTGTGCATAAAAATCCAATGATTGACATGTTTTGTTAGTGATAATGTTCAATTATATTAAAGTGGAATTCTGGTGTTTTTAAATCTGAACCCCATATTACACATTTAAAGGGTTTGGAATCAGTCCAGTAGATCGCCTCAGCTGGCAGATGCAACACCGCTGCAATGCAATCCTGTGGGACAACTACAACTGTCAAAGTAACATCCACTAAAAAAGTGGTTGTGTTTGCGGCTGTCAGGCTGAGGTTGTTATTCTAAGTGTCTGACAACATGGAAATGATTACTACACAGAGAGACCTTCCTGTTACGTAATAAGATCGTTTTTGTAACAAGAAACACAAATCTCGTTCGGAGATCTCGCACGCCGTGAGCTGCTGCGGGAGGATGACCGTGGAAATGTGAGTCAGAGTTGGAGAGAAGAGTTTTGAAGTTTACCTACAGAAATTGTACTTCCAAAGTCATGGCTGACTGATTTTGACAGCATAGATGTGGCAACAACTGTAACTGCTCCCCTCGCGAGATTTCAGAGCGAGACTCTCCTTGACAAGAATTGCACTCCTGGTTACAAAAATAATGTCGTATGCTTCCACAGTGAGCATTTCTGTAATGATGACAGTTGGAATAACAACCTCAGCCTGTCAGTGGCAACAGCAAGCACTCTTCTCTCCAACTCTGACTCACGAAAAGTGAGTCAGAGTTGGAGAGAAGGTGCTTGCGAATTTTCGTCGTCTGCAAGATTTAAGAGCGAGACTTCTCCATGAGTGGGACAAACCAGATCTTATCATTTAAGAGAAAGGTCTGTCTCTGTTGAAATTGTTTCCCTAATATTGTCAGACAACCTCAGCCTGTCATCTGCAAAAACAGCAGTTTTAGTTAACATAACTTGACAGTCACAGTTACCTCACAGGATTACGTAGCATCCGAGGTAATCTGCTTTGGTAAAACCTTTGGTAAGTATGAATCGGTTATGCACCAAAACATGTAAATTGTTGGACCCATGTTTAAAAATGCAGGAATTCCCCATTAACAATTAAAACAGTAGAACTCAAAATGAAAAGAAATGCCTGCAGTGAGGTGTAACTACAGTGTTAGATTGTTAAAGTTTGTATTGTATTCTCAACTCACCCCGTAGCACACAGGTGTAGATGCACTGTAATGTGAGTTGTTGACTGAGACCTCTCTCCCGCTCTCTCTTTGTATGCGAACTGAATGCGTGCTGTGTGCGTCTGTCACCGCCCGTGAGTGTGCGTTTTGATGTGTGTCCTGTGTCACCGTGCCTGTTTGTCGTCATACCTGCGTGCTCTTGTGATGTTCTTGTTGTCTGTGTGTCCAGCGAGGGGAAGATGGTTGTTCTGTCTCTAGCAATTGGGCTCGCTGAACAGGACGACTTCGCAAACCTCCCAGATCTACAGGAAGCGCCGGCGAGCAAAGAGAACGACACCACTCCAGAAAAGAGGTAACGAGAGAGAGAGGGAGATGAATGGTGATGTCGATAAAGACGTGAAGTGTTGCAGGACCATTTATCTCTGTTGTGCTGACGCAGACCAGGACTGATTGAACTTTTAATAACAAACAACTTGTCAAAATGTTAGATTTAAAGACACCAGTATATCAGAGGAACTATTGTGTTTTTTCTTTCCCTTTACTCAGTATTTTATATATGCTGTTGTGCATGTAAAAGATCTTGACAGTTAAAAAGGTCAAAGTCTCCTCCAACAGAAGCTCCTCTCTCCCACAGAAAACACTGCTCCTGAAACGCCTCCAACCATTAATAACCATTAATTCTGTGACTTTTTGAAATCTCTCTACGTCACAGAGACACACACTGGCATGATTGATGCATCTGATTAGTTTAGTTTAAAACTTATTCAGCATAGCTGCTCTGCTCATTTAAGCAATGCTGGCTCAGGCATGTGTGAGCTGACCAATCGGAGCAGACTGGGTATAAGGAAAGGGGGCCTTAAAGAGACAGGAGCATATGAATCTTAAAAACTGTTTACCTGTGTAGTCACTTTTGAAAATAATCAGTAAAGAAGTTGAAATATTCTCCAATCTTTCATTCACTGTAATATAAACATGGCTTGATACCAGGGCTGCATCCGGGATTTTAGACGTCATGAGTCCGAACTTCCCCGGAGCAACCTACAAAGTCTAGACTGTACTTCGAAAGATAATTTGTTTCTGATAAGGTTTTTTAAAAAAATGTTCTATAATCTTCAATTCAATTCAATTCCAAGGTTCAATTATCACATGCAATTATACAAGTACAGCAGCAGTGAAATGACATTGCAACCACTCTGTCGACTGTGCAAAAAAATAGTGCACCCAGAAAATAACAATCAAATAAGAAAATAAAACTGAAGAGAGAATAAGAATTACAGACTTAAATAGAAAAAAATATATATATACATATTATAAACAAGAAATAGATCAAAAGAAAAAAATATTCACAGAAAGAGGGGATCCTATTAATATCCTTAAAATTACATGTTCTCCTTCTACCACAATTAAAAATACTGAGTCGTTGATTATGCAAGTCTTACTACTTCAAAGAGATGACTCCTACGTCACTTAAAGTATACAGAGTCCATTGTCAGTGAAGGTTTCAAATTTCCACATCAAGCTTTTCTACTCTTAATACTGATAGGCTGGCCTCAGTGCAGAGAAAATTTCAACTTTAATCGGCAGATGTGAAAACACCATTGTAGTGTCAAACTCTGCATGTACATCACTCTACACAGTGTAGCTGAAACATTCAACTGCAGGAAAAACACATTTTTGACTGGAGGGAACTTTAAATAGGGTTATATTCTATTGAAGGATTTGTTCCATTCCCTAAACTAAGTTTAAAAAAAAAAATCACATTCAGTCTTTGAAAACCGACCACATGTCCTGTACCGTTGATAAAATTATATGTGAACTCCTCCGCAGTCCATTCAATCCTTCACATTCCTGTGAGCAATACAAAAAAACATGACCTTGGTGTTCTCTGTGGCAGCTATAGCCCCGCTTTATATGTTATATTAGTTGTTTTTATCCAAGTCTGACCATTATGCTGTTCAGTGACTCCCAGCACCAAACTAGAACTCTTGCTCAGTCCTTTTCCTTCTGTTTGTTTTGCTTGATGTTTCCTCAAATTGTTATTTCACATTTCACTGCATTCTCTATTTTCCAACTTCACATTTTGGGTCCTCTTGACCCTTTCTTTTCTTCGCGTCCTCTGTGTGCTCCATCCAGACCTTTATAAGCCTGCTTGTCCACAGCTCTTCACTGTTTGATCAGGGAGTCGTAGGCACAGGAGAAGGGCACCCTCATTATTTAGACGAAAAGGTTCCTCACATGAAACGCTCGTCTAAAAATATGCTAACCTCTCATCTAGCAGTGATCTCAGAGCGGCTGTCAGCGACTAACACGATGGTGAACAAAGGGACTGAAGTGGCCGCCCGCTCATCGCATCGCAGTGTGTGAGGGACTGGGAGTGCTTAACCTTATGTTTTATTACTGGTAGGCTGATCACCAGGCTGATCCGTTTTTTTGTTGAGGGTTCCGCCTTTTTTCAGAAAATCCCTTTAAATTTCTTGAAATGCACGGAGTTCTCTGCAGTGCATTCAAGTGTGCTGCTCTAACTAGGTCAGCTGTGAATTTGCAGTTGATGAAAAATAGTATGTCTTGGAGGAAAAGAACATATCATTAGAGGGACACATTTGTCATGTTTTTGATCTCATTGCAGCAATTAGGACCTTTTTTATGCCTTTACAATTGAATTTAAGGGGTCAGCTAGGGGATGAGGGGACCTGCTTGCCTCTTGTCCCCCCCAATCATCCTCTCTCCCGCTCACTGTCTGGAGGTCTGTCAGGCACCTAACTCTAATCACAGCCAGCCAGTGAGCCTCTACCCCGAGGGGTCACGTGGGCCAAGTCGTCTAGTGTCCTTCCACAACTAATAACAGCTCTCCATCATCATCTCTGTCCGTCTCTCTCATCTCTCTGTCTCTGCGGTTACACCCTAAGCTCCCTGGGCCCGTCTGCTGGCCTGCTCCCGGCCGTTTTCATGGAGCCCAGCGGACTGAAAACGATGGAACAGGATGATCCGGCCAAGAATATATGTGACAAGACAAGACGCTGTCAAGACAGTGAAAGGGAGACAGAAAGAGTGGGAAGCCTTTGCACTCCGCTTTCTAGAGAAAATATGCTACGAGATAAAAATAGATAATGCCCGTAGAGGTTTGGGAATCTGTTGGTTTATTAATGAAATCAAATGCAGCTCGGAGCACAAATACCTACAAACATCAAAATCTGATAACAGAGAAATAATGGGATGAAAGCGAAAGCTGTGTGCGCTGTGTGTTGGGTCAAATCTATATTTGTTCAGCCAATCCTTCTAAATATGGACGGTAAACAAGCAGACCGAGCGGCACGTTGGCCTTATGCAACAGCTTTTTAGATATTTAGACATTTATAATTAAAGCTGATAAGTGTTTTTGTCCACCTCGGGGCTGCAGAAACAAACTGTAAACAAAACATTAACGTTGTTGTGGTGAACATGTTCGCGACCTTCTGTCACAGAGCAACACCTGACAAATGTCACCACCAACCCCTTAGATATTCCATATTTAGCTATTTTTAAGTGTTGACCAGCTTGTCCCTGACTGGTTGAGAAGGCACCAACATGTTCACACTCCCAACTTACCTAACACATCAACTTTTTCAGTGGCAACGAGTTTTAAAACTGGGACGCTCTACGTACATCTCCAGCAACAGTTTTGCATGTGCAGGGCTCCCACTGCGAGCGTTTTCGAAGCAGAGCCTGATGCTGTCAACTTACTCAGATTGTGTTCATTTAGTATTTTTTCCCTTGATTTCTGTCCTCTTCTATGGTTTCGCAGGCTACAAAGTCAAATCATTTTGTTATTTTGGGGGGTTCTAAGTGTGTTTGTTGTTTATATTGCGCGGCAGATCCCGCGTCTGCACAGGGTGTTTTTTTTAGAAAATTGACCAGATACACTGTGCTGTTCAGATGTGTGGCTTCCTGCCTTGCTTGATCTGCATATCTTTCACTTGCCCTTCCCTTTTCAGTGTTTTTTGCCAGCATATCAGCCCCTTTCCTGCTTCTACTGTTTTTTTCTCATTACCCTCGCCTGTGTTTGTCCGCCTCCCTCCACCTGCGCCCCATCCCCTTCATCAATTTAGTTTGTGTTTAAGTCTGGTCTGTTGTTGAGTCATGTCAAGTCATCCTGCTGAGTTTCCATGATCCTGCTGTTGCTGTTTCCCATTCCTGCTGTCGAGTATCCCTGAGCCTTGTGTTTCCCTGATGTGTCTTCATGTTTGCCTCGTTCCTTCTGTTGCTGTGACCATGAATAAAATTGAATCCATTGCACTCCCTGCCCTCCCGTGCATGTGGGTCCACCTTCCCTGCTTTAATGTGATAAAAATATTTTTAAGGAGCCCATGGGACAATTTCCAGCCGTGTTTGTGGCATCATTGTTTTTTCTGCCTAAAATGAACTACATCATAAACACAGTGTTGTCACAACATATCTGTGAGAGATACGATAGAGAGCTCCATAGAACTGAGGGGAGCTGCAGAGCTGGTGATAATTCTTTGTTAGTTCATCACTCGTGGATGAAATCATTTGTCACTAATCTACATCACAGCTGTTTCGGGAACGTGTATTCTTTCACTTGAATCGTCATTATCTCATAAAACAGCAGCGTTGTTTCCCTTGTTAAAAGGAGAGTCTGCTTAAATAAGAGAGGAGACGTACGAGTTGTCTGTTCATACTGCAGGTCTGTGATATACAGGCAGATACTGTTGTGGTGTGCACTCAGACGCTAAGAAACTGCTCATCAAAGCTTGCAAAGCAGCATCGAGATATGATCTATTTTTACCGCCTGTCACTCATCTAAAGCCTAAGAACTGAATGCTTGCAGAAGAGCCGGTTTTAGTCAATGACAGCTGAACGCACATGTGTGTATGAGCTGAGGGTGACGCGACAGTAAAATCACCCCTGAACAAATTTACTATTTAATATTAGTTCATCATCAGCCGTGTGTTGTGAGAGAAGTTTAATGTTAATCTGTGATTTGTAGCTTATAAAACCTGTCTTGTACTAATTACATCTTAGAGATAAGATCTCATAAGACACCAATGCAGCTGTGATTACAGTTAATTATATTATTGTCAGAGGACACATTTTTGTTTCTTGCTGATCTGTTATCTCCAGACAAAGGCAGTGTTTTTTTTCACTCTGTGATGTAAGTCAAAGGTCCTCTAATCTCTTCTGTGGAGCTTCTTGTTATGTAAGTCGGTTTGGGTCACTGTGGTAGTCCGGCCAAAGCCCCGCGGTGGGCCGGACATAATCACCCACCTGCAGATAACTGTGATGGAAGCGCTGAAGCTGTTTGTGTTATTATCATCTCCGAAAGCTGCCATCGCATGGAGGGGCTGCATCTTAATGAGCTCAGAGATTCGCCACACACAGAGACGCAACAGTGAAATAAATATGAATAAACCCAAAAGAGCTTACTGGACACGGACAACCTCCGCTTGGCACAGGAGTTTGTAAAAAGCTGCAAAAACGTGCAGCGGTTTCTGAAATGGAGCATGTCAAAGCCTGCCTCCAATCAATACAAGCCAATCACACAGGCTGTCAGTAATGGGATGTTCAAATAGCAGATTGCGGATCACTTCGAAAGTCAAGAATGTCATCCTCTGTCACCTTTCTTTCCGTTGCTTTCGCAGTTGATAATTCACCGATACAGAGGTCTTCCACACTGCGTATATTGGTTTATATATTATATTGTCAACACTGCGGAAAAGTGTAAATTTAAAGCCCGAGTGGTACATTTGCTCTTCAGTGTGGTTGACCATTCGTAACCTTTAAATAAGAAACATGCACCATGTTGCCGCAAAAAAATGTACGCTCGAGAAGCCGAAAGCTCCGGTGGGAAGGAGAGAGACAAACCTCACCGACATCATCTCCGAGAAATGTCACGAGGAATAAGAGAGAAATAAATTGCAGAGGTCTAAACAGCCAGAATGAAAAGGGGCTTTGCACAGCAGAAACACATGCACACACAGAGAATGTGTGAGTGAAAATATCAAAAATAAGCACCCACGTCCTGTCAGCAGTTATAAATTACCATAATGTTTTTAAAACTATAATAAAACAACCTCTGTCAGGCATCATCACTGCATATGATGCTGTTTACTGTATGTTGTCTTTCTTTGAGAATTCACCCCCTTGTGTGTTATCTTGTTGTTTCTGGGTATTTATCGAAATGATCATTGTTTATTATTTGTTTTGGTTTAGACTTTTTCTCTGCCACTCCCGAGTCTTCAGTGTTTTGCGGCCTGATAATGAGACTAAACGAGACTTAATGAGGCTGGGGCTTGCCTCGCCTTTCTGTTTTCTCTCTCCCAGCAACGTTAGTCTCGTGTTTGGGATTTTTTCACCCACAAATTTCATTGTCTTAACAGCACGTGAGCTGCGTGTGGAGGAAGCTTGTTGTTTAGTGATTGACTGGATGTAGACTGTGGCACTAAACCCATCATTGGGTGCCAGTTCCCATCTTCCTTCTACTATCTGCTCGAACTGTTTTTAAAAATGTCCATTGCTCGGTGAAACAACCACCTCCAACCTGGAAGCAACATGTTGGAAATGGCGAGTTACTCTAACACTAACCCGGCTGCTAACAGCACGAACTTGAGCAAGCTAGCAGCTTTTGATTTTTGTTTGCGGGCATTTAGCCATGTTAATGGCAGGACTCATCTCCCCATGTGCAAACCAAGATTTCCCTGATGCCATTATGCAGCGGCACCATCACTGCATTCTGGGTAAAACACTGCCCAAGAAGTTTGCGATTGGTTTAAAGATGTTTTTCCCACCATTACCAGAATGAGCGTTGGTGCTGCTTCTCCAGGAGCGGTACAGCCAGATAGGTCTGCAGTGTGCCCACTTGTTAATGAATCACGGATGGATTCTCTTGGATGGATTAAAAAAACTACAATAATAAGCTAAAACGAGTCGCCAAATATTAACCAAAGTTAGCAACTATCTGCAGAACGTAGTGATGAATGTAGGTATTTATGCGTCAACAGTTTGCTCCACCGCACTGACAGTGTTTGGGAGCTTATTTTAGATATATTGTTCTTGTTGTTGAATCTGAAGAAGAGTAGATGATTTGTGGATGAGATTAAACTCTTACAGATTGTCAGTATGTTGATCATTTGATGGTGCTGTTATAGTAACTGGTGTAAATGTACATTGCAGGTGCAATGGGAGTCAGAGATCTAATCTTGGCAGTGGTAACTTTATACTGCACTCACTGAGTTGCACAACGCCACAGTGTACAGCATTAATCAACCAGGAAACTGTTGCCACCCTTCATCATCTGGCATATCTGACTTTTTCGATTGTGTGTCCGAGCCAGCAATCACAGTGAGTCAAACCTCTTAATGACTCTCCAGGCCGGCCCCTGGTCCCCATGGCAGCCCCTGGAGCCGGCAGTGGCCCGGGGGGAAAGATGATTGGAAGGAAAAACCAATGTAGGTCAGCACAAACGAGGCATCTTTTAAAAAAAAACCTGTCAGATCTAAGTCTGGAGCTCATTCACCATTTCCCTGGTTGGTGCTCGTGGCCACGAGCAGGGAGCTGATTTAAGAGAGCCCATGAAAGGAAAGTGAGGAGGACGTCACAGCAATGGTGACAGTGATTGGTGGTAGAAAGAAAAAACTGATTTTTCTTGAAGTCATTTAACAAATACTATTGACTTTTATCTCTATTTTTGTAAAGGATATGACATCACCACAGGTTATTTTCACAAGTAGTGTAATTTACAAAAACACCAACTCCCATGTGGATAAATCTCCAGGACAAGCAGAAGTCTATTCAAAGAGCATGGAGCCAGTCGAACACTGTAGATGGCTCCATTAGTTGTATTAACCAGTGTGTTGATGGGGGAGGTGGCCCAGTGATTTGTCCCTGTTGGTGGGGAGCGCTGAGTGGGCTGACACTGGAGCCTGGCCCCTCATCCATCACGGGACGTGGGACCTATATTGTGTTTTGCCGTCCCCTCAGGCTATTGTATGATCAGCAAGACCCAGATACAGTATGTTTATGGAGACACACTTCCTATCCAGACCCTGCTGCTCACCCTCATCCCTCATGTTCTCATCCGTCCATCCACTTTCCCCTCCCTCGCCCGCCGCTTCCCATTCCTCTCCGCATCCTCTCATCAATTTCCCCTCTACCCTCTGGAGCCCTCATTTTGTTTCTCAATAAGATTTTTGTCTCCCCATCGCTGCTTCATTCCCCCTCCACCTCTCTCAGCTCCTCCAACGCTTTACTTAATTGCATCTGTTAAACCTTTTTTTTTTCTCTCATTTTGATCTTTTTTATGCCAGTTTGTCTCCTCTTCTTTCTTCTTTTCCATTCAGTGATTTACATATTCACCTAATCCACCGTTCCCTGAGGTTGTTGACTGGCGCAGTGATGGGATGATGTCAGCACTCCTCTGTCAGCGCAGATGACTGTCAGCTCGGCCAAGATGCGGACAGTTTTCATGCATTGGTATATTCATTTGCTCACACGCCAGTGAGCTTTCTGTGACATCCCTGTATGAGCTTTAACCCCTCATACTACCAACGCATTATGTAGAAAGACAACTAGGGTCCCGAGAAAAATAGTTGTAAGAAACAACAATTGCAGCAAAATGTTAACTTATTACCTCTCAAAACACTATTTGTTATATGATAGTGTAATCTGAAAAAGAAAAACGATTATAGTATTATTTCATGAGAGTGAAAGTTCATTTCCATACAAAATAGAATATATACATTCAAAATCAATATGATTACTGAAAGATATAATATGTGGAAATTATGCATTGCAATGTCAAAATGACTATGACGTTTGTTCCAAATGACAATGTGCGTTTAAAAAGTTTATGGTGCTTCTTATGTCAAAGTCAACAACAAGGCTAAATGCAACATGTATTAAAGGGAGATTCCAGTGTAAGTTTAATCCATGGTCTAAATCCCTGTGAAACTGTGTTAGACTCCCTCTCGAGAGATCAAGTTAGCAGACCGCTAATTTACAGAGTTTTATCAACCTCAGAAACAACCACATGGCAACAATACACTGCAGTAAATGGATCCAAATATAAACCGCCACCAAAAAGCCACAAATAATGCTCAGAACAGCACCAAACTTCCGAAACATTACAAATAGGGTCTGAGCACATAGTCTGGGGCATCTAACCTCCGCTAGCTTAGCTAGGGACGCTATTGGGATGCTAAAAACATATTTCAACTCTCCTCCATCAGCTTCCGGGTTGGGGAAGTCCCGACGCGACGATTACCGAGTGCGGTTAGAAATGCTCAATTCCGTTCTTTTCCCTGTCCACTCTCGATAATAACTGTTATAAACTGGCAGGTACGACACATATGAACTTTGATTGCTTTTCCATGGAGTCATAATCATACATTTTCATCCATGAGCTGTGGAACTCTACTGCACTCGGTAATGGAGTCGTCGGGACTTCCTGTCAACAGGAAGATGCTGCAGAAGAGTGGTAAATTTTGTCAGCTTTTCAGTAGAAATCCAGCTAAGCTAGCGGAGGTTAGGTGCCCCGGACTATGTGCTGAGACCCTATTTGTACTGTTGCTGAAGTTTGGTGCTGTTCTGAGCATTATTGGTGGCTTTTTGGTGGCGGTTTATATTTGGACCCATTTACTGCAGTGTATTGTTGTCGTGCGGTCGTTTCTGAGGTTGATAAAACTCCGTAAATTAGCGGTCTGCTAATTCTCTTTAATGTGCTTTATTCTCTAAGGGAGAGAGAGAGAGTCTAACACAGTTTCACGGTGATTTAGACCATGGATTAAATTTACACCGGAATATCCCTTTAAACTTAAGGACATTATCTTGTTCATGAGCATTTGTGCCTGATACAGTAAATAGATTTTCATCAGCACTGGTGGCAGTTTAATGGTGTGTTTTCCCAACAGCAAGCCAGCTTGTCCATGGCATCATTTGTGTTTATTCACATTACTCACACAGACATATCTGCCCCAAATAGCCAGATTACAAAATTGTGTATTAGCCGAGCAACAGCTGACATTGAGGGTGTATGTGTGTCCGTGTGTTTGAATTCAGGTCATCTCTCACTGAGCTCAGCACTCACCAGAGACTCTGGTTCTCTCTCTTCTACACGTTTTCTCTGTAACGCTACATTCATGAGCAAAGGACATCTTCCCACCAGCTCCGGTCAGCAGTCAACATTACAGTGAAAAACACACCCAGCGATGAAGGTCACCTCCGCGGATTGCTGCTGCAGTCAGGTTGATAAACGAGGGCAGATAAATCCACTTTTTAATCCCAAAAGTAAAAAATGTGATCTCTAGTGGGGTCATTATTGTGGTCATTATTCAGCATTTTCTTTTTATGGGTGATTTTTCTGTCAGAATGCAGATGAAATCAACTAATTTTAAAAAGCTTGCTACTTTGGCTTCAATGCATTATGTTCTTATATAATGTCCCGCCCACAACAATATCTGATGTGTAACACTAATTGATTAATAGCCTATAAACACCAAATAATATGAACCTGCTAGAAGTAACTAGTAACTGAATGTGTCATTTTTACTGCAAACGAATATCAGCCCTATATATCGGTTTTCAGTCTCCTTGATTTTTGAGTATCGTGTCAGTATTAGCCCTAAAGGAGCCATCTCAGAGTAGAATCTGATTTGACATCCGTGTTTATTCCTCCAGAAGCTCTGGCTCTGCACCTGATTCTCTGCAGCTATGCCTTATTTACATACCATCCCCATACCGCTTTGGTATGATTTCTTTTTCAGTCACTTCAAGTAAATGTTATTCGTGTTATAGCCATGTAAAACAAACCAGGGTCATTTTGACATTTTTGCGTGTTATTTAGATTGGCTCCACCTGTTTAAACTGCATAGGTGGAATAGGGTGCTTTTGACTGGCGTCCCCCAGGACCCTGATACATTGGTATATTATTATTATTATTATTATTTTTTTATTAAAACATAAACATTAAACAATAAAATGAAGGCACCAGGAACAAACTGACTGACAGTCATGAACAATTAAACAGATAAAACAAAGGTACCACAGTCAGTAGCTATAAGTGTAGAAGTCTGTACTAGCTGCGAGCGTCAAGTTTTTAGAAACACATCACAGTTTTATACTCACCCAGTCTTGGCTCTGTTTCTTGCTTGTTTAATTCACCAAAAAGATAAAGTCAATATTATCTCATATTGTTCTCCTCACATAAAGCTGGCTATTAAAATACATGCAATAAATCTTTGTCACTTTAAAACTTATCTCATATCCTAAGGCAGGTTAACTTAATTATTTCGGCATGACTTTAGAGAATGATAACTGAAACTGAAAGAGGGTAATATACCAACAATAATAGCTCCCGCACTCTGATACACTTCTATTACAAGCGGAGTTTTCTCTGGGTGATCAGTATTTGTCAGCTGTACACAGTGGACAGCTGAACTGCAAGCATGTATCATAGTTTTTTTTTGTTTTATTATTAAATTCATACACACAGAGGTAAAAATAGTAAAAATCTTCCCCCTGTCTCACATTTTTGTATACCACTGATTTGGTTTGACAAGAAATGTCACGAGGAAACAGTCAGCAAGTTCAGCGCTAAGATCTCATCACAGCTGCTCAGTTTGTGTTGGCTGGCGACGTTTTTGTGTTTATACCGAAAGTAAGTCGTAAGGAGGTAGTCGGGCTAGATGATGGTTGTTGAAAACACAGGGCTTTGATTCTGGAGACCTGAGGTCGGCTTCACAAAGACAGACTTTTTACAGCTTAGATGAAACGCATTGATTTTAGATAGATTAGTTCTTGACATTTTAAAGTAGGACAAAGTTTCTGTGAATTCGGGGTAAACATAGATTCTTTCTGAACGACCACCAAGTCAAACCACTTATCTCTGTTCACTGCAGGAGACAATGTTTGTCTTCTGGAAGAATTCAACAGCTACAAGGACATTTTCCCTATGACAATTCAGGGACGAGTGTAACAACATAAAAAAGGTATTGTCATAAGACCACAGTGCAGTGTACAGAGATGGAACAAGACTGTGGTCTCAGTTAAAAGTTAATGATAACACATTGTGTCTCATACTTCAAGTTACTGTTGAATTTTTGTAATAAACCAAAATCATGATCTTGTGCTCAGTTCCATTAACAATGCCATGAAATGAGTTGTAGGAATCATGTTTATTAACATTTCCCCCTCATGCGGATAGTTAGTACTGTGTGTATGGAATGTAACCCGTGTGGCACTGCTTACTGCTTCAAACTTGTGAAGGGTTCATTGCATGGGTCAAAAATTAGTTAAAAAGGTTGTGACCAGCAAGTCAGTCGCAACATTTTGGCTATTTTAAATGCAAATTGCGATGTAATTATTAATATGATAGTAAACTTGTAGTTACTTGTAGAGCATTTATCAAACCAAATTACAATGGGCTTTACATAGATTAAATTAAATAAATTAATGAAATATAGAAGGTCAAATCAAGATATGCTTTCCGATAAACTAAACTTTTAGAAGAGACTTAAAGTGAAACTCTTGCCAAAAAGCAACCAAGGCTTTATTTGTGATTGAATATGACTCAAACCTTCGGTAAATGCATAATTACGACGAAAGAGGCACTTTTAAGATTTACCGTAGTTTCGTTTTCAGGCAAGCTAATTTTCAATGGGGTGCAGGGGCACTCGTACACAAGCATAAAAATCGCTATTTTTTAAAACACTAAGAAGGCTCGACACAACATGAAACTTTGCTCGTAGTATCACCAGGATCTCTACTCATAAAGACGAGCATTGAGAACATTGTTTGTGTACGCAGAGTTTACTAAAAAGAAGGTTTTTGAACTACTCACCATTGGAGCTGGATCTCCGGCACGCCGCCGTCATGGCAGACAAAAAAGTGTCGATCCCCGGGTGCGACCTAACAGGCAGGAGAGTAATGGTGGACCTCCTGCCTGTTAGGTCGCACTCGGGGATCGAGTGCCCCTGCATCCCATTGAAAATTAGCTTGCCCGAAAACGAAACTACGGTAAATCTTTAAAGTGCCTCTTTCTTTGGAATTATGCATTCACACGAAGGTTTGACACATATTCAATCACAAATAAAGCCTTGGTTGCTTTTTGCCGAGAGTTTCACTTTAAAAGTTAAAACTCTAACCTAAAGCCTGGACAATGGAGGAGAGAAGTCCACTGAATGATGATCTCAAAGTGCGCACAGGTTCCTAACAAAATTTAAAGTTCTGAAATACAATCTGAAACCAGGCCTGCCAACCAATAAGATCTCAATTCTGAAATAAACAGGGTGTCGTGGTTGATCAAAAAGCAAACAAACACAAGACACAAAAAGGCGGGCATGTTAAAACACAAAGCAAGCTTCAGTAATAAGCTGCTCAAAGTAAAAAAATTACTTATTAAAAGGGTTCAAACCAAAGGAGGGTGCGGAACAGGAGGAACAGGACTGACGCAGGGACACAGAACAGGAAAAGGAGACACAGGGTTTCAATCGACTGGACTAATGAACAAAACTGGTGAATGTGAGGAAAGACGGGAAAAGGACAAAGGGAGGAAATGAAAAGCAAAACATGACACGTAAGCACAGAACTACAAAATAAAACAGGTAATTGTTACACTACAAACTCAAACCATAACACATGGAGCCATATACAGCACAAGAGATACATTTAGAAACATTTCAATTTAGAAAGAAGTCCTACAGTGTTTGTTGGTACCATTTTGAAGGAGACTTGCATTTTACATTTTTGGATTGAGACCAGTTCCACTATGCAATGAGCCAAAACATAGTCATTGTTGTAAATGAATGTATGTAAACAGAAGTTGTAGGAGACAGGGTCTCATTGCACGGTGCAAACATGCATCAAATAACTAATAATAAATATATGAATGATAATTAAAGACAGATTATTCTGCTGAATGTTGTATTGCTAAGCGTTTGGTATTTCTTACACTTAGACCGGTTTGAAAATATAAACTCCACGTCTGCTTCCTGAAGTTTGCATCCAGATACTCTCTCTAAGCAAACAGATGGCAGCTAGATGTGGGTGCACAACAGGCATCCCATAGTTGCAAGTGTCGGAGCAATGCAGAGGCACACAGGAGGGCAATATGGTCCGGAGAGTAAAGATTTGTTTTTTGACACTAATCTCTTCTCCTGTAATTGCTTACATGATATCAAATGGATGAGTAAAGCATGCAGTTTTCTGAATCGGTGCTGAACAGACTTTCCAAAAGACATCTCGCGCGTGACATAGGAGGAGATAAGATTTTTCTGCGTTTTCCCCTGGGATGTAACGACTGCTTTTTCCCAGATTGAGGCCATGAGGTCAAAATTCGGGGTTTTGAGTTTCTATACATCAGATCAGAAGTGTTTATTCTCTAAGGGACGTTGCCCTCGACCTCGAGGAGGATTGCACGTGTGTGTGTGTGTGATCATTTGTCTTCTTTTACAGACTTGTCATTGGCACTTTCCCTTCACCATCGACCTCTTTTGTCAATCTGATAATCCACATTCACAGAGGAAAGAATGTGAACTCCATGCTTGCTTATTTTCTGCTGCTGCTCGCTGTGAGTGTCGTGGCTGGAGGTCTTTCTGCACCTTTTTTTGGGGGCATTTATGAATCAGCCATTTTCTGCCTGAGTTCACACGTACCCAGTGGTATGTGCTGTGGTGTGTTTGCAAGGTCACCTGAGGTTCGAGAAGTGTAGGTATATGAGAAAAGTAACAAATAAAAAAAAAAAAAAGAGTGCGTTCCAGGAGTGTGTTTTCAAAGGCTTTTCTCAATGTTTGGTCCCTTCACCCTGTGGGCTTTTTTGCTATTTTCAATATATGCCCCTCTCTGTGGAACTTCCTTGGATTTTTACTGTCCTCTTTTGAAGGCTCCTGTTACCATGGTTACTGCAACCCCCGAGTAAAATACATGATGGTAGTGAGTACAACCTGAAGTGGGAGCACACATTTCAGTAGTCATGGTTACAACAACCTCTAAAGAATGAATTATGTAACTGGTGTTGTGTTTTAGATGAGATAGTCACAAGCAGGCAGAAAAGGGGCAACTCACAGCTGCAGATATTTTCTCCTTCTGCTCGGGCGTATCCCAAAGTTTATCAATGCACCATGACACATGCACACTAGTTTTTACTTTCTGATTGTGGCTTAAATGTTTCGTTTATGTCCTACGTCGTCATTGAATCTATGCGGTGAGAATAATTCAGTGAGAATTTGTCGAGTGGAAAAAGAGTAATTCCTCACAGGAATGTCTCTGCAGCACGTTGTCTTTATCTCTGAACAAAAGGCTAATTTGAGGACGTTATCATGTCTGGTTGAGATATTACGCAGCACCAGCGTCCTGCTGCAGCCCTAGTATGTGTTTGTGTGTGTGTGTGTGTGTTTGTGTGTGTGTGTGTGTGTGTGTGTGTGTGTGTGTGTGTGTGCGTGCAGTGAGTAAATATGTATGGAGGCCTGGAGTGGCCATAGAGAGAAACAAACAATATATCAAGGCCACGTTTTACCATATTGTGCAATCGACACACTATTGCATGCGTACAAGATACAAGTCGCTCCCACATTTTCAATAAGACCTGCCTTTTTTCCCCGAAGCATGAAGTGCACAGTGACAGTGCTTTAGAGGTAGATTTGCAACTACAGCTCCTATGTGTCAGTTGTGCATGTGAGCAGGTGGACATTAACACCCACGGACTGCATCACTGGCTTTCACCACAAATGTAAAAGACAGCTTGGTTCAATAGCACCCTGAAGTAGAACGTACCAAACTCCATTGAAAAAGTTTCAGAATTAAGATCTCTCTGCTATTTCCCCACACTGCATAATTTAGAGACACACTCCAGACATTTTGTATTTACTAAAGGTACTTTCTCCCTTTCTGCATAAACCTCTTCCCCCTAACGGTAACTGTTTCACTGATATTTCTATTTTTTTTGTTTTGCTTTCATTACTGCCATAAACTAGAAAGAGGCGGAATTAACCAAAACATGGGAATCAGTATTGTATAACGTGGCCTTTATATGTATTTTCTTCTCTCAATTGCCACATTGGTGCATAAATATGCATATTTGCATGCATGCACACCCCACTTGGGTGGTCTCATAACCCCCAGGCTGTGGCTGGAGGATGCTTTGTGACGCAGCAGATTTTGTTTGCTTTTTCATTTCACCATGCATGAATTTGTGGTGACTGTGAGAAACAGACACAGCAACCTACTTGTCTAAAACGTATCATTTAGGAATGGAGGGTGTTGAAATAAGTGTTTTATTAAGCTGATTTATCTTCCTGGACTCAAACAATCTCTCTGGCTTTTATGTGGTTACTTTTACTGACAGTCTTCACAATTTTAAGCAAGTATTTAACAAAAAAAAAACAGACTTTGTGGTTAGCAGACGGAGGCATGAATATGTATACAGGTGAGAGCCGGCATGAATTAGAACAGTTTTCATATGCAGTGTGTGAAGGAATTTCATGACTGAGATGATTTGTTGTGAAATATTCACAGTAGCTCAGTAGGATGAAATGCAGATCGCCATTGTAAATAATGGAGAGAATTCCCGGCTGTGTCTGTGTAAGGTAGATTTTTCAAGATTCATGTGGTCTCTGTCTTGTGTGTTTGGCTGTTGATTTACTAGGGTTCAATGGGCTGTCACTGAGCCAACACCTCCTACAAGTAAGTGTTTATAGACTCTTTGGATAGAGACCCAGCTGACAGGCATATATTATGTTCTCTAAAGTCAAAGTGGGGAATGCCTCTAAAGAGTCCCACATGTAGCTGAGCTGCTGTTCGGAGGGGCTAGAAACACATTTGTTCTCATCTTGACAAAAAAAAGTTTGTAACTTCGGGTGGCGGCTGCTGTACTGTGAAATCTACCTGGAGGATAAACAACCAACCGGGCATAGTCGTGGTGAAAAGAGTCATAAAATCACCAAATGACTGTTGGATTACAAGCATGTTTTAGGTGTTCGCATACTGGCTTTCATTTTTGGAGAAAATAAATGGATAACAGAGCTGCGCTCGGGCGAAATCTCATCCTTGAGGACACCGGTAAGGTTGAACGCTTTGACCTTGAGAATTAGTGATTCAGTAAGCCTTCAGTAAGAATCCCTGCAAAAACAGAATAAATTACAGACATACCTAACAGCAACAGCAACAACAAATGATAATAATAAGTGCTTTACATAAAAAAAAAAATAGAATTAATATAAAAACAGGGATAGAACACCGTAATTAATGAAAGGTGATTATGATAGTAAACTAGATTTTGCTGCATGTCACCCCCACCCTCTCATCCCATTTCCTGTCTCTTTTCAGCTAAACTTTCAAAATAAAGTCATGAAAAAAGGCCAAAAACAAAATAACTAAATAAAAAAGAATTGTGTCTCTAGTAGTTCAGTGGGACTAGGACATAAAAGTATATTTATTGTATGGCATGTGCCGAACTTAGAGTAAGGCCCAAATAATTTACAATTTTTCACATGTGAATGTTATACAAAGTTGATCAATTTTGTCCCAACTCAACAACTCACAAAAATTTGCAATTTAATTAGGGAAACTGGGGAATTTATCTCCCTTTTCATCTCCTTTCTGTGGCTGACTGTAGTTGATTTGGCTGCTTTGACCTATAATATGTTGCTGTTCTAGTTTGCCGTCTGCTGCAGCGCAAAACGTTTTCAAGTTGTTGCAAATTGTTGTTAATAATCATTTGACATTAGTTATCCTGGACATTCAAATTACAAAGACACGAGTGCCACACATCATTCACAATAACGTCATTATCTAGACTGGCTGCTCAGCACCCCCAACATTCGATTCCTGCGTACCTTTCTCCAGGACCACACTTTACTGTGATGAAACACATACAGGGCTCACAAGGAGACAACAAAATTATTATTATTATTATTATTATTATTAACAATAATAATAATAATAATAATGTTATTATTGATATTATTATCATTCATTTTGGTTCTTGAAGGCTGCCTGAAAGAAAGACACATCTAACTTGCCCTGTATGCTTGGTTAAGTGATCCGGTATAATACAGAGTTTAGATGATTTTTAGCAAAAGAGCAAAAATAGGTAAAATCAGTAGGTCCTCAAACACAGAACACCACAGTTCAGGTGGGAGTCAAGTCACAGCGAGGCCGCCAGGTGTTATGTACGTGACTGCCATGTGTTATGTAATTATTTTCAAGTACAACACATCGTTCCCTGCTATGTTAGCAGTTGATATTAGAAGGTGAACATTTTTAGCTTCCTCCGCGCTCGTCACTTTGACCGGTCAGAGAAATAATGTTTCAGATGTCATTATCAGCAGATACATAAAACAGCGAGCTGCATTCGTCAGACCTCTGAAACAGAAACCATTACATTTGAAAATTAAGCCGGCGCTGCATTGTTGCTGCTCCGACCTGCAGATCACAGGAAATAAGCGCAGAGTGACGAATCAATTCTTTTCTCTTCCACACCATATCCTTTTCTCCTCCTCTCTGTTTCTCTGCTCACTCTTGCTTGTCTCTGTGCTGTACAAACCCTGTCCATCTCCCTTCCCTCCTTCTCCAGCCTCCTTCTATTTAGTTTGCTCATGCAATGTGTCAGTTCGCTTCCTCTCCTCTCTGCTTTAAAGCATCTGACTCTTTACCCCAGAACCAAATCTGCTCTGTTTCATTTCCAGGCTTTTTATCTCCCCACTCTGCTCAGTTCCCTTTCAGATAACGCTAGTGTGTGTTATTGTGTGTGTCTGCCGATGTCTCAGTCTCACATTAATTTGAGTCAGTAACCTCACTTTGTTCATTCTTTTAATCCTCCGAGTCTTAACAAAGACAAATCCTCTCCTTCACTTTTTCCTCAACCCCCGTGCACCGATAAGTCTTCAAATTTATCTTTGCTTCTCGGATCATCTTTCCCACAGTACCGCCATCTAATCTCACCTCTGCTTTTACCTTTGTGTTTTACAGCCCACCTGCTCCCTCGCTCACAGTTTCCGTCTCTCTGACTCCTACTGTTTTTTTTATCTCCTGGTCCTGTCTCTCTCACAGCGATAAGTGCTCATTAGTCTTATTTGTCAATATGCCTAGACCGGTATCAGATCTGTGTATTTTCCCTGTTCACCAAATTGTTACATAATATGAACCATGAGCAATTTCTACCCTTTACTAAATTTTGTATTTTCCTTTTTTAATGTTTTTGTTTCATGGCTCATCAGTCGAAAGTATTATTGTTTCTTTCCAAAGGCCTCGTGGTGTAAATTAGTTTTTTAGCTGACAGTTTAAATTATAATAAATTGTTTCCAGATGATGGTTTTGATGTTTATTAGTGCTGCAGTCTACAACAGGGTTCCTCACAGACTCTGTTGCCTTACCGACACTGCCAGAAGTATGTGGACATTTGAACAACTGGATCCCAAATCGTGGACATTAAAGTGACATTTCACCATTTTGGGAAATGTATTATTAAAGGTGCAATATGTAAGATATTGCCTCCCGTCAAGCTCGTACTTTGGAGAAATATGGGGCAGCATATCACATGAGTTACTGCCAACTGCAGTTAGCTAGAAAGCGCAGTTAGCTATGCAGTTAGCAGTTTTGTTAGTCTTGTCTAGTCTAGTTTGCTCGGACTGTGAGTTTGGAGTTCTGGGGTGACCTGAAATAATCTATCAGACTAAAGCGTTGTTCAAAGTGGTACTTAAAGACAGGGCAAGACTAGCTAGCTGATTAGAGCACTAGAGACCCCTGCTGGTCGAGCAGCTAACTTCCGGTTTAGCCCTCTGCTAAGTTGAATGGGAATACAGCAATTTAATGGTGCTGCTCCTCTAGACTTTCCAAATGTTATTACACCCAATGGACTAAATTCTGATGGTGAAATAAGTCATAGTTGAGATGCTCTAAAATATTTACTCACTTATTTTATTACTGCCGCTTCTTTCATAATGAGAGCTTATGAGAAAAAAAGTATCTTTGAGCTGGTGTGTGTCACGTGATGTTGTTATAACATGGCTTGGCCACTATGTCAAATTGATCATCACTGTTCATGGGGACTTCATTTTCCTCTGTTTCCAGCCTTAATGCTAAGCTAAGCTAACAGGCTGCCGGCTACAGCGACATATTTAGCCTACAGACATGAAAGTGGCAGCCATCGTATCAATCAACTCTCGCAATAAATAAGTGTACTTCCCAAACATTACAGGTATTTTTATGACTACACTGACTCACAGAAATAAGATACTGCTTTATTAAAACAAATACTGCAGCGCTTAAAGAGCAGAACCAGGTTTTTTCTCTTTGTGTTTGACCCTGTAAAAAGTTTGACCCTGTTTCTACATTGTTAGAGAACAAACAGCCTGGCTAGGACTGGTTACTGAAAAGTAGGCGACTTATACGCCTCCTTCTGTCAGACAATCCTCGCCATGCAGGCTGCAGCAATCCATCAAGACAGCCACGATTTGTAAAATGAACTCTTCCCCAACGTTTTGGAACATTTTGCTCCCATTCAGCCACGAGACTACCAGAGATGTCAGGTACTGATGTCGGAGGCCTGTGATCGCAATCGGTGTTCCAGTTCATCCAATATGTGTTGTTGAATTCTTCCACACCAAACTTGGGGGGGAAAAACATTTCTTTATAGACCACAAGGTCATTTTCAACATAGATCGTCATGTCAATGTGTGTGTGTGTGTTTGTGTGTGTGTTTTAACAGGACTCCAGGTAACAAACCAGGCAGCAGCCCCAGAGGTCAAACCCCAGACGAGACCGGTCGCCGCCACGATGCCAACTCCTCTGTTTCTGACTTGGCCAACTCGGTCACCAGTGACATGCTCATGGTAACACACACTACCAACAGAGTATAGCTGCAGCTCCGTGAGACGTGTTTTATTGACACACCACTAACTCATCCGTGCTCTGTCTCTTTCCCGCATTGCTGAACTCATCTATATTAAGAGCAGGAGCACTGCTGTCAGCGAAGCCTTTTAAATCATAATAAATGAGATGGCTGAAAGAGTTGAATGGTGCTTCCAGTTCATCTTTTCTAATCTAAGATGAAAGTTGCATGCAGGCCCTGATACGAAGATGTCGAAGATGAGTCAAACGGATGGATGAAATAATCTAAAAAAAACCTCAAAATATTACCTTACGTTATTCCAGTTAATCACCATCATAAACATTGGTATACAAGCAGATTGTATTAGCCTCAATAAAATTTTGCAGAACATATTGCTGCTTATATGCTTTATGGATTTGTTTTGCAGCAAAAAGACAGCTGATTCTTGACCTTGGAAACAGAAGTTGACCAAACAATCTCCTCTCAAAGTGGAAACTGATACAACTGTTTCAGCAGATGGGGTTTGCAAAATACTCATGGAAATGAAGCTTCAGCTCAGGCCAAGCACCAAAGTCACAGTACTATATTGGGAAATCAGTTTCATACATGCCTCACAATGGCTGTCTCATTCACAGCTCTGTGGCAAGTAACATCCAGCCGTGTTGGTGCAGGTGCAGCCATTATGACCTTACACTTATCACTGCTACACCGCTGAGACACTCGCGCCAACATTGTTTGCCGCAGCTCTCTCCTCCAACTGGGGTCGTTCATTTTGCTAATGGTGATTTATGATCATATTCTTTAAGAGCCCATTCAAAGAGCAGAGACTTTTCAGCCAAATCTCTTTTACCATTTTTTAATGGTCAGTACCTTGTCAAGTCTGAACGGTAGATTTTCCCAAATGAGCCTGCAACCCAATCACCAGAGTTAGTGTAGTGTGCAGTGTACATTTCTGCAATCCACGGATAATACTAGTTTCCATTCGACCTTGTGACAACTCTGTGCTTGGGGTTAAGAAAAATCATGTTTTGGCTTAAATAACCTGTTTTCATCACCACAAACGTGGGTGTCCCAAGGCCTCCTCAAAACAATCCAGTGGTGTCACACTAACAAATGTTGGAACTGCGTTCACCAGCTATGAAACTAAGGTCAAAGTTGTGATAACCAGCGGCTTGTCCTTTGCATCTTCATCTATATGTCTACCACCCACTGTTAATTATCCCCTGTTGTGTTGATTCTGTAGAAGACAGGGAGAAAAGAAAGCCTACACACATCAGTTCAATTGAGCGAAGTCCGAGGAGAAGTGTTTCCTCCTCACAAAGTACTGTCTTCATCCCACTCAGCCCAGCTCACCCACCTGTTGAGCATCGCAGCTAGTTATTGCCATACAGTATCTGAAACATACAGTAATCATCACCCTGAAGTGAGACACTGGGATGTGAGGGGCCGTGCGCCTTTATTTTGGCGAGGTTCTGTAATTAGCTGTGAGGGAACAAGCAGTGCTGTGGGTGCTGTGCGAGAATATAGCAGCGATGGGTATGAGCAGTGTGTAATTATGTGGGTCTCGTGGTGTGTCTGTGGAATTCACAGTGGTGGTGCCTAATGATAATACTCATTCTGGACAGTTTTGCCAAAGGCGTCTATATATTACACAACCCTCCTTTCATGCTGAAAATACCCATCCAGTACTTTTGTGCCACTCGTGCTGCTGTAAAAAGCAATGGCAGACTTTATTTCACACACGCGATAATGAGAAGAAAGGATGCTGAGGATCAGAGTATATATACATCCAACCCTCTGAAGCGTCTCAGGTGATAGCGACTCGGGGAGGAGGGGGTCTTGTCAGCATCACGTGGTTCTTATCAGGATGTACTCTGACACCGCGTTCATTTTTTATTTTTTTTGTGACGCGGTGAATAGTGTGGTGTGAGTGCATCTATGCCTCACACATCCACACATTTGCAGAGCTTATGTGTGCTTTCTTTGTTTGATAAGGTGGAAGGTATTCTGTTTTTTGTCACTATCACCTATCCCATGAAACAAACTAAATCAGCCAACCAGCCAAGGCTGTTTGTTCCCATCTCTAAATCTTTAAAAGAGTATATAAATATAATATATTTTCATTTTTCAAAAAAGGCTAAATAACTCCCTTGAACAGCCAGACACTGTAGCCTTCAGCAAACATTGTTCAAACGACAAGTGGTGAACTTTTGGGGGACTACTTTCAGCTGCGGATTGATACACATGTTGTGGATTATTGCATCTTTACAGCAGCAGGATGGTGTATGTGGGATTGACTCAAAGTGCTCATATTTTATTGTAATGAAAGAAAATGTCAGCAATGTGGCCCATTTTTGCATTTTCTGGATAAAAATGTTTATTAACAGCACAAAGGGAGAAGACATGTCTGACTCTACATTTTAAAGTTGATTCATCAGATGTATTCTGCCAGTCTCTTGTGCTCCTAGAGAATTTGCATCTAGTGCACGTGAGATGTTTTGGTTTCAGAAAAAGAAATTAGTCGGCAGAATTTAAGAAACGAATGAGAGAGGAGAACTCTTGGTGGGAAATAAAGAGAAAGCGGCCAATGCAGAAAAATAGGGAAAAGCAATTTGGGCCAGTTGTTGGTTGGAGGACGGCATAATGAAAAGTGATCATATTCAGCATGGAGAATGAGGCTGAGCAGCACCTTCAGAAATATGTGAGGGAATATAGAATTGGATATTAAATTTCTGGAACTGCTCCTTGAGTAATGCCTCTGGCTCCTGCACCATCAGATAGCACCTTTTAAACTGGATTTCTCTCCCTCCCTCTGGGCCACGTCACCATCAGTCAGAGGATCTGTCTACCAACAGATTATCTGACTCTCATCTGAACACAGCCATGGACACCTTCTGCCTCTATCCTGCAGCAGACAGCGGCCATGTGACATAACATTATGCTAGCTTGCCAGTTAGGAGCAGGGTTTTAGTTAGTGCCCCCTGTGGATTGGAGCCCAAGATTTCTATTTAGAATGAAGCGAGTCAAGCGACCTATCAGCTCTTTTTAATCAGTGTGTGAACATGGTGTCAATATGGAGCTTTTGTATGCTTTTACACACCCCAGCTCATGAGCTAAACTAGTAAACTGTAGTTAATATAACAATCTTGCATTAAACCTACCTTCATTAAAGTTATAATGGTCAGCTTTTGCTGAGACTGTATCAGTTTATTCTTGACCTTGGAAACCGCAGGAGACCAAACTATCTCAACTCATGTCCACTCACTTGTATTGCCCTGGGGCTTTCGACTGTATCACATGGTCATTGTTAAGATATTGAGTTTGACTTTTTTAACCGTAGTCAATCTAACTGTCCATGATTCTGAGCAACTCTAGGGCTGTGTCTGAAATCACTTCCTCATTCACTTCTAGACACTCTCTAGTGATTAATATATTGAGACAGTAGAAAATAAGAAATTACCGTCATTTTGCCTCATCACTGACAGATGTATTCTTATGTAACTGTTTTTAACTGCATTTATAACAAGCCAACATGGCATTGTAAGACTGCAGCCTCGTCCACCAATCAGAGGATGCCCAGCCCCCTACAGTCTACATATCCAAGTGTCCTTGGGTGTGATGCTGAAATTGCTTCATCAGACAGGGGGCAGCTTGCATGGCCGCCTCTGTGTGTGAATGGGCAAATGATTAATACAGTGCACACATTTAACACTAAGAATTTGGACATAAATCAACACGGGTGAGTCCTGAAGGTTGCTGAGAATCATGGACAGTTTGAACGCCTGCAGTTCTACTGGAACTGACCAAACCCAGTCAGCTGATGAGGAGCGTGTGATGTGCTCAAAGGCTCTAGAACAGTCATGCCGAAAGGTGATGGCCCCATGAGGCTCAGTTTGGCCTGCCAGATGTAAAATAGTGAAAGATTAATTTACAGCGTATAATAATTTATGCTGTTTTACTTTTGTGTGATAAAAGGGCTCTTTAGTTATTTAGGGACCTTTTATTATTGATAATTTTTCATAATCTGAGCTCGGCTGGCAGAGTGACACTTTGTGCGTTTTATAACTAAACAATACAAGACGATAGGTGCTTGCTTTCAGCCCATGGCCCATCATAGAGTCTCAGTTTTGGCACCCCTGCTCTAGAACAAATTAGTAAACTGATCTTGAGTTTATCACAAGATTATTTTGCTGCAGCTTTCGGCTTTTTGTCCACCTCATTTAGATGTATCTCAGAAAGTAGACTAAATATTGTTTACTGACATATAATTTAACTACACCACAATCTGCATTTATCAGTAAAGTAGTCACTGAATGGATCTCTTTTTTTAATGCGTAAATGAACTAAATACACAAACTCCCTTTGTTTGATGACCTTTGTTGACCTTAAAGGACAACATCATTTCATACTGTGTCACTTTGTTTATATTTGGCAGACCCTGCCACCTTTCTAGCTTCAAACAGTGTTCTGGGGATTTTCCTCTGAGAGCAGCTTGTTTATTTAGTTGTGGAAAAGACAAATATTTATGAGTTTGTATTATTTACCTCATTAATATTGCAAATAAACATTCTGTGTTTGAATTGCCTCTCTAAAACTACATAGTGCCCCTGTAAGAGTGCACTCACCTCAAGTGAAATGTGATTTGCCTATCACTACACTACACCAACCCCAGATTTATATCTTATTTTGTTTCTCCTCTTCCACCTGTATCTTTTAGTTGTCTCCAGGTTCGGAGGAAGACGATCACGAGGGTCCAGTGTGTGAGAAGCTGGGTCGCATTCAGTTCAGTGTCGGATACAGTTTTCAGGACTCCACCCTCACTGTCAAAATCCTCAAAGGCCAGGATTTGCCCGCGAAGGACTTTTCCGGCACCTCTGATCCGTTTGTCAAACTCTACCTGCTGCCAGACAAGAAGCACAAACTGGAGACCAAGGTTAAGAGGAAGAATCTGAACCCCCACTGGAATGAGACCTTCCTGTTTGAAGGTTCGACAGAGGGCGCTGCTTTAAAACATTCAGGCACCACACCTTTACATGCTTGAATTGCTGTGACTTAGTTTTTTTTTTGTCAATTTCTTCCTTAGGCTTCCCCTACGAGAAGGTGGTCCAGCGGACTCTCTACCTGCAGGTTCTCGACTACGACCGCTTCAGCAGGAACGACCCCATCGGAGAGGTGTCCATCCCGCTCAACAAACTGGACCTGGCCAACATGCAGACTTTCTGGAAGGAGCTGAAACCATGCAGTGATGGCAGCGTGAGTAAAGGCAGGGGGGCGGGGAAGGAAAGGAAAGAAGATGAGCAGGGAGGAGAGGGAGGAGGGGAAAGAGAAGATGGGACAGAATGTAACGGGTGATGTCATTCCTGGCTGCCTTGATGCTCCCGGGGGAGATGTGGCAGCATGCTGGTGTGAGAAGAGATAGAAGGGGAATATGGAGAGGCTGACAGGTAGACGGCGGAGAACACAGGCAGCCAGAAAAACACACAGTAAGCAATAGAACAGAGAGAAATGTGAAAGAGGGGATTAAATTTAAAAAAGTCCAATTCAGCTGACGTTGTTTATAATTTCTCTAGGGGAGTCGAGGGGATCTGCTGGTGTCTCTGTGCTACAACCCCACAGCCAACACCATCACTGTGAGCATCATCAAAGCCCGCAACCTCAAAGCCATGGACATCGGAGGCACTTCTGGTATAGATGCTCCTTCATCTTGCATGTCCTTTCATTGCTGCCCTTCTGCTTCAAAATGAAAATGAGAAAACTGTTTGTTTGGTTTTTTTTAGTCCAACCACTAGCAAATGACATGAAATCAGTTATAGCACACATGCGTTAGAAAACAGGAATAAGATATTGCAAACAGCATGCAAACTGCCACGTTTCCCTCTCCGCAGACCCCTATGTAAAAGTGTGGTTGATGCACAAGGACAAGCGTGTGGAGAAGAAGAAGACGGTGGTGATGAAGCGCTGCCTCAACCCTGTTTTCAACGAGTCCTTCCCTTTCGACGTGCCTGCCCACGTGCTGAGGGAGACCACCATAATTATCACCGTCATGGACAAGGACAGGCTCAGTCGCAATGATGTCATTGGAAAGGTATCCCCTTCCCTCTTCTTTTCTTCTTTCTCCTCCTCCTCCTCCTCCTCCTCCTCCTTCTTCTTCTTCTGACCCTGTGACAGACCATCAGCAAGTGATCGCTGAGCCAGTCTCTACTGACCCCTGCTGGAACACACAGACCAATCTTCTGCATTGTATATGAATAAGTACAAATGAGAAGAATTGAAAGCACTTCATTTTGAGATCCAACAATTGCATTTCTTCAGACTACACCAATGACTAATCACAACATTTAAAAGAAATGATGCATGCTTTTATATATATAGTGCACATTTTCTGTTTTTACTAAATGTAGCATGTGGGTCCAAAACCCCCCCAACTGGTATATGCCTTTTGGATTTTGATATTGGGCACAGTGTATTATTGTTCATTTGCCTGAACATTTCAGTAATGATTCAGCTGTTAATTACATTATTGGCTCTAACAAAAAAAACACATCGAATGCCCCTTGGAGAAGATTGGCAAGTCCAAATAAACCTTAATATTTAACTTGCTGGTTCCAAGTCAATGTGTTGGCGTGTTTTCGACCCAGTTGCCAGAGTAAACGTTTGCTCAGTACATTTCTCCAAAAGCACAGCACATAAATTAAAACTGAATGTTACTTTATGTTGCAACATCTGTTTGGGTCGATTTATCTATTTCTCTCATCATAATGCTGTGCTTATGCTCTGGTTAGGTGTATGCATTGAAACCACTTGGTTAGGGTTAGAAAAACATCATGGTTTGGCTTCAAATACCTGCTTTGGTTGTGTTGAGTTTTGTTCACCACAAAACGCCTGGAAATGTCCCCATGTCTTCTTATAAGACACCGGCTTTGATACCACAAAAACGGCTGGATTTGTCCACAGGTCTCAGCAAAAACTAAAACTAAATACCTGCTTTGGTTGCCACAATCACCAATGGAGTTCCTTCCAACTTACTGTGAAAAACACCCAGTTTTGTTGCCACAAAGAAGGCTGGTATTTCCCCAGGTCTCCTGAATAAACTGTCAACTTGTCAACATTATATCCTGCCGACTGGCCTGTGTATTTTTGTTATGGTTAGTTAAAAGTCTGTTATTTCATTTTTATTTATAAGAAACCTTCCTGAAGGAAAAGATTAATTTGGTTCTTATTATGGGGAACAGAGTCAGAGAGCTATTTTAATTAATGAGAGTTTAGTTAGCTGCGGTCAGCTACTTGCTTTTCCCAGAAGAGCCTCTTCGAGAGAACATCTGGGTTTCATTCATTATTATTTTATTATTGGAAACATAATCATTCTAATATGTCCAACTGTGCGGTTTCCGGTACACCGTCCCATTTTTGCATGTTCTGTTGACCTTCTGTGCACTGCCTGAAAGAGCCGCGGCTAAGCTAGCTCAAGAATTAATTAAAATTAATTCATTAGAAGTCGACCAACTCAACGCGTCTCTGCTTCAGCTGTTATTGTTGCCAAATTAATTTGTTCGTTTTCGGGAAACTTCAGAGGAAATGATTAGGAACTTGCAGAACCGTAAAATAAAACATGGCCACAGTTTCCGCTATTCCATTATTTAATTTACGTCAATTTTATCCCATTACTTGTTCATACATCCGTACTCACCTCGACTGTAACCACAGCTGACCCAGTTCTCTGTGCATGATTTGTTTATTTCAAACCTTGCTCTATAAGCACAGATGAGGTACAAAGGAGCACAGAACTCTCACGGTTTATAATTTTATCCTTTCTGTCCATTTTCCTCCAGACACTCTCAAGAATAATCTGTGCGCTACATGGATGAGCTATTATGCTCCTTGTCATTCATTCACATCGAGAATAATTACAGGTGCTACTCTGAACCATAATATTATCTGCCCACACACAGCAGTAATAATATGTCGCCTATTATACCCCCGTCCAGAAATAACTCCAAGCTGGTCAGGGGACAGTGAAATCTCGTACAGTATTTCAGGGGGTTTCTCTCTACATGAGAATTACTTAAAGACTCAGTGCCTGATCTTCATTAGCGTCAGCATTAGCCTCTCTCAGAGTGAAATCTCCTCCTCTAAAGGCTCATTTTGGCGCCCTGGATTCCAGTTAAATTCCGATTAGAGTGGCAGGCTTAGTGTTGAGAGCAGGGCCAGCGTTAAGACTCGCAGTCGTTTTTTTTCTCTTCGGTACTTGAAACCCCACTGTTTTTGTTTTTTTACACATTACATCAATCTCTGCTCGACATTGCATGTGTTACACTGACTCTCTCTCTCTCTTTCTCTCTCACAGATCTATCTTTCATGGAAGAGTGGCCCTGCGGAAGTAAAACACTGGAAAGACATGATGGGTCGTCCCCGCACTGCCGTGTCCCAGTGGCATGCTCTCAAGGCCTGAGGAAGCCAGCGACCGACCTGCCCACGGTGTTTTTTCTCTCCTCAGAATTCAGCATCTGCCTCTCAACCCCCACACATCCCCTACTCCGCTATAACCGGGGTCTCGGGCGGCAGATAATGTGTGTCATCTCTTTGTTCTCAGGCCTCTTTGATATCCTCTGCCCTCAGTCCTCGTGACACCATCCTTAAATTTCACCCTTGTCAAGTTCTCATTCCCACATGACCCCCCTCTCATCCCTTTTGTCTGAACTTAAAAATGTCTTTGATGTCTTTACCTATGTCCTTCTTGTGCCCTCTTTTTTTTTTTCCAAGATACCCCTCGGTCTTTCCCTCTGCCTTGTCAAGCATTCCTAGTGTTAAGCATCAGAGCGGTACCTTTCTTGCCACCCGTGAATACAAACTACCAACAAAAAATGGTTCAAACTGATATTCCAACCATGCTCTGCGGTGGCAAGACGGGCCGTTTTCAAACATGCATGTGAGTGTGAGCAGCACTAACCTGTGCGACCCATTGACTACCCTACATCTGGTGTCGCGATGAGGAATCTTTCACTCCGCTCCTCGCATCCATTTTTCGTCACCGTCACTATTCCACATACCCTCAATATGCCTGAGAAATTCAGGAAAACCAACGCAGGTGATGGAAAAGTGATGGGCTGTATTTAAAATGGAATCAGACTGGAATTGGACTCTGTCACTCAACTCATGTTCAAACTTTTTTTCACTTTTCACTCTTTCTCTGGCACCACTGTAATAATTCTCCCTTGGCTGGAACCCTTCGTTGTCTGTGCGTGCTGTGGGTGATGTGCTGTAATCCCAAATGGAGTTCTCTAACAACTGAAAAAAAAAAAAAAAGGATATGAACATGAACATTAAACGCTAGTCCAGTAGGGCGAGTGTAAAAAAAAAAAGAAAAACGTTCTTATTTTCTTGGAAAAGAAATCCCGATGGACAGAAAAAAACGAGTGAAGTGATTAATGTTGTGTTTTATTTTTGGGGTTTTCAAAAGAACTTAGAGAATCAACCTGTTCTTCCAGACACAGAAAATAAGCAAAAAGCCAGCTTCCATAAGCGTGGAGGTGTGGGTTAATGGATGTGTGTGTGTGCCTGTGCCTGTGTGTGTGTGTGTGTGTGTGTGTGTGTGCGCCTGTGTGTGTGTGAGAAAGCGGAGTACTTTGGACTTGTAGAGGCTAAATTAAAAATATCGTTGAAAACATCATTGCCCTTCATGATAATGATGGTATTGTTGGGATTTGTGGTATTGAAGTTAGCTGAAGATGCAGGGGAGGTCACAGAGGCTAGTTAAAGGGTCAGTCCATCCAAATCACAGACACAGATACACTAAATTAACACGTATAGGTTTTTTTAAACGCTGGTGTCTGCTAATTTTTTTTCGCCTTGTGTGTCACGTCCACCATCACAAATGCACCAGGAAAGCAGGTAACAGTAGAAAGCAGCAGATCAGACTACATCCAGGTTGTCTAAAAAAAAGTCTTAATCAATAAACTTCTAAATTAGATACATCAATGTTTTTACGGAGATGATAATGGAGGTTGCTAAGGAGTGAGACATCATGCTTCTCTATCATCTGTGTTGAGTTACACATGCACAGCACCGACCAGGCAGCTGACAGTTTGCTTTATAAAATATCTTTCTATTCAGTCTCTCTTTCAAACTGACTGCCGACTGAACGATGTTCAACGTGTCATATCATCAAGTCTGACAAGGGGCGAACGTTAAGGTGGCCAAGCAGATCGTTTCAGGAGTCGTTGGTTCGATCCCCTTGGATCACTGCTGCCACCCCAAATACAAAAGAGATCAATAGGATTTCGTCGCGGTGTGGTGAATTCTGAAAAATCCAGCAGGAGATTTTCTTTCCAGAAAAAAAGGTTTCAATTAATCAGATGATCCACAAACCCTTGAGTGAACGCGTTTTCATTGGGACTACGAAAGATCAGTGAAAACATCCGACAACAACATCTGTCCTGAGCAACATCGATTACTCGAGCACCACAAACAAACCTCCACTTGTCTCCATCGTGGAGATGTCTCAGTGGCACCGCGGAAATTAAACAGACATTTTCACTATTTAACTCACTTTCCACTAACTAGCTTTTCGCTGCTATGTCTTTTCGATCACGACCCACAGTTTGCTCAGTTGAATCCATGGTCACATGGTAAACTTGCACACCTGCAGCGGCCTTGCACCAATCAGTGACACCCTGAAGGAGGACCACATGAATGTTACTGACTGCAAAGACCACACAGATCCACCCCACATCCCAATGGTTTTTCTACTATGAGATCGTTGATTCAACTGAGCTAACTCTCACTGACGAGGAGGCCCGTGAGATGCAGTCGAAAGGAAAATGAGGGAAACTAGACCTTGAGTTTTATTTTTCTTGAAATGCAATTAGTATTTGGGGATTTGGGGGAGAACTGACAATTTATGAATGTGCGCAGTTGGTGTCTTTGTTAGGGTTATGGATGGTATTGTGTTTAGAAAATCAGATGTAGGTGAAAAAAGTCAAAACGAAACACACCTGTTGTCCTTTTTTCAGAGTCCAAAGGTGATATCAGACCTTTTTGTGTTATTTTATTGCTTTTCAACCAGATGCAAGTCAGAGTTGACTTGCAAGTCAAGCAGCTTTTAGCTTCACTGCCTGAATGTGACCTCCCCCAAGTCCCATGCAGACGTGTGCTGATTGGATGAATGGAATCAAATGAGAGTAATAATACCTGTACGGGAGGGGAGGGGGGGTCTTTTTACATTCCACTGTTCGTTTTTGTCTACTGAATGTGTGTATGTGCGTGTGTTTGCACTGTGGGTGAGTGTCATCGCAGTTTAGGTTGTGTGATTGTACTTGCCGTGAGTCCCTCTGTGTGTGTATATATCTGCACTAAGTTCTATTTTGCCAGTTTAATACAGAACAACATTGTTTACCGTTTTTATTCAGTATGAAATGATCCAGATGTACAAAGAGGTGTGTTTTTTTAACAGTTGTCACTTCTTTAAGAATCACTGCACTCGTTGACGAAGATGCTGGAACAAACCTCTCTTCATAGCAGGGTTATTTTTCCTCATGTGTGGTTCAAACGGTTTGGGAGGACGAGGCGGATCTGTTGTATGTGAGCGTGAGCGTGAAGGTCAAAGGGAAAATGTCACAAGCAAGCTTTACAAGATAAAAACCCATTTTCTTTGACCATCATACAACAGATTTTTTAGTTCAGACAGAAGCAGCTACCGACATTTCGTCCTCTCTGTCCTTCTTATCTGATTTGGTTCACCATGACCAAAAAAAATAAATAAATGAAGGGTGGCACCTGAACATCACAGCTCCCGCAAAACACCCCTGTTGTGCACACATGCTTTCTGGCACAAAGTGTTCTGTGTGTGCCTTATAAAACCCTGCCACGCCTTGCTCTTCCACCATATGTGCTCCCTCTCCAAGTGTCAGGGAGGGGATGGGGGGGATGGGGGGGGGGGAAGGTGAGACAGGAGATAATCATCACCTCTTTGCATCACTGTTAGCTACGTCTCAGGTCAGAGCAGAGCATCGGAGCATATCCCAAAATAACCAGGGACACCGTCATCCGAGTGTCCTGCTGGCCCGGTGTGTTTAAACAAGGCATTATTTTGAGTGTTGCTGACAAAGCATTACATTCCAAAGGCTTAGTGAAAGTCACATTAAATCGATGCAAACTAAATAACAGTCAGGGTTTGGTACGTTTAAGTTGTAAGAAATCGAGCTAGATTTTGTCTGTCTACACTCTGTACTGGCCAAATTTTACAGGACGAGCTCGCATTTCTGATTTAGGGCATTCTGTTGGGGGACTGCTTGAGGCAAAGAGAGGTTAACCAGCAACATTTTAATTTATATACTGTACAAATGATTGTGTGAAGTGTCCTGTATGAAAAAAAAAGAAGAAAAAAAATCATCAGTATTTACTGGGGTTGTTGATATGTCTGTCCTTGGTATCACTCAGCCCCCCTCTTTCACTCCCTTTTCTCTTTGTAGTTAAACATCTGTGGGGTGCACAATGTTAAATATCAACCATTTATTTTTTTGAAATCTGTACAGTGTATATAAAAAAATATAAATGTGTATATAAAACAAAGATACTTCTGGTGTGGGTATGATTTTTTCAGATAGCTGTGTTTTGTTGTTAATTTCTTGCAGTCATGAATGAGACACACTTTTTAATAAACATCATTCATAAGTGGTAAGTTAATGTTGGTTAACAGTTATTTAACTGTTAACAATGAAATGCTTTATAAACCATTCATCAAGCAGTTGTTTGTTGTAAAGTTGCAACTGATGTCTGTAATATTTTGTAAATGGTAAATAAATACTGTGTAGATCTATAACGTTATTTAAATGCCCATTATAAAGTCATAACTGGTGTTTATAAAGCTTAACAATTTCTTATTAAACGGCGTATAAAGCATGTTTTATATTTTAGCAGTTAGATAACTATTAACTAAAGTTTATCAACCATAAATTTGCCATTAATTAAAGATCATTATTATAAAGTGTCACCCATGAAAGCACTCTCATTTACAAATACTCCATTACAGGTAATAAGTATATCCATTCACAAAATCCTCCTCCAAGGTATGTAAGTATTATCCACAAAGGTAATGAAAGTGACAAAAGAAAATTAAGATAGAAAATTATAAAATGGCCCTGGGTATGTTTTTTTTTTTTTTTTTAACACTTTTATCATTCATTTAGTTTTATCACCTTTATACAGTATTTTAGTTGAATGGTTGGCAGCGTAGCAGTCAGGACTCCTGCGACAGGATACGAAGAAAAAACAATGTCTGCTACAATTTGTATGCTTTTTTTCTCCGCTTTTGTGCGAAAAATAATTCCCCTTCATTACTTGAATGATTATTTAATGTGAACATTAGATAATTATGTAGGTTAACTAGCAACTAATGCACCATAAGGTATTTTAGTGACTCCATCAAGAGGTCTCGCCTACATACTACTCTTTTCTGTAAGGGTTCGAAAGCAAGACATGTTACGAAATCTTCAACAAGACGAGGCATTGCATAAGCTTATGTATTTTTTCTGCCATGTAAAATCCCAACATACAGGAAGCTAGTTACTACAATGCAGTGAAAAAATATAACATTTCCCTCTGAATTGTAGAGGAGTATGAAGCGGCATAAAATAGTCATACTTCTACTACTGAAGAAAAATTACACTTACGCTTACACTTAGTTATAGGTTGGCTTAATATGGCTCAACCTATAACCCAAGAATGTAAAGAGACTGTAAACGTTCTGACTTATATGCAGTTTTCATCTAAGAAACAAATTTCACAGAGACTTGGTGCTAACTCTTCCGATCCCAGTTCAGTCTGATTTTGGGTGTTGATAGCATCAACTTCTTTTGTGGGACTTTAATTGCGAATACTTGGACCAACTGATAAAGCCACAGTTATTACAGCCACCACAGGAAATGCATTACTTTCGACGATTTGCTCTCTCTTCCAGCTCCTGCAGAGACAGGGCCAAGATTTTAAGGGTAATTAACACGGATCTTTAAAATTGGTGCTGATCTCTAGAATTAAGGAAATTGGCTGCTCTGCCTCCTACACCCTACATGTCACTGCATCTTCGACGCAAGATAACATCTGAGGGCAAATATCTGCGTGTGCTGAGAGAGCGTGTTTAATTTACCAACTTCCAACATCCTCAAAGTTAAAGCTGGCAGGAGCATCTCGTTCAGTGAGAGCTGATTCCCTTTGCGCTCCTCTGCTCACGACTCTCCGGCAGACATGGGAAGACAAGATGAAGGCTGAGGATGCTGGTGATGGTGGTGGGAAGAGGAAACAAGAGAACATGAGATTGAAATTCCAGGGGAGCAGAGGGTGACGGCAGGGCTGAGGATAAAACAGAGAGCTGTCACGACACAGGAAGCAGCGGTGGAGGATGACAGGAGCGCTGGGCTACAGATAGGCACAGTGGGTGTGCGTGGGCAACTGATGAATACACACTCTAAACAAGCCTCACAGCAATGAAGATGTGAGTTTTGCTCCACGTGGGATCCACAGGTGGTGTCTTTTTCTCCTTCAAGGCGGGAAATTGTGACAGCAAGGAAGGATCACATCCAACTACTGTCAAATAAATGATCATGTGTAGTGCATGGCATTCACACAGTGACAATTAGGTGACTATTGTTTCCAGCTTTTTAAATTCCTGCTGCATTAATTTCAGTGTCTGAAGAAATATAAAAATCATTTAGTCACCAGTAAATGTAGCAATGCAACAAAGAAAAATAACTTAATTACAAGTAAGTTAGTCAGTACAAAATAAAAATGGAAGTAAATATTACGAAGTATTAGCAGCCACGTGTTTTTTACCCTCCTGTTATGGTCAGTTGGCAGGTTGACCTGGTGCAAAAATATTTGAAAGTAATAAATAATCCTAATAATCATTGTTTATACCTCATTTCTAAACTGTTACTAAATATTCAACTGATATTTAGTGCAGTTGTGTGACTCATCTCACACAGATCCTGGTTCCATGAGAATAATTCACTAATCTTTTTAAAAAATAAATTCATGTCCAAATATTTATTTAATGTACACTGGAAAAATGTTGATATAAATACAGTTTTGAATTAAACGTCTATCATTTAAATGTTAAAGTTTATAATCGGCTTACATTTTAAAGGGTGCAATAGATAAGAATTGGCCACGTGTTGAATTGATACTCCCAACAAAAAGATGGCAGTTAGCTTGTTAGCTCATTTAGCCATAAAGTTAGTCGGACTACTGATGATGTTTACACTGCTGGCAAAGGAGTGTTGGACTGCTAGGAGAAATTTGAATTTTTGGCCTGGGGCTAGCTGGTTAGCACGCTAACTACTTCAGCAACACCAAATAGACATTAATAGTCATTTCTTTACATTCTGACAGTAATTTTAGTTAGTTGTGAGTTTATTGGATGTTTTAAACTAAAATTCTTACATATTGCACCTGTGGAATGTTCAGAATGAATCAGAAGTTTGCAGAAAGTCTATCTAGACATGTGGATGACAAAGTGCTGCGTTTTACCATTTGTTGACATGAATGTCTTGGTCGGAGGAACAGGAACAGCTGTTTCCTCATCTTATAATTAGAATTGAAGTCAGGACGGTTTCCATCTTCAGACACATCCTCTTTTATTTCACTGTTGAGATCAACAATCATTTTGTCAGGCCCTGACAGTGAGTATACTGTATGTAGCAGCGGAGAGTGATGTTGTAGAGACACTTTTGTCTATCTCGCCCCTCTGAAGCTCCGTGTGGGTAGTTTTCCCATGGGAAGATAAAAGGTTCCCATCAAAGTCATAATAACATCTGCACTTTCTTACACTTAACAGGTGAGGTGGGGAGAATAGGGAGAAAGAGGAGATGGGATAATTTGGGTTCCATGTCAAATTGACCCGAACAGCAAATATATGAGATGTGCCATTACCATCATTTTCACACCAATTAAGGCTAGCAGAAGATGTGTCATCCTGCTAAAATACTTGAACATGTTTCTGAGATTGTCAAACCTTAAAAATGGTCATTGTGACCGGCAACAGAATAGGTAAAACTGGGCGAAATAATCAAATTCACGTTTTGCACATAATGGCACCTGTGACTGATATGTGTTAAAATGGATTTGCTGTAAGATAAGTAAAATAGGTGCTTCAAAGTGTATGCAGAATTTTACCGCAGCCACTGAAGTGGAACTATAAAGCACATTATGATGGTTTAGTCTATGGTTCCCAGCCAAGGAGTCACAAGGTAATTCCGAGGAGAGGTGGAGAAGGAAAAAAAAAAGAAAAACAATGTTCTGCTATATGTTTCTATTCATTTTTTTGACTCGGATTCGGACTAACCTCATCTCAATTTGGTTGACTACCCACATATAATAGACATCTAAACTGTACGAAATGGCACCAATCATACACTGCTTTTCTTTAAAAGATCATAAAAACTAAAAAGTTCGGAACCGCTAGCTTAATTGTATTTTATAAGCATATCAAATATTCTTTAATGTAAATCTTGAAATCTAAACTAACTAGTAGCAAAAATGTGTGTAAAAACATAAAGAGAGTGAAAAAGATATTTTCCTCTCAAATGTTATGCACTATACCACTGATTAAGATATAGGGTGAGACAGATGGCAGAGCAGCAAAGAACACAGAGGGGAACCCTTCTGACATCACCTCGGGCTATTTTAGGACATAAAAATCGAAGGCTTGGATTCTAACTCGACATATTTACCCTTTAAAGTGATGAGAAACAAACAACACATCAACATTCGTCTCCCATCTGCGGGACTGCCTTGTTTGTGTAACACCCAGCCGATGGATCATGTGTACATTACGATTCTATGGGCGTACGCGAGCAGCCTTGTCAACTGTTTTGAGATTCTGTGCACATCTCCCGGCCAGAGGGCATTTCCCTCCTGCTCTCAGTACAAGGTTCCACTGAACCGACATGACACACAGCCAGGCACGATATTTTCCCCCCAGTCAACACACACTGATCTGCTGGTGGAGGAGAGTATTATGACCTTGTGGGCACGGCTTTAAGCAAAAAAAATGTATGGGGTTTAAGTGGAAACTCTGTTTCTCTGAGAGAATGAATGCATTCTTTCATAGAAGTTGTTAAAATAATGCACTTCTCATCCCATGCCATCGATTCCTTTCATCCAATGATGAGGAAACACTAAGAGCATCTTTGTTTTGTGAGGAAGCTGCACCTTAGTTTTAAAGATTCACAGAAAATGATCATTTCAATAAATACACCAACTGTGGGCTGATGTTTTCACATTGCATCCCGCTTGAAATATGAGGAATGTGAGATGTACGTGGTTTACAGGTGATCATCAGATGCTTGAATTTGAGTCACTGAAAATAAGGTCATCTGCTTCCATCTGGTGTCAGTGAGCTGATACTGCACGCAATGCACTCGTCATCGTGTAACAAATGAAGTTCATTGTCAGTCATAGTCACTTACTGTGTGATTTTTAACCCTTTGTTAGGGGTTAATATATTAATGAAAGACTTTTCCCAGGCATCAACATTTATTAAATAACCGATAATGTCTGTAATAGGCACAGTAACATCATTGAAAAGAGCCAAAACTTGACAGTTCAACATGCTACGCTAATGAGTGACTCAATGCATTTCTATTCACTTGTGAAGTTTAGAAACAATGAATGTCCTTTTATCTATTTATCAATGCTTGTCTTGTTCAGTATGCATCTCATAGTTTACATTTACAGTTTTGAAATCACAAATTTACAACAAAATTAATGTAAAATATTCGGAAAACCTTCCGAATATTGTCTCGCATTCGACTTTTCTCGATCTGCAAATGTCCCTCAGCTCCCACAAATCTATAATAACAGAGGAAGCAGCGCACAGAGGTTTTCATGGTGAGAATATTTCACAGAGAGATGTACCGTAGTCATGGATGGTTAATATTTTGTACACTCTGCTGTGTATTACAGGAGAGACACAGCTGACTTCTGAAGGATGTATGAGGTGGGTTATGACACTGATATTTCCCCCAGTGCTCCACCAAAAATGAGTCTCAGAGAAGGTCGGCAAGGCCGTGGACCTCATTGACTTTCCTTGTCCAGGTACTCCAAGTTGGGCGCATCCAACCTTTGTTCATGGTCTCGATTCTTTGTGAACTCCTGCAGCATGTCCATGACCTCGCTCTTATAAACGTCAGGGGTAGGCTGAGCTTCTGTAAGCAAAAAGAAAAACTGAATTTATTATTTTTCGGATTCCAACCCATGACCATTAATATACTGAGTAAATATTGAGGCCACTACCCCTCACATAAAACCAGACAAGTTGATCATCTTCATCTTCCTTTTATTAAAACGAAACATGGCCAGTCCCCCCTTTTTTACATATCATGGTGTGCAAATAAGGAATGATAAAAGAGACATCTTTAAGAGCTTCTAATCTTTATTCATATAGTCTAATTTTGTGTATGGATTGGTTTTTACTGTTTTTATTTCACTGTAAGGGAGGGGGGGGGGGGGGTCCACTGTATTAGCCTGATGGCTTCTTGACATCCCCTCACACATCTCTTATATTTTGATTATCTGATTTTATCTAATGTTTTGTGTGTTATTAAATACAAATAATTAAAATTAGATTTATCATATGTGAGAGGATTAATGATGAGGCAGATGGCTGGGGAGCAATGAGCACACAGAGGGGAGCCCTTCTGACATCACAGTGGTCTATTTTAGGACAAGCTGACAACGTAAAACTGAAAGGCTGACGTTGGCTGATGCATCATGATATTTCCCTCCTGATGATGATAAAAAAAAGAAAATGCACATAAACATTTCTATTTGTTTAATTTGTGGAAACTGCAAGTTTCCCTCAACTTACAAATTAAAGGGCTCATTTATTCATAACACTTAATAACTTAACACCACGAGTATTTGTTTTAGTAAAGTCAGATTGCATGCAGCTGCTTTTTGTTTGGTCTTCAAGAGTGCTGCTGCCAACTGGATGTGTTGATCTGTGCCGCTCTCACACTGATTCTGTTGCTCGGCTGTTACGCGCAACAAAACAGACATGTAATTTAATCAAATTAAGAGGAAATCAGAAGACTAAAATAGTAGGTCCAACTGGGACAGTGAAGTAGCTCCCAGGGTGAAGTCCAAGCAAGGAATGGTGTAAGACCTGGGATTTAATTATTTCAGAGTCAGCAGCCATGAATGATTGCTGTTAAAAAAACCCAAAGTATTTTATTATTATCATACCAACTGGAGTTTTCCACATTTTGTTGCAGGCTGAATATAAATTTAGAATAACTGACTTCTTCTTGTTTTTAACACAAACCAACAAGTAAAACCAAATATTTGTTATTTGTAATTTGCACAAATATTAACATTTAACGTATATCCATATTCCCTTCAGTGTCTGAAAAGCCTATGGACTGGTTGCCAGCCAACTAACTTCTGATCTGCTTTAACATAGTGCATCTAATGTACTGGATGAGATTGTACAGGCAATTTTCACATGTAGCAGGGAAACTCATCAAAAAAATAAAAATGTTCTCACGTGTCGCCCAGTAGTAGATGTCCCAGTCGTTGCTTGGTTCATTAATCAGTCTGTCGTACTGCTGCAGCTGGATCTCACTCATTGTGTTCAGGTATCGCTTTGCAAAAAGGCTGCAAGATAGACAGGGAACTCATTTGAGTCTTTACTTTAAATGGAAAGCTGTAGTTGTACTGTTAATTATCTGAGCAGCTGGTGAATGGGCTGCATGCTAGGAGCTTCTTCTTCTTTGGGCTTCCTTAACATCGCATCAATGCTTCCCCCTGGTTTTAATCTCTTGTCTGTGTCCCGTTATTCTATATTTGTTTGATCCATCTGGTGGCGCTCAAAAAACCACAACCTTCATATCTTAAAATACTTTTTACACAGATCTCTAATAATCCTAATCTCTGTAGTTGTGAAACAACAATAATAATATAATCATAATATAATCCTAAATCCCCCCAGCCTATTCAAAAATGTGTACTTGAACTAGAATGTTGTACAAAAGAAACCTGAAGAGTTTGTCACCAAAACTGATCACACACCAGTACTGTACCACTGCTCGAAAGTGTGTACATGAGATGAAAGAAAAAAATTTCACCAGCACACTTAGATCATACAAACACAGCACAGTCTAACAACCTGAGCAGAATGCAGTTTTCCAACATCCCCCTCTTTCGGCTCTCATACAGCAGGCGGCGCCTCTTGATGTCAATGGACTCGCTGGGCTTATCCTCCCAAGGGGGCAGAGGGATCTCAATCAGGTCACCTCTGGTGTCATCGGGCGCATCTCCACGGTAACCACGAGACGATACCAGCCCTGTGACCGCTGGTCTCCATGCTGCCCGGTGTAACCCTGTAACAAGCTGACAAGCAACAAACATACATGTCAGAACCAATAGACTTCCGTTTCATCCAATAAATGTGATGAGTTAAACTAATTCAATTTCAATTTTATTTGCAAGGGACAATGTGCAATTAAAACCTAAATGTAACCATTTAATGCATTGCACCAGAGTTAGCCTTAGGCTAATTTACATCTGCAGTCCAATTTAAGTCAGTTAAAGAAAGGCAGAGCTGTTCTTGAACTGATATATCCCATTTTCATTTGTCACTACATCTGATTGTCCCAGTTACGTTCTGAAACACTGCCATTATTTTGTATTACCATTTGGACTTAAAGCATCCAACATTACTCAAACATTAGATCAACATGTTTAACTGTCCTCACATTTATGTGACACAGTGCATGACTGAATGCTGCTTCATGTTGACTCTATGAAAGTCATTTTAAGTCTTAAATGTTCAAATCTTATAAAGCTAATGGTTTATAATGAGTAGTATTTAAGGTTTAAAGAGCAACTTCGAGCAATCATTGCAAAATTGTGTTTACATGTTTTATGTATCTTAGGGATCGACGGCTATGACTTTTTCAAGGTTGTAGAAATCAAGGAGATTGAAAACCAATGTTTGGGACAGATATTAATTTGCAGTAAAATTAAACTCTATGCAAAAGAAACAGTTATGGAATGAACCAAAATACAATTCACTCAATAACAATTTTGAGGTGCTTTACCTGAGTATTTCCCTTTCCTGCTACTTTATATTTCCTCTCCACTACATCGATTTGATACATTTAGTTACTGGTTACTTTGCAGATTCAGATTGTTCAGTGTTTACAGGATATTAATTGCGATGTGTGACAAATCATATAGTGTTGGGGGTGGAACACTGAGTGTGAACATCCTGCATCAGAGCCAAAGTAGCTCATTTTATGTGCTATCTAAAGGAAAAATTACCAATATGGATAGTTACGCTGAATATCAGCCAGGGCCAATAACCGGTCTACCCTTTTGTATAAATAGTATACAGAATAATATTGGCCAGTAAATTGATATTGTTTTTTTTAACCCTCTAATATCGATATTTAAAAAAAAAAAAAAAACAGTAATTGGTCAGGCTCTACTATTCTTTATACTGCTCAATCCTTGATACCTTAAGATATTTAGGATAAGGATAAGATCTTAGGATAAGATACATTTCATGTAATATATCCTATATTATCTTGAAAAAGAAAATGTCTGTGGCTTGGATTTGGCTAATGGCTGACTTGCGAAACAAATTTATTAATTAAAATCTAGAAAGAAACTCAGTTAAATTTAGGCTATAATGTATCCTTACAGCACGTCAACGTACACAATCCTCTTTAAATCAATACTTATTCGTTTTATTAATGGAGGTCACAGTCTCTTCCATCAGACATATAACCTCAAGATCACGAAGTTTAGATTTATGACAAATTTATCGATACAGACAAAAACAGGGATCGACACAGAGGGGAGTTAACGTTATATAATAATATCGCGGGGATCTGTTTAGCTACTCCTGCTTTGTAAAATGGTCCCTCAGCAGAAAACACTACAAAGCCAAAATACTGAGCTGCTGTCACGAGTAGTTATGTGAAAAATAACTGCTACATCGTATTATTACACTAAATAGATCAAATTAGAGGCAGAGCTTTCGAAAGTCCTCGAAGAGATCTAACATTCAGACGGCGCAGCGTTCAAACTTGAACCAAGAAATGTAGAAACAAATGCAACGCTTGCTTACTCACCCTTCTTGCAACAACAGACGACAGCATTTTAACCCTTTTTCTTGGGACGTTTTGGAGTTGGGCTATGAGGTGCTTCCTCGTCGTGGAAATAAATGTTAGTGATGTCTGAAAGTCAAACACATAACACTGAGCTTACACAAGCACTTCACGTCACACAGGAGCACACGGGGCACTAACGAGGGGGGACCGGATACACAACAGTGCGCACGTGACGCTAAGGTAAAAGGTAATTTTAAGATACAAGAAAATATAATTATTGTTATTATTTAATTTGAGCATTTTCAGTTCATGTATATGATGAGTGCGTTGGCCCAACATATCCCCTCGCATTAGAATTCGAAGGGGATCGACCGTAGGAACCGAATGTTGTATGTTGTAAGCCGGTAACATATCCTTGACGCACTGAAATGTTCACGTACCGAACACGTACCGAACGGTTAGCTACATTAGCATTAGCAGATCAAAGAGCGAGCCCATGGTAGTCCGAAGCCATTTAGATGAGCATTCATTCACGAAAGACCGTGCATGTGTTATCAAAGTGTTCATTAAAACATTATGGCTTGAGTAATGTCCGCTTGTTTTCTCGGTTGGTCATTGTAGCTTGTCTTGGCCAGTAACGGTGTTATTGTAGCGGTCTCGAGCGGAACGTTGTTTAACGTTAGCTGTCGATAGAAACAAGGCGTAACGACAACAACAGTGCTTGGATGTTGACAATGCACTTGTCGATATGCACTGATATTTAGCCAAGTGTAACGCTTCAGGTAGTGGTAATTTGCAAAGTGTAACGTCACTAAGTTAAACTATAAAACAAAAGATTAACTAGGTTAGCTGCAGTGCCATCAACTGGATCATCTTAGGCCCGCGGAATGGCTGCTGCAGGACGTGCAGCTGGACCAAGCACCTCCAAGACGGATCTCATAGATCTTTACGGTGATCTGAATCACACCGACGAAGTGAGTCTGAAGTTTACAGTGTTTGCACCGCTGCAGATGCATCAATGAGAGCATTGCAGGGATGTGTCCGAGATGTAAAGTTGTCTGCACCCTTTGATGGAGTTTAAATGCACCTTTCTAATTTGTGAACTCATTAGATATTCAGATTTTCAGTCTCTTTTTGAATGGGGACCCATCGATGGGTTCGTACTTCGTACTTTGCAACTCAAATGAAACCGTACAGTTCGTTCACGTTCTGTCATTCAGGCATCTATGGCTTCAGGTATCACTCAAGTCTAGCAGAAAAGTTGTAATGTCATATGTTCCCATGTTTGAGACTTGCCTTTGAGTGAAAGTGAATGTACTTTCATCCAGTTTTGTTGTTATAGTTATTCTGACAATTTCAAGTACCCCCAGTAAAAAATTAACTGAATCAAGCAGGTGTTCAATACCTTTTGTCATCTTCAGAACTCATCAGAACTCTTTATTTGTAGTATTTGGGCATTTTCAGAAAAAATGGGAACAATCCCCTTTCATTCCACACTGTCTCCTGCTGCTGCATTTGCTTGTATTTACATTTTCCCTGGCAGTGTGTTTTGTTCATTGATGCTCTACAAACATCTGAGACTCACGGGGTGATAGTATATAATGCCTGTGTTGCTTTTTTCTGTCCCTCACAGGAATTGGACAGAATTGCTGAAGCAAATGAACTTTTTGATGCAGTTCTGACGGGGGCAGTCAATCAGGACAAGAAAGTTACAACAAATGTGGCACCTCCGAAGGACGCATCAGCTCAAGAGAAGGCAAAATCAACAATAGAGAATAGTAAAAAAGCAGGAAATTCACTGAGGAAGCTGTCTTTATATATTGGAAATTTCCCCTGGGTGAGTACCAGCCCTCTCTGTGTTAATGTTGATTTCATGTTTACATGTCTGCATGGGTATGCATAACACAGCCTCACATGAAACAACAAACAAATGAGTTTTCAACACGTTAAGGGAGACTTGACAAATGACACATTTAAAGAAATGTACATTGTCTGTCTTTGTTTTGAGTTAACATGATTAAATATCTTGGATGTGATTATGTACTACCTCACTCAGTTAAAACCGGTTCATCTGTAGAGTCATCTCATTTCAATAAAAGTCAAATCAAACAATCCACCAGACTTGCCATTTGTTTATACATTTGGCACTGTAGTAGTATGTTGTCTGTTTTCATGAAGTAGCATAAATCCTTCAAACACTGTAAGAATGTCTTCAGTTGTGCACCTCTTTTACACCACATTGGGATTTTCCTAAACTAACTCAATGCAAGTTTTAGGGGGTTTGTGAAACACTATTTAGTGGAATGGCAAGACATTCTCTATTTCATGAAAGATCCACAGTGTACTGCTTTGTACTGGCTTGTGTTAATGCAATCGCTTATGCCTTGAGTTGCCTTAAAAAGAGCACCAATGAAAAACAGAATTTAAGCTCATCCAGTGGCCTGTCCATAGTTAACTAGATACCTTGATAAACCTGGTTACATATAATGAATTTCCTTTGTTCTCAAGAGTCTCTAGCAACACAACTTGTTTTAAAGGCCATATCACTAACTGACATTTGGCCAAAAGTTAAATAGGGAAATCCTAATATTCTTTAATGACAGTAATTATTCTGAAATATATCCTCAACAATCTCTTCCCCTTAACAAAGCAAAGTTTTACTCATTAATAGATGCATTTGTTTCCTCAAGCTCAATGTCTGTTTCTTTAGGTCCTATTTACCAATATCACAAATAACTATCTACTCTACTGTCATATTTTCATCCCCTCTCCCAAAAACTGCACATACCTCCAGTGGACATCTGATAAGGACCTCATTAGCATGGCTCAAACGTTGGGTGTAATGGACATGATAGACATCAAATTTGCTGAGAACAGAATTAATGGCCAGTCAAGAGGGTGAGTGGCTTCAGATCTAGAGAAATCTTTGTAGTTTGTGTTTGATTTATCCAAGCTTTGTATGACTTTGTGTGTGTGGTCACATGTTTTGTTTCTTCTACTCTATAATACAGATATGCAGAAGTGGTGGTAACCTCAGAAGAGTCATTAAAAATATTGTTGGAAAAAGTACCCCACTGTGAACTCCATGGGGAAAGGATAGACTGCCGCTTTGCCACTCGCCAGAACCTCACCATGTTTGAGGACACAGCTAATAAACGTAAGAGCATCACGATGTTGAGAAAATACTGTTGATTTTACGTTATACTGCAAATAATCAATATGAATGTCATTTTTCACAAAAACAATGTGTTTTCTGCAGGCATACCGATGCGTGCACAATCCAAAGACCCTAATGACCCAGAGCCTTTGGAAAAGATTCCCTCATTATTATCGCAGGAGCCCAGCCCTCCCCCTATACCTCCACTTTTTCCATCAAACAGGTTTCCCTCATTACCCAGCCCTTTCCTTGGTCGGCCTCCTCCTCTCTTCCCACATATGCTGCCCAATATCCCTCCACCACTGCCACCCCCTTTGTTCCCGCCTCCTCCAATTCATATTCTTAGCCAGCCACCTCCCAGTCTGCATACGAATCCAGCATTGGTCAACCCGGCACAAGACGGTCACAGCAGCAAAGCTTACAGCCAACAAAAGTGAGACCCGTTTATATTCATAGCTTTTGCAAACTATAAAGAGCTGAAACTCAAAATACCAAGACACAGAGAGGAATAAACAGAATAGACATACCCAAATAATTAAGCACATTGACATATTATGCATAATATAACACATTATTCAGCATCTTTGCCATAGCAATATGTCATTTTTATTAAGAACTTGTGATGCTTGTGTAATTCTGTCCATGACAACAATCTGCGTATTTTTTCAGACACACACGTACAGATGCAGAATTTGAGGAGCTGATGAACAGAAACAGAGCTGTTGCCAGCACTGCTATCACCAAAGCTGTGTCTGGAGCAACAGCTGGTAAGTACAACTGATGATCAGATTCAGTGAAGTGGAAGAAACAGCACAGAACTTAACAAGCCATGTGGAGAAAGCACTGGTTCTTACCTGTGACTGACAGGCATGTGCCAAAAATATTTTTAAAAAGCCATTTACATACAAGTACTCCGACCCCTTCATCCAGTGAACTGTTACTTTAGTTACTTAAAGCCTTTGAAAACAACTATGTGGTTATGGTGTGATCAGATTTGATAGACAGTGGCCAAGCAACACAAACGGAAAACCCCACAGTTGTCATCATGTTTAATTCAAATGTTACTAAATTCTGATATGACAAACCAGAGAGAATCGCTCCGACAATAACAGGAAATACCTCAATTCTCTCACGTAAAACTTTGGTGGTCGAGGGTCCCACTCCAGTCCAGGTTTTGTGTGTTCAGGTGCAGCTTTCTTTTAGGGACCTCCTTGTCTTTATTCCTATGTATTGTTTCCGTAATCCTAAAAGTTCTAGTTGTTGCCGCTGAAAAGCATCAATGTAATCATAGGACTTATAGTAGACAGATGATGCTAGACAGATGGGTAGTTCAGACATAGCACATGGTATTAATGCACAAGAGTAGACAGTCAGTGTCTGTTTATTACCTTCTTGGGAAACTCAAGGTAAAGAGTGGCCTCGAGTTTCATACCATTAAGACTTGATTGATGGAGTGTTGCAGAGATGGTTTTACATGAGCCAGGTGTGCTACTGGCAACATTCATACTTTTGCTTGATCCTGTGCTTTGACACAGTTGTTATCTCAGAGGTCTACAGATGGTTCCTAAGACTTTTTGCAGATGGGCATGAAGCTTTCAAGATCCTAGAGTTAACAATAAAATGTGGAAAAGCTGTTCAAATAGAGGCTGAAAGCATTATAGCGTAGTTATCTTTTCTGGATGTCTGAGATTAGGCTAACGTAGATGTTTGAAAAGGTTTCACACTGTATACCAGACTCTCATATTCCTCCTAATAAATGGTAACAGAGTACAGCTGGAAGCAAATGCAATGGTTTTGTTATAAGAAAAACAATGGTGTGGTATGACAGTTTAAGGTGTATAATCTTGTCAGGGTGAAAAAAAATGGAAATTGGCTATCAGAGGTTTTTGATAGAATATGGTTAATCAGGACCAATTGCTGATATTGATGTCCAGACTTTTTGTGGGTGTTAATGGGAGCTCTTTGGTGTTTAACTACATAATGCAACTTTTATTTATAACTGATTTGTGCAATTGCCAATGCAGGAGATCTGCGGGTGGCCATGGAGACTCTTCTAACTGCCATCGCCATCATAAAGCAGTCCAAAGTGTTTGGAGATGAACGCTGCCAAGCCCTGGTCACCTCACTCAAAGACTGTCTCGTCTCTATCCAGGGCAACTACGGCTACAGGTCAGTTAATGTAATGATGTGTCAGGACTCCCAAGACATGATGGATCTTGTTGTCTATGCAGAAAGTGGCATACACTCCTTCTTCTCATCAGTCTGTTTCACACAATTATAAATATACACATTTTTCAGCAGGAGCAGCAGTCGTTCTGGGGATGAAGAAAGAGAAAGAGACCGGGACAGGGACAGAGATCGGGACCGGGGGCGCGACAGAGAACGAGAGCGTGATAGAGAACGCGACAGAGAAGATTCCTCCAGTTGGGAAAGTCGAAGACGCAAAGAAAACTCTTCGAGTGGGGAGAGGGACAAGGAACGCTCACGAGAACGGGAAAGGCACAGAGATTACAGAGAGCATAGAGACCACAGAGAGCACAGAGATCGATACCGCTAACTTGGTAAGCTTACCTCTTATTTATAAACTTTTTCATCCACCAGACCATTTCATTTTTTGGCATGCATTTGATTATCCGTTCTATTGTTGGGTTTCGTGAGCATCATATGTTTTAGTGTTTTGAGTTACTTTAAGGCCATGACAAAAGAGACTGCCCAAAGATTGGTAAGAGTAATTTTAGGAGTCTAATATCACAGAGCCGTACTGCCCCTGCTTTATGTATCTCACACAACATCCTTTAGCTTTCTTGCTAGGTCACCCCAATAATGCAGAATTAAGTAACACTTATTGAGTAACTTTACTACAGATGTTGGATCTAAGCATAAACTTCCAACAAATTTGATACAAAGTTTGTTTCATCTTGTATTTCACAAAGCCAGTGAGTTAGAGAATGGGTCTTAGTTAAAATCATCTTGTAATTGTGACTGAATAAATTAGTTTTGTAAACATATATATTAAATCACTTAATGACCATAATTTAGTTTTTAGCATGTGATTTAATTTCAATAATGCATCTTATATTCCTCCATATATTTATTTATATGGCTCAGAAGTGCAGATTGTTGGGAATTAGAGGTTTTAAGCTTTATTGGATAAACCGTTAAAAGAACATTTCATCACATCCCAAACCTTTTTGACAGATTACCATTCATGAACTGAAGGTCAGTCAAGTAGTTATTTTTAGTACAAAGTTCGTGATGTGCAATGAACTGTTAAAAGTCAGCAAACCGTTATGTCACCAGACTCTTAATACATCATCATCATCATCACATTTTGTCTCCCTGTCAACAGACCTGGCAAGGGTATAACTTGGTAATATACATAATGAGATGGAGCATATGCAGAACTTCACAGTGATATATTTAAGAAAGCTTGTCAGTCAATACAAAGGTTTACAGTGTTTTCTAGTTTACATCACAGGAACTGCACAAAATGCTTGAAAAACTTTTGTGAGGATAATTTAGACGCATCCTCAGTTGTTGGCCAACACAATCCACACGAGTTATGTAAATGCTGCTCTGAAAAGTATGTTTCTTTTCTCCCCAGACTGATCAAGTGTTTGTGAAGCAGATTGAAGACAGGACCTTTTGTTTGTACATCAAACTGTGCATCAAACTGTGTAAAATCTGGAGGTATCAAAGGTGAAACTGAAGATGTATCTCCAAAAGCCTAAAGTGTACTGTTATTTGTTGTTGCTGGCACATGTGATCCAATGCTTGCATGCACGGGAACACTGCTGATTAACTTATGTAATGTATTGTAACATTTTCATCACTTTCTTTTGTATTAAATTACAAATTAAAAAAAAAAAACATTCCCGAGAATCTGATTCTAGTGTTTCATTTCCTCAGACATTTAGGTCATTAGAGGTAGCCTATAGTTTGAGAAGAAATTCACTTTTCATGACTGAAAAAAAAACTGAACAAACCACTGTACCGTTTTACTTTCAGGGCCCCTCTAAAGCTACCTTTCTTGGTTAAGTTGTCTGGCAACCTTGTTCCCCTCGAGGACGGCTAATTTGTGTAGAAAATATATCAAAACAATTTCTGAGTTTGATATTTTTTCGATGCTTGACAGTGCACCTTCATAGATCTAATAATGATCTAAATTTAAATTTTTATACATCACTGATATGGTATTGTCAGTGCAGAAAAACACACTATAAACGTATTTTCAGAGAGTCTGACCTCGATACAGAGAAACTGAAATTACTTGCAGTAAATTCCCCCATGACTTGAGGTGCACCAGAGTGCTAATTTTCACCTCATAGTTCTGGAGAAATGTCTGTGATAAATAGACAAACCAGCAACAAGTTAAACATTTCATTAAATAGCTTTATTTAGAAAAAAAAACCATGACATTTGTGCACACGTAATTGTTCAAAAAGTCTTCACTGAAGTCTGTTTGTTGTCGCACATCAATGATATAACATTAATCTGTCCATGCCACAGCCCCACAAGTCCTTGCAGTAGATGAGGGTGGCCACTCTCAATCACTTTTCCAGTGGAGCATAATTCAACAATTTCTCAATAAGATCCACGTGCGATAGGAGCATCCTCCGACAACAGTATCTCTTCAGGCCAAGGGCATCAAGGGCATCTCTTAAACGGGAGAGAGGAAGGAATGTTAGTCCTAATGCATGCCATACAAATCATGAATGAATACGTAAAAGCAAAGGCCAAGGAAGTTACTGCAGGATAGCAGCCTAAATGACCTCAGGTAATCACTATTATTCGTGTCTAAATTGTGGATGAAATGAACATGGCTTGTGACAGCTGACTAGGCTGTGGGTTTCGCTGTGGTGTACTTCTACTTGACTGTTTCCTAGAAGATTCTTTTGGCACAGCTTCACCCATGACAAGATACATTGTTTTGGTTTTGATTTGGCATTATTACATTGCCACGAACCACTGCTACCAGAATGACAGACATTTAAGATGTTCATCTCACCCCTCAGTATACTCGGCCTGGAGTAGACCGAGGTATGCCTCCCACTTGTTACCCACGATCTTCCCACATGTGAAGCACCGGACAGGGATGATCATTGTCGGACACCTGGAGACAGAGGCACATCACACTGTTCACATTCACACTCAAGAGTATAATTTTATTGTAGGTAATGCAGCCGTTTAACATCAATTTGTTAATTCAAAACAACTAATTTACATACCAAAGTGCCATAGTGGTTAACATATAAACATGTTTAAATGGTATGTGTACACGTTTAGAAGTAAAACGAACGAAAATAACTAGAACTTTGGCAACGTTTGTCGGTTAGCTAGCAATGCTAACTAGCCAAATGTTTTCTACGTAGTAGCTCTACAACTTCAATGGGTGTGTTTTCGTTGAAAGGATAAACCCAACGTACGAGTTTACTCACGGGATTTGCTATACTAAGAAGGGGTTTAAACCTGTTTTTCACAGCGGATTAATGTGTAACGTTAGCTAAATCCCATAGTGCAATTTCAGGCTAGCCACGCGATTAGCACAACAGTAGAGTGTCAGCTAACGTTAGCCGCTAGTTACATGCTGCCACGAGTTGACGTAGTGTTATTTGCCGGTCAAAATACAGAGTCTACAATAACGACAACTTGTATTTACTCACCGTCGCCAATGTAGGATACACAAAATTCAAATGTTGTGTTATTCCCAATGAAATTAGCTGCTGGAGAGTTCTGGCAGCTTCCCTCGTTTTCTCCAGTTTCAACAACAGCAATACTTCCGGTATAAATCTTTCAAAATAAAAGTGCTATTTCCCAAGGTGGAAATAATACATTAGGTGATACACTATTTACCAAATACCCACTCATTGTTTTGGATAGGAAGGACAAAATATTTGAAACGGCTTATATTATAACCTAATGCATTTCAACTACAGCCTCCAAAATCACAATAATGTTCACTTAACAGCTTCTTTAAAACGGTTAAGGATTAGGTGGTATGTTGGATGTAGAATTAGACTGCATTAGTTTTAACAAGCTGTAACTAATGAAAAGGCAATTGAGTGTAGAACTGCCACACAAGGTATTTACCCGAAGCTGTCACATTGTAACTATGCTAAATGGAATGACAATTGGCAGATGCCACCAAACAAACAATCCTGCCACGAGTGCAATCGTAACTTTTTTTTGGCCATGTAGACCTCAGAAGTGTGAGAGTATAAAATACAGACCGTGCATGCTTTATTGAAAAATCAATGAGTTTTGTTGCAGCTGTCATGGCAAGTCTAGTCTCTTTTTTTTGTGTGTATTCTTTTGAGAATACACAAAGAATCCTAAAGGTATTGGCTGGGAGGTTAAAATTTGTAACCTTAAGAAAACACCTTGCACAGTTCACACAGCTTCTCTGAGTGAGAAGTCTTATCATCAAGACTAAAGAAACATCTTTGTGGGTCTTCAGGTAGAGCACAGAACAGATAGATAATGACTTTTGTAATTCAGTGTACATATTGATTATTGAGGACAGAAATACCCACACACTGACCAAACATAAATATTTGAGCAAATATCTCTCACATGTGGTTATTAAAGAGTGATTAAAGTTAAATCACAAATGGCTGTGAAAAATAAACAAATACAGCTCACCCCTAAATATAATTTACTATGACTTTTTAGCTGAGTTTTAAGGATTGTGCTTTTTTAGGAATCTTTTTTGAAGCTTAGAGAAAGGCTTATAAGGCATTCAGTAAAATGTCATACATAAAAATTCAGAAAAATGTCATACATAAAAATAACCAACTCTAAAAGTTTTAATGGTTGTCAGCATGGCGGTATGACTTGTCCTTTGTAATTCAAAATTGGAGATGGAGTTATAGCAACCAGAAGCACTCACCATTAATCACAGAGTACAGAAAATGAAACTAGATTTAGTCCAAAATTCCTTAAGGGTTAACTGAAGAGGGTGTTTCAGCATGCTTACATGCAATATCCTAATTATTACATTGTCAGACAGTGCAAATTAATCATGCAAACTCAAATGACTGATGAGTGTAATTGGAAAAACATTTTCACCTCCAACTGATTAATAGAGCTGAGGCTCTGTCTACAAATGTATGATGCCAAATTTTAATTCATTTGAAATAAAGAGTGCAATTATTAGACAATAAATAGTCACTGGTTCACTGACTTTAATAAAGGTAAGATTACAACCTCTTTCTTTTTTTACATTTTACATTTCAGCGTTTGGGGGCAGAGGGGAGTGTGCAGAAGGAAACTATGTTAGAAATATATAAAAAATATATCATAACCAATCATTATCATCATTACAGTCATCATGAAAAAAACATAACCATTTCCCTCATCATCATCTTACATCGCCGTCATTGCCATCAACAACATCATACATCATCTTCTACAGTATTATTACATGTTTAATGTAATTTAACTTGCTACAGCACATGTGCTAAATGAGGAGTCCTATCTGAATTATTGCATTTATACGCTGTTGAAATTATGAAAATAGGATTTTCTCTTTTTTTCATTTGGTAAACTGTATCGTACAATGTGAGGTGAAGTTTGTTTGGTGTTGGCATACTATCTTTTGGATGTGTTTGGGGTGTTGACTATGGTGAATGTGCTATGTTTGTACAATATATTTGGCCAGTAATGTGTGGTAAAATTCATACTCGCCCTTACAACTAAAATCGAGTAATGGTGTGTGTCAGCTGTCTTTCCGCTATCTACTTATGCAACGTCTCCATGAGCTTTACATATGAGTGGACAATATTGTGTACAGCTGTACAGTTGAGTGTGTGCAGCATCAACATCGTGACTAGTTAAGGTTTTTTTTTATTTTTAATTTGAGTTAACTACACAACAGTAGTTCATCTACAACCCACTTTCCCTACAGCCCTAGGATGCTGTCATTACATTATAGTTGTACTGAGTTATTAATGAGGTTTTAAAAACAAGGATTTTTCCTAAAACCACATAAGGGGAACACAGTGAAGACAGAAACAACTCTAATGTTTTGGCAGCAGGCTTTAAACCTGATACTGCAACACTAATGGCCGCTACAGCTACATCGACTGTAGGATGTAAACAGATCAAACCAGCATAACTGTGGCTGTTGTTGTACGACATGAAAGGTTATTGATTTGTGACATCATTTGACGATAAAATAAAACTCTCTTATTCTAAAGCAATAGCTAACTTTACAATCATTCTTTGCAATATACTTGCATCTTCAACAGTCCTCTACATCCTATTCCTAAACCACTGCATGCTTATATTTCCTCTCTCAGAAAAGGTTGATATTTTTAAATAGCACTTTGCTATTCTCCATCAGATTTTTGTTTTTAGATATGCAGGGATTCAGTGTCTCTTCTGGTACTTGGGGGGGGGGGGGGGAAGAGAAAGCGAATCCCTTAACTTTGGCAATGATTTAGCCAAAATATGTGCAATACATCACAATGCATATTCCCACATGTTTTCAGGCACACTCTTTCAATTGTCTTATTTGAAAGTAAAATAAAACCTACGACTCCTAATAGCCAATATTAATATCGATACGTTTCAGTATTATGAAGTTTATAGAGTTTTTCATGATCGTGAACCAAGCTCATTTTCAGTGCGAGACTGCACAAATATTGCAAGCTTGTGTCAATATCTGTGCAAACTGGATTAAACGAGATAAAGCAGTTGGAAAAGTTATATTTAGAGAGTTTAGGCTTTTAAGCCCAGTACTACAGTGTGAGTTTTTTTTTTTTTTTTCAAAGATTATTACAATTCAGGTGCGATTCTGAAGCAATTTCATGCATATACTGTGTAATTATGCTCCATATACAGCCTTAATCAAAACTTGAATGGTTCGATTCACTACAAGTGAAAGCAGGTCAAAAATAAAAGTTGCACAGTGGCTCCCCATCCCCCATGTGTACCATCATAGTCTGTGAACCACTCAGCAATGATGCTGTAACTAATCAACCAATAAACACTTTAATTTGAGATAATGGTTTGGTTTAATTCCTCTTCGCCAGTAGCAACACTCCCAACAAGATGGCTCCTGCAGCAATAACAGCACCACCAATGAGAAAGGGTTTCAGGTGTTCCAGAGAGTCTGTGCAGCAGGCCGCAGCCTCGTCACCTGCTGCTGCTGCTGCCTCTGCTTCTGCTTCCCCATCCTGGGGAGGAGGATTCTCAGGCTCGGGGGCTGCAGGGGCAGGCTCAGACTTGCGTGGGGCTGCCGGCTTCTCTGCTTTGGATGCTGCCTTGGGCGCTGGAGCCCCGGTCTTGGCCTTGGCTTCCATGAACTCAGGGACAGAGGTGTGGTCTGGTCAGCAGGAGTCTTTATAAGGTCAGCTTTGTGCTGCTTCACTGAGGAAAAACAGCAAACAGACACAGCCAGATGATCCCACTAAATTTGGCTCATGTTCGTGTTATCTGCTCTGCTGAATGTAGAGACAGTGACATAGGAGCGAGCCCATGAAATCCACGAATCACTGTACGGCACTGAAGCAGTCATGTGGCAGTGAGGCCTGAAATGTGACCTTGGAAAAAGATGACATTGATGGGAACACTCCGATGCTCAGAGGACAAGGAACTGTTTATTTTGGTCACAGCAGCTGTGACATAACCTCCACTGATAAAAAAATTATGTTACAACAGCTTCCTGTGTAAAGCTTTTTCAATTGCTAGATCTGTAATGGAGGAAGAGGAAATGGTATTGCAGCTGCAGACCGTATACATAGCCAGGACTGAATCTCTGTTTCTTTGATCCCCGACAAGAAAGTAATCCAGATGCAATAACATGTAGGGAGAAAAAACAGAGCCCTTCCTCTGTCTTGCGCTCTGTTCTCTCACTGTAAAAACTGCATGAGTCATTTGTGCTATAAATGGAGGACAAGATGGAGGAGAGAATAAGGACTGTGGTGACTGCGAGGAAATCAGCGAAAATGCAAATGAGGAAAAAGAATGAAGAGAAATATGCACTGCTGAAATTTACGAGTGCATCATAGCAGCTATCACTTTCCAGAATGTAGGCTGTCTTTAAATAAAAATGCCTCCTACTAAATCCTGCAGTGATGTGTTGAGAGGAAAAATTATGGGAATTACATACCTGTCCAACAGCTCTGTAGAGATGACAAGGATAGCAGATAAAGGAGGAACTGCAGTGGCCTCTGGGAGTGAGAATGTCCTTAATATAAGAAAATGAGAGAAAGCGAAGAGATGGAGGACACAGAGCAGGAGGGAGGAGAATGAGCAAGGGAGAGGAGGAGAGACTGGGATGTACCACCTGGTCCACAAAATAGGGGGAGACTATTCTTTGATTACATCCTGGGTTTGAATGCCTTCTTAAATCTTTAACGAAAAAGTGTTATTTAAAGATGAAAGATTATCTGGACAATTATGAGATATAATACATGTTGCACATGGCTTATGTGAAAACAAGTTTGTGCTGTGATTTTTGAGGTACCGTGGAGAAGGAGCAAGTATCCAGAAAATGACATTTTTCATTGTTTTCACTGAGGTTTAAGTACTGACTTTCACTCCTGGGTGGGTTTAAGGGTTCACAGTGTTGAAAGGAATGTGTAGGAATTAATCAATTTTATACGCAATCCCATACTTTTCTGATAAAGAGCAGAATGACAGGGCTACAGGTAGTATACTGCTCATCTGTGGATTTTAACTCTCAACTAAAGCTGAAAATCAGAACTTAAGCCTCACTGCTTAATTTTAAAGCCAATGTGCTAAATGAATAAAGGCAAATCTCTTTCTCTATCCATGCATTCATTTTCTATACCCAGCATGCAATGGGCAAGAGCAACCCAACAGCATACACCCCAGGCACACCACTCACCATCATCGTCCCATAAAACTTATTAGGTCATGCTATAAGGAAATTAGTCATGTTTTAATCTAGTCTATTAAGGGGATCCCTCGTAAATCACATTCCCCCTGTTTGTACAAAGGTGCCCATTTTGTGGGAAATGTTGAAATGTTTGTGACATTATACCCTTTTATCCGCCAAACAATCATTTCATGTATTCATTATAGAAAATGGATCTTGTTGCTATTGACACACCAGATAAAGGCAGCTTTCAATCTATTTACAGACAGCAGATGCCTGCCACATAACCCCAAGCCGTGAGGTCAGCAGTCTTAGCAGGAGGTCATGTGAAAGTGAGGACGGGATTTGTGATGAGGGTTTCTTTTTCTCTAATTTTACAAAAAAAATAAAAAATAAAAATAAATAAATATATATTTCTTTGAAATTCTTGGCATATGTTTCGCCTGCTCGTCCGCATTTCTGACAGATGACACTACACCTATTTTCATGTGTAGATTCTATGACGTAACGCAGATCCACGCCCAGTGTACGTTGACCCAAAGAACGTCGTAATGTCAAGATAGTAATCGGTAAAATGAAGATAGCGTTGACGGTCAAACGCGTAGGCTTGCTGGATGACGTAAAACACACTGCCACGGTGAGTCATCAGGACTCCCAAATGTATTTTTGATTTGATAAAGTTTTGAAGACGAGATGGAAACCCCGAAGTGTCGCAAAGAACTCGAAAGTCAATCAAAATCAAACCTCTTCTTTTGTGTGCGCGCGCGCGCGCACGTGTGTGTGTGTGTGTGTGTGTCAATATGTTTTCCCTTGAATTATCCCTGTGTAAGATCGCATGAGAAAAAATGTGACGAGAAGAAAAAAGGGCTAAGAACAAAATGTAGACAATATGGATGACGGGTTAATTAAATCGAGTTTTGTGATAATAAAAAGGTAGCTTATACGTGTGCCTGATAGGACTTTTATAGAGGGGCGTCATTTTGACAGTTGTAAGGATATTTTTTATAGGTTTTGTACAAAATGCTGCTAAAAATCCAAGTTTATTCACCGCACGAGTCAATCTGTGCCTGCATCGCCGTTCCCGTCGCTGTGGTAACGACCTCTGATGTGATCAAAATGCTCCACTGCGCATGCGCAATTCATCACAACATCAAACACGATTATATTTATTTTCGCCTTTAAGGTAGTGTCATTTCTTTTTTAAAACTAGAAGCAGCGTTCCAAACAGACGCCTCCCTTAAAATGTTTAAGTAACCGAACAAACAAGCAGAGTAGGCTGTCAAATCCCCCCGGGGTCTCTCTGGGTGACTTCACAAAGGGGAGCGGCAGCCTCTCGAAAAACACTGCTCTCTTTGAGTCAGTCGCCGAATCCTTGATATTCACAAACCACCAGTGGCGCCCTTTCTCCGCAGGATTCTCCAAAGTGTCTGCGGGCTGCCATTTACGGAGACGGAGTCAGGTGTGCGTAAACAGAACACTGTATGGGATTTGCGCAGCCAAACACGGAAGGGGGGATACAGAGAATTCTTACGTATTTTTTTTGTTGGGAGCAAACGTCCGAGGGGTTGGGTCAGCTTCACGGGAAATGCTCCCTCCGTTCAGGCTACCCTTGCGGAGGTTCGGGAGTTGTCCGGCTGATGGCACACACAAGCTACTGACTACTACGTGAGGAACGAAGGGCTCGTCTTGCTCGTCAAACCCGAGGCACTGTCATCTTTCTGTGGACAAGAAATCATGCAGAGCTCCGACGGAGGGACGTGAAAACGACCCCGCACTCAGCTGGACTGCCAGCAGCCGACGACGTGTTGCCGTTGAGCGGAGGAGCGAGCCGTCAGTCTCCGGCGGTTTGAAAAGCGACCGTGTAATTGATTCGGCTCTTTGATGGCATGTACCGGGTCTGCCTGACACCCGACAGATTACCGAGGAAGCCCCGGCTCTTTGATGTCTCTTGGTCCATTCATCCCGCTGAAGTTATGACGTCTGTACGGTTATTATAATTCTATCCGTGAGACATTTGTGAATTCATACCTCCTCTCCTCCTCCTCCCCCAAAAACCCCCGAGCCGGTGTCGGGGAGAAGCGAGGCTGAGGCGGGTCGGCAGTCGGAAGGATATGGGAGAGCGAGCGGAACCAATGCAGAGGGCTTTGGCAAGGCATCGTCAAAATTCAGGTGAGCAACAGCAGCAGCAGCTACCGGATCCGGAGACTGACGATCTGAGCGATTACCTGCCTTTAGTTGTGTGCACATGCAGGGCAAGCAGCACGGACGGTGTGACCCGGCTTCTGTTCCGTTCACGTTTTTTAGTGCTCGTTTGAGACACATTTCTTAGGCCACATCCACATTAGCTAGGCCCACAGGATGCCACCTTAAGCAGCTGTCCTGATTTAAATCAGATTAGACACTACTGCCGCTGCTGCCAGTCGGACTTGTCGGAATCGCACGTTTGAAATCTGTTGCAAATTTAAACACCCAGGCTGCAGCTCACTACAGTTTCCCTGTCTGAGTTTTTTGTATAATTGTAAGTTATTATACAGCATATAATGATGACAGATGCCAATCACAAGTTACAAGAGTCTAAAGTAATGTGACAGTTGGCCTGTTGATGTGCAGTACCAGTACACTACCCCAAGCATTCACATGAATGAGTAAATATAGGTGTGAACTCTCTCTCTTTTTTTTTAGGTGACTGATCAGTCAACATCACTAGAAGACTTGACAAACCAGACATAAACCATAGCCTTCCCATGATCAGGACTCTCTGCTCTTAGTTTCTGCAGTAGATGACATGCCTCCCTCTTAAAGGAAGGAGCTGGCACAGCGACAGTAAGGGGAATGTCACACCTGTTTATCATGCACACTGAGAATATATTCACTGATAACTTGGGCCCTCCTTTTCTCACGACTCCCAGTTGTGGATACGTTTTTTCTCCGTTGTCGTTATGCTCACGCCACTCAAAAGTGCAAATGCCTCCACTAAGCATTGTTTCGCCATTAACGAACACTTCTAAGAGCTACGAAGAATAAGATACCATGAATGATATGGTTTTTCAAGAGCTGACAAGAGGTGAGTTCATGGAAGAAGAATGTGGAAAAGTGGGAATTGTAAGTCATTACACGAACTGTAGTCTAGACCTGTTGTGTTCTCCTGTGATATGATGAGGCATCGGACAAGTTTGTAATGACCAGAGGGTGCTTTTATGGCACACAGATAAGTAGTGGACTATGTCCCTAAGTCTTGTACATTAAAATGGATGTCTGCAAATAATAAAAAAAATTTATAAAAAAATCAATCCAAGCCAAGCCGTTGATAAAGTGCCATCAACAACAGTTTTTACACTTTGTTCTCTGGTTTCCCTGAAGGCTTCCACCCTAAAGGGATACCATTAACCTCCAGGGAGTGCTAGCAGATGCAGTATGTTTTCTTTCTGTTTTCCTCTGCAGTGTGCATGTGTGACCTCTTCTTGTGCCAGGCAACCTTCTCCTCTGCTCAAATATTGACCGATTGTTTTGGATTATTTGATTTGGCTGGTAACAGGTAGTAGGGCTGGGCGATGAGGCCTTAAGATAATATTACAATGTTATTAGGCTATATGTTGATATGCAATATGCATGTGAATGTTTTGAAATCTCCTAAAAAGCACATCATAAATGCTACAACTGGATGTATAAATGACAGATAAATGATTTTACTTTCACAGGCGACAAGTTATTTTTTATGAGTAAATACCTCTACTGATATTGCAACAGCATTGTAGGAATGACTATTAGTACTGGATATAATACAATTTCTGATAAATGAATGATCATCAGTAATGTGGACATGACGACGTCGTGGGTAACTGAGTATCAGAACAGTGTGGTGAAAATTACATCACTTTGCTGTATTGCAGCCTTCAACGCCAGGAAAATGCAACACTGTATCACAATATAGCAATTTCCAAAATCTAAGACTATGTGTAGTCTTATATCTTGATAAAAATATATTGTTGATATAATGCCAAGCCATAGCAGATAGTTTTTGGAATGGCACTGATTTGGGATGAAGCAGCATCAAAATAATTCATTTTGCGATATTTGATGCTTTGGTCCAGCAGTGAGTAGTATCAATAATGATGGAGCAAATCTCAAAAACACAATTTGGAAAACAGCCCTAAATGCATGTTTAAAATCCCGTTGCACGTGTTCATCAGTGATGATTAGGATCAAGAAGTATGCAACATTGATATGGACATGGACATGGCATAATGCAGCTTTTAAGAACCACCTGTTCAGTTTTGGTGGGATTAGAAAGAGTATAATACGACTACACTGTGACCTAAGATTTAGATATAATCATTCTGCAGATGTGAGGTAACTGTTTCAAACAGAAGTCCTGTGATAACATGCTGCCTAGGCTGGCATTTGATTTGTGTTATGGTTTCTCTTCTAGTTTTCTAATTTATGTTTCATCCCCAGTTTACCTTTTATCATATATGTTGTTCTGCCCTGAAAGGTCAAAGACTTTGTTAAAATCTACTGTTGTATCTTGCAATTGTAACTTTGACTGAAATTACTGACAATTTTAGTAGGTCTCATTTTTATTAAGAAAATAAATGACACTCCATAAGAGCTGTGCAATTGTCTGGAAATAACGCACATGTACTGGCAATTTTCCTTGACCATCATATATATTTAAATACCAAGTATATGTTGTTTTTGTATATGTGAAGTCTCAATAATCATAAACTCATGTTGATGTACAGTATATATGTGAATATGCTGTAACAAACACCATTTAGAAGAATATGAGTTGCAGTTTTATCGACGAGCAATGGGCATATGTTTTGTTGGAAAAGTTGTAGGCCTGTATGACCTCAACAGACTGTCTTTATTGTCGTGCCATGTCGTGATGGTGTGTAGGTGAGTGCTCGTGAGAGGAGAATGGATATAGGAAAACACCAAGACATGTTTACTCCCTCATTCAGGGAAATATGCCTCTACTAGATTGATATATTTACACATATCAGCTAAACTGAGGAGTGATTTGATTCAAATGTTACACTCTTAGATGCACTGCAAATATTTAGCTCAGGTGTAAATGTAATTCTTTGTCTGAGAGAATTAACTCAGACAAAATATGATATTCTTGTAGTCTATGAATATAATGGCACAGGCCCTTGAAACTGAAGTTAATTTGATTGTCTGTGTGCTGAGCACATGTCAGCATGAAAAGCAACCCTTATTTCTTTAAAACTTGGTAATTTGAAAGCAACAAAAATAGTTTGTTCTGAAAGTTTGGTTTAATTTGTGCTCATTTGTCAGACAGCTTGAAATTGCAAGTTTGTGAGAGATAGCACGCTGATTTAACAACGTTTACAGTTGTTGATAGCTCTATGTTCTATGCAGTCCATTGTTTATGTAAGATCTTTGCTTTGGCTTGTGGAGATGTAGATGTCATTGCATGCGTCATAGTTTCAGACTTGCTCTTTTTTGAGTATGACAGTGCATCATGGGAAAAAAAAAGCCATATAGAAAATGGCATTACTTCTTGATAACGTCCATGAGAAAGTATTGATGGTTTGGCAGATGCCTTGCAAGCGAGAGTGTGTTCGTGCATGTCCCCTCCCTGACAGACGTGCACGTATTGCAAAATCTATAAGCCGCAGAACTGAAATCATGTGATTATGCAGTGAAGCCATTAATAGAAAGCTGTTCAATACAAGAGTGTGAAAAATTTAAAGTACCACAATACATTCAGCACACTGCTGAAAACCTGTGGCTGCAGTAGTGTGATGCTGCAGTTATTTTCAGCAACTGACCAGATACAGATCTGTACATGGTTAGTGGCAGCTAGCTACAGACAGGTTGGCAGAATGCATATGTGAACCACCCAATATAAAGACAAATGAATGTATACATAAACACACACATGCAATCTGCAGTGCACATACTATCACATCAACTGAAAGAAGAGAAAATGGAGTGGGAAGAGGTGAAAGGGATTGAGTGGGTGGCAGTGGGAGAAAAAGATGGAGAAAGAGGCAGAGGGAGAGTAGGAGTGAGTGGCACATGGCTTTCAGTCTAAAAAAAGATGAGCAACACGAAACCAAAACCAGAATCTGGATTAGCTAGATAAGGAAGAGGAGGGGGACAAGGGAAGGCTCGAGGAGAAAATGTAGGTTTCTCCCGCACTGAAAATGGTGCAGATGCACACGCTCGGTTTCATGCTCATAAATGTCCTCTTAAATATGAATACTGAATGAGCGTGTGTGGATGGTAGGAGAAGGAGGAGAGAGCATGAGGATGGGAAGACAGAAGATGAGAAAGACAGAAGGTGAGATGGAGACAGCAGAGGGTGACATTCTTGAGGATGGACAGAATACCGCCATAGTGTGACAGAACAGGGAGAGACAGGATCATTAGAGACAGCAGGAGCGGATCCAGGGATGTGACAAATGCTGGAGACAATCTTGATCTGAGCTGAGTGTAACACTGACCCAGGCAGAAAAAGAGAGAGACTGGAACAGATGGATGTATGACAGAGAGCAGGAGACAGAGATATTTGGGACTGTGCTGCAGCCGTGCCAACCCCGACATAGCCTCATCATTTTAACCCCACCAAGCAAATATTTTCCCTTCCTTGTTTAGTTCTATTGATTGTGACACTATAATTGTGCACAATTAATTGTGCTGCAGTTTAAGCCTTTATAACCCGTTATCACATTATTTTGATGTGAGTGAATCCTGGTTGAACTTTGTGTACCAAATTTCATTATATGCCCCACAAACAGACTCCGACATCTGCACAGACACCATGACACTGTATATATATTTTATACCAGGATGTGTTCAGAAGCTTATGTTAATGACAGAGCTTTGTTCACCTGTGTTTTGTCGGACACACCTTAGTTTACATAGATGATCTAATCCCCTACAGGGTGCTGTGAGTGAAAGCCTCTGTATTCAGTATTGACATTTAGAGTCACAGTGTGTGAAGAGTGGCACTTGTGAGGAAAGAATCACATCCCTATTGATTACTTAAACATGTCCACAAGGATTTTTTGCTGTATCCGTTGGCTGATGATAGAAACAATTCAGAAATGTAGCTCTGTTGTATGCAGGGAAATGCACCTCAGTGGGCCTTAAAAAAATATTATTTTATTATTCTGCTGACTATATGGACATTTAATCGATTTATATTTAATCTATGTATCTAAAGTCTTTTCAGTTAAAAGCATGAATTACAAAGAAAAGTTACAAATCCTTACATTTAAGAAGCTGAAAGCAGCAAATGTTTGATATTTTTGTTTGAAAAATTACAAAGAATTAATCTTAAATTGAAATAGTTATCAACTTTTCTTCCACTGGACTAATCCATTAATCAGTTCCTCGCTGCAGTTGTACATTTCAGAAATGGAATAGATGTTTTAAATGTTCAGTCAAAACTCTTTGATCCATGCATGATTCCTGGAGAAGAGGTGAGGTCAAAATGTGATGCATTTTGAAGCACACCTTAGGCAATTCATGCTCAGTGCATCAGAGCAGATCATCCCTATTTTGGATGGACACCCACGGAAACACACACAGCTTCAGAATGGTGTGTAGTACTATCACCCACTTGACAAAGCAAAAGGGGAACAATGTTTCATGTTTATTTAATCAAGTGCAACAAAATAGACTGCACATTCCTACACTGGTACTGCTTCCCTGCAAGACAGCTGTTGTTTGTTGGTGGCTGTACCAGCATAAATATGTTTGAACTATTATGATAAACCCAAAGATTTTAGAGGCCATGCTCGACCCTAATTCTGTCTTTAGTATCTGTACCTGTTGCCAGGAAGGTGCTTGTTAGTCAAGTGCTTTTCACAGCAAAAGAAAAGTCAAAAACATGTAGAACTTTCTAACCACCACTGCAGGGTGATCCGCTGTCCATGAATGTGCTCACGATGGTGCATAACCTTAAGAGTTTCGCAGTGATATGGCTGAATGCTTTCAGTGCAGCTTCAAAGCTTTTAGGGGCAGTAATTCATTATGAAAGCTGTTTATTTTGCCAGTTCATTGGGAAAAATGTGCTTGGAAAATTCTAATGTCATTCTTGATTGTTTTTGAGAAGTTGATGCGGACATTTTGATGTCCTGACATTTTCAAACATAGAAATCTTCGACACTTTTTGAATCAAGAATAACTGGCAGAAGTCAAATTTAAGGGTGAGGAAACGGCACACTGTGTACAACTATCTTTTAAGATAACAGTGTTTTATCATATGTAATGTAAATATAACAGTCTTAGACAAACAATTACATTGCATTAACATCTTAATCCCCCGTAAGAGCTGGGACTTATAATGGACCAGAATTGATCACCTGTTTGTTTTTAAACCAGTTTCTGCTCTCTCCTCTGTGTTGAGAGGATATGCTTGAGAATGTAAATATTCCTCTTCCAGAGCTCAGTTACAGTAGTGATGGATGGGAGAGAATGTCATGGAAATAAAGAAGCTATAACCAACAGGCTGTGTGCCACAGCTTGGCTTCATGCTGCTGTTGCTGCAGCACATTTGCTGCAAGTGAGATGGAAGAGTGGGTCTACTTAAACACCTGCTGCTAGTCATATTAGAGCAACCTGCTGTCTGTCACACAAGGAATATATGTTGAGTTCAGATGGGAGCTGAGTTTTTCCATTGATGCAGATATTATATTCAGGTCCAGTATGTGTGTCTACCTCAGAAACAGTGTGTTGGTCTCTTGAAATTGTTCTGTGTAATCCTTTGAACAGTGAGCCAGGTTTTAACTTTTTATAAGCATAGTTGGATTAGAGTGCCCACCAACAAAATAAAGAGATAAGAGAGCAGTCAGACCACATGCAAGACAAAATGAGATTATCATCATTTTGCTGTTACAGCATGTGTAGAAGATGCAGCAGTCAGTTCAAAAGCAATCATTCTCAGTGTATCATTTTGGAGGCTGTGCTGCATGCCTGTGCCTCTGTTTGTTTCAGTAAGTCCATGTCAAAGACAAAGCCATAATGACGGTCGGGGAGCCCTGTCATTGTTGTTACATCATTGTTGATGCACCACGTGGGTACGAGCCTGGGCCTGGCACACAGTAGCACGCTGTGTGGAGCACAAAAGCATTGCTCACATGCAGGAATATGTCATACTCTTTTTGACAGAACACATGTCATTTTGGATTCAGACAGAGTCACTAGCTCAAATTGAGAGTCAAGAGTGTGCATGACTCATGCCATATGCAGAAAGCACTATCATAGTAGAGTCAGGCACAGGAGCGCTTCCTGGATTTGTCTGTGTAGCTGAGTTGCCCTAAAGGTCAGGATTTAAGTATTTAGACACTCTTTGATCTCAGGTTAGAAACACAGCAGGGTGTGTGGTGTGGGCCAGCTTCAGGTGCTGGAACTCCATGTATTCTTTGCTTTAGAGGAAGGTTTGGCGATATGGCCTGAAAATCATATTACAATATGTTTAGGCTATATTGCAATACATGATATAGTATATAACCCGGTATCTTAATATCCCCTTGAAGAAAAAAATACTTTATATAGAAAGACAGTGGATTGTTGAGTCTCATCTCCAGGTCTTCAAATACTGATGCTTTGGGTCGGTGGCCTCAATTATTCGCTTACCCAGAGGGTCAGTATTTGCCTTTTACATCAACAGAGGACAACACATTGTATTTATATGTGGGACAGGAGACACGGGCCATTTTAAAACATCAACAAATGTCTCTCTCAAAATGTCTTAAAAAGCCAGTTCAGAGTGTCAGGTATCCAACTTCAGCTGTGTATACTCTGCACCATGACTTTTTCTTACCCCTAGCTCTATAGTCACCATAGTCAGAACTAATGTTGTCTCAAAATGGGGATTTGTAACTTTGACTAAATACCTTGAGGGACCATTTTTTTTCATATTCCTTACTACCTGTAACAACGATCAGGTTTGCTTTAGCTTTTTTCTGATAAAATTAAATGTTTTAGCTGTGGCTTAAACGATTGATAAAGATGGCTTTTTGAGTGAAGTGAATGGATGCTGAGAAACAGCATTAGTCAGCTAGTCTGTCAGAAAGTGTGTATTCTGGTGTGTGCTGGCTTTGAAATATTTATTAGGCCTGTATTGTCATAACTTATTACAAGTGTATCCAGAGAGTAAGTGTTTTTTTTTTTTTTGAAGACTAAACATTGTAAAGAAAAACATAGGTAGAAATCATTTTCATGGAGAGGATTTGGTAGCATTCTTGTGTATTTCTTAAGTTTAAGTGTCATTGGTTGAAGATGGTAGGTAGGCTTACTTGCAAATTATTCCACTCTTAAAGCCATTGTCTTTATTTTATGAAGATATGCAGTTTCTGATTGTAAACATCTATCTAAATAAATAAATAACTCCACCTTCCTGGTCACAAATTGTCAATGGTTTAAGGGAGTTTACTACAACCATGTAACATGTCAGTGCATCACTGTTAATGCCGTTGTGATCTGTTTGCATTTCACTGTGGTGCAATCAAAAGTCTAAGTGCCTCTCCTAATGTCTACGGTGGAGGCTAAACAGCACCACTAATAGGCGAACATTCCCCGGGCTGATGGATGGTAAAGCTCCTGAGGAGGCAACAGCTATTAGTGAGGATGCTGGGTGGAGACATGTACGAATGGCCAGAGCCTTCTTCCGTGAAATTGGCCAGAGTCTTCCTCTGGAAATTCAGGCTAGAAGAGCTGATTTTGATTTTTGGCTGGAATGTGTCTACGTCACTGTGCAACCTGATAGATTCATGATACTGAGATTATTGGGATCTACCGTAAGTAGAAATAAAAAGCAAGGTTGACTGTTGTGCTTATCCAAGTCTTCTGCAGCTGGATGTGGATAGCTCACTGAAAACACTTTTTTTAGGTGTTTTTCGCACATTGATCTATTCCAAACTTCAGGAGTAATGAATCAGAAATATTGACCTCAGAATCTGTGGTTACTGTTGTTGACAAATACAGACAAAATAAATGTAGCATAGTCCGGCCTGCTTCTGGTTGTGTTAAAAATTATTAACTTGATTGTTATTGATTACATTGCACCAAAGATAACTGACAATGCTAATGGTTGTAAATTTCCACCATTATGGTTATAATATTTCATGTCTCAAAGCAATTTACAAAGTGGCTCATATTAGCTGAAACTATTGGTCGATGAATCCCAATCTCCCACTTTTGATTGATTTTTCTCACTGTCTATTAAGCAAAAATATAAAACTTTCAACAGCAGCTCCAATGAAGATATGCTGCTTTTCTCACTTTAACATGCAGAGAGAATATTATCCTTCGACTATTCTGATTTGACTAAACAAACTATTTAAAGGCATAACTGAGGAATCTGGATAATTGTCATGGCATATGAAATATTTACCCATTAATCAAAAAAAGTTGGAAAATTGTAAAGGCCACCAATAGAATGGATTGTTAAGGAACACGCAGTCTAAATAATAAGAGACATATAAACGTATTTGTAGATGAATCAGTCATAAAGTCTTGTAATGCAACTATAATACAGCCGTTGTTCCTGATTACACAAATGTAGCAGTTATGAATGACTTAACCTGCTCAGCACTGATAAATCTGAATAGATATTTATGTTTACATAATGCAAAGTTGTAATCAGTATTGCATTATATTGGACAGATTGTGGGATAAGTGTAAACTAGTAAAAGATAAAATAATGACCTGTATAAAAAGTGACAAGATAATCTGTTCCAACACTGCTTCGTTGTGGGGATTGGGCAACATTTAGCTACAAGGCAGTTTGCAGTGCAACAAAAATCTTCATTTGGAAACCATAAATCATCCAGTGCAAGCTGGGATAGGCTCCATCCTCTGTGATCCTGAACGGGTAGTTGTATAAGAGAAAGAAGAGATGGATGTATGGATAGATGGAGGGACCTGGCAGTGGACTTTTTACTTTTACTGTAACAACAAGGTCATCCCAAGCAATTTATAATTATGTCATAATGTTTTTTTCCACTGTTGAGGTCTCTGCTGGGAGTTTTAGCCATATTCTAACAACAGGCCTTAAGGAGTGTGCTGATAATGGTGTCCCTGGTGGTCTGGTTCATGCACGCCTTCTGCATTTAAGAGATCTGCTTGATTTCCCCAGCCTGATTGGTTTTGGCCTTAATGAGATTTGAGGGGAGTTCTTTTCTTGTCCCCTCTTTCTTCCATCTTTCCACTGCCCTCTTTAATGTCAATCCAACCCAGATAGAGTTTTACAAGTAGCTGTGAAGTGGCTTCAGTCACATGAACCCACTCACACATCCCTGTGTTTTTTTGTTTTTTTTGTTTTTAAGTCTCTCGCATTACGTCAAAACTGAGGAGCTGCATAGTAGGATTAATATGAAGATCTGGAATCTGTAGGCAAAGAGTTGCTCTATGTCTTATATACAGTGTTTCTTCAGGATCCCAGCCTCTTCTGAAGCATTGGCTTTTTAGAAATAATTACAGCTAACATTCAGCTTTGGGCGTTGAACCATTTGCTGTGGAGTGCTGAGAGTAAACAGGTTTGTCTTCAACCAAACACTCCTGCCGCTGATTTCACGTCATTGTCCTGCCTCTTTGGTTGAAGGTCTGGCAATCAGTTGGCCTGCCTGCTGTGGTGCTTTGATTGGAAGGAAAACCTTCATACTGTCACCGCACTGCTCATGGTTTAACCCCTCTGTCTTTGACACAGCCAGTTGTAATCACCTGCCAACACTACTCAGTCCAAGTTGCTGGGAAAACAACTTTGTGTTACTAAAAAACTGAAACATTTAACTGTTACTGAGCTTAGATTGTTCTGTAATATTTGTACTTGCTCTGTGAAATCCCATCCTCATGGTACATTATTCAAAGGTGAGGAATTTCATTTTTCATATTACTCTTGAGCTTCTACCACCCGAGCCTCGGCGTGTCAAATACTGTGCTGTCTATAGGGATCCCCTTTTATAATTTGAAAACAGGAACGCATGAGATAATGGAAACACATTCAAGTGAAATCTGGTAGCCTTACAGTGGTTACCAGTCTCATGAAGCTCACAAGACTATTATACATGGATTCATGCTTTATCTTGGCTGTCAACTAGAACATTTTCAAATGTTCAAAGAAAACACTGTTTTTCTAATACTGTTCATTGCCGCAGCACCTCTATTGACCCTCTGTCTGACTGCTTCTGTGCCTGTCTCTTTAAGGCCCCCCTCCCAAAAAGCCCAGCATACTTTGATTGGTCAGGTTTCTCAGGCCTGAACAAGCAATGTCATCGTGTTTCTGCATCAGGTCTGCCGTTGTTTTTGCAACCACAGCCATATTGGAGGCATGGCTGAAGATGGTGACTGTATAGTCTTGACATCACAAGTTTACAGAAGCCCTGGCGGCTTGTTTACAGGCTGCGTGCATTTTCCGTGGTTTGAGACTTTTGATACTTTTACAGTGCGTGTATACCTCCGTATTCCGGATGATCAAAACAATTGTTTATGGACTGCTGAGGCTGAATTGAGGAGCCTGACAGCCCGAGGAAAGAGGCAATTCTTTGGTCTTGTGGTGTGGTACAGCACTTAAAGTTTAGTATGTTTAATTTTTTGTCCAGACGAGCCACCAGCTGAAAGTTCCTTTTAGCAGGCTAAAAATTACTTTCCAAGACGTCAAAGCAGGCGTTAACATTCAGGTGAATAATGGGTGTCATTCACAAAGTCATCCACAAAGAAAAAACTAGTTCCACCAGTCATTTCTTTGTTTCAGTAGAATAGAAAAGGGAATAATAATTGCCACGTGCATGTCACCCAGTTATATGTGATTCATGTTTAGCTGATGACTGTGCATTATTTGTAATGATACCCATCCAGACCCATGATACATGTGTGCATATGAAGTCCATTACTCATTTCATGCTCAGTGCTGCACCATAGTACAGTTGGGTAATATGGCTAAAAAATGTCATATTGATATTTCATGTTCATGAGGGCCATTTCATGTTTGTCACCAAAAGACAATATGGGTTTCCTTGAACTAACTAACTATTTTCATTATTGATTGATATGTTAATCATATTTTTTCTATTAATCAATTAGTTGTTTGGTTAATTAAATATCAGAATATGGTGAAAGATGTTGATTAGTTTTTCCCAAAGGCCAAGGACGTCCTTTTGTTTAGTCTACAACCCATATATGCACCCATCAGCCACCCCATGAAAACCACTAACAGGTGATGTGAGTAACATTGACCCACCCCATCAGTACAATGCACCCTGCCACACCACAGAACTGCTCAGGAATGGCTCAGGGGACATGACAAAGAGCTCAAGGTGGCTTCCAAATTCCACAGATCAAAATCTGATTCACTTTCTGTGGGACAAGTCAGAACAAGTTTAATCCATGGTGGCCCCACCCCCCAAACATACAGGACCCAAAAGATCCACTACAAACTGTCATAGAGGACTTAAGACTTAAGAAACTTGAGAGGCAGAAATTGGACAATGGGGATTTTTTTTCTTTAAAAAGAGTTTAAACGAATGATCGAGTATCACATTTTCTTCCTCGATAAAACAATCAGGAAGCCAGATTTCAAACAATTTTAAACCTCCATCATTTACGTCTGTGTAGTACTCCATGACTTTGCTGGTGAATTGCAGACTTTCTTCAGTTCAGTTCAGTTCAGAAAACTTTATTTATCCCATACGGGCAATTCAGTTTAAATTGGTTCACTACAACCTGAAAAATCCATAGTGCTATTAGTGGTCTTTGCTGAAATAACAGTCCAGAAAAAAAATAAATGTTTTTTTCAATATTCTTTCTTTATTTGTTATGCTGTAGAGCAAAGATAATCAATATACTGTGTATTTGTAGACACAGTATTAAGTTGTTCATCAAAGACTGCTCTGAAAAGCACATCAAGCTACTGTTATGACCGACAAAGCAATCATCAAAGCAAATCATCAGTAACCAGAACATTGAAAACCTGTCTTTCTTCCTTCTAAACTTGTGTAACTGTTCTTTTCCTCTCTTCAGTTCCCAATACACAAAACACATAGCTGTTAGAAACTACTTGTGATGTGTGTAGATATTTTTGCAAAGGAAGAACCATACATCTAGCATATGTTGCTAGGCTACATCACCTTGTGTTTGTGCACAGATAGATATAAAGAGGAATAGCTGAACCAAATAGGCCCACATTTGTCTTGTGAAAAAGTAATTGTGGTTGGTCATAGTCAATCCAAATAAAGTGATAGGTCTGACAGAGAAAGGTCACAGTCACAGGAGGAACCCAACAACCAGGGAAATACTTCGATCTGTTTTTAGACAAAATGCAAATCGGGGCAGGTGTTCATGCTCAATAAGCACCCTCTGGAGAATTAAGGGAACTGGCACTACACATTTTTCCGTATATTTATCCTTAACCATATGGGGTACAAACGCGACGAGAATATATGTTACGATTTAACATTTTATAGACCTTATATGAGGATGAGACTTATATTTGGCCGAGGCAAAGCTCTAGGACTGTGACTATTGAATTTTGTTCCAAGTAAAAAAAAAACACAAAACATTGAACTTGGGAGGGTTAGATCATTGCTCTAAGCCAGGTCTCCAGTTTTTCTGTGTGACTAGTGATAGAAAAGAGAAGGCCTGTGAAAAGGTATTTCTCCACCAGATCTGCACAGAGGAAATGCCAATGTTTTTCTGTCATACTCACACATCTCTGCTGAGAGCTATGTAGGTGGTAGCACAAATGCTTCAATGAATGTTTTCATTTCTTTTTTTTCCCTTCAGAGGTAATGAGGTACAATCTTGTTGAAGTATGAAAAGTATGTGATCTGCACAAGAATTGTTATATATTTTATGGGTATTTCTCTAGATTAGTGCGGATGAGTGTTGTCCTTTTTTGTCCTTTTTTAAAGAAACCTTAGACCCCCTTTGATTTATGATGATGTGCTGAGCTAGTATTTTGGATACATGCAATACATGATTTGGTATAGAGCAGTAAAATAATTTGAAGTCTTGTGTGGATATTTGAAGGAGAAGCTCCTTTTGGTCTGTTCAAAGTCTGATCTGTAACTTGGCAGTTAGCCTATCATTTATAATTAGCAGCGCAGATGCTTTTTCTTTTCAAATTCTTACTCATGTTAGTGCAGGGCGATGAGGACACTTGTTATCTTGCTTAAAAGCGAGTGCTTTCAAAGACTGTCATCTGGGCATCTATTATCACTATTGAGGCTCGCACTTACCCAAAAAAAAACCATAGTAAACGATCTTCTTTGTTGTTTGATGCATAAAGGATGCACTAGAGACAGGGCATCATGAAACACAAAGCACAAGGACCACAGGTTCTGAAGACAGCTTTTTTTTTCAACAGTTGTTCAGCTGCATTCTCACCTTACAGTATCACCCTATAAAAGAGTATGTCACTGGCTAGACTCACACTAGAAGTGGAATGGCACACATGTTGTCTGGCTACTAGCAGACATGCACAAGGAAAAGACAACACAATCACACGTTCCAGTCCAGGTAATTTCAACAGATCGGTGTAAGACTTTCAACACAAACAAGACACATAATGTCAGGGAACAGAAGTGTGAACAAACAAAAAAACAAAACATAAAAAACAAATGAATGCCAAGGGAAGTGTTTTTCTGCACCTCCAAGTTGTTATATCAGTACTTGGCTATGTCGGTCCAATCTGACCAGTTGCCACTGGAGTTAACTTCAGTGCACAACTGACCCAACCAGATTGCTTCAGCAGTTACGCCCATTGTGGAAATGTAGATCACTGCCCCTTCGCTGTGGTATTTATCCATTCTAAACAGGAAGTTCTTGTATAATACTGCATTCTTGGTGTAGTATCATACTACACTTGAAATGATGCAACTGTCCCTCGTGCTATTTTATGCAGGCACGATGCAGAGTGAGACTTTAACAACTTTGATGAGTGTGGTATTTAAGGGCGAAACAGGGAAGGTGCTGCCAGGTTCTTGATAACTCAAAAAATGTGAAAAAGTGTTCTGAAACTAGACTAAAAAGCAGAGGAGTGCTGGATAATGACCAGCGAGAACTTTTGAAATTAAGTGGCTTCATCTGCTGCAAAACTCATCTCTACCCTAGTTCATTATCACCCTATGGCGAGATGTTTTATGTTTATATTTAGGCAATGGTTTTGGCATGATGAACTGTATACTTTTTTGACCAAAGTAAAACAAAAAGTGTCCTTGTGTTTTCAGCAAATATGTAGGAGCAGCTCACAATAAAGGCTGTATCAGCCTGTATCAGCACCATAAGGCCCACATCAGCATCTCTGTGGCTCTTTCTCTCCCTACTATTTCCTCCCTCACATGCCTTTTACGTTTCATTTCAGTTGCACCCACAGGCAACTTCACAATGCTTTCGCAAAAAATAGAACCAACACAGTGACGTAAAAGAGGGTTTATCACGTGGACCATAACCAGCGTGGTGCCATCATATATGGAAGCTGGTCCTCCTTCTTCTGTTCATTAAGTGGTGCATTTTCTCTGCATCCCTTCACCCACTTAGCCTCATCTTGTCCACATCCCATTATCTTTCACTGTTCCCCTCTGTGCAAGTCTATTTCCGTTACAATCCCTGTAGCCCTCTCTCAGTTTTCATGTGTTTAAACAGAAAGTGAAACACTGGCCTGATGATGCTGAGCTTTTAGCAAGATCCGACCAGTTGATGCATTAGTGTCAGTATTATTTTGTTGTTACAGTGTGTTTGTTCATTATCGGTGTGTACCTCTTAATTGTTTCAACTCCATGTCAGATAAGAAAATTACTTTTATAATTATAATGATGATATAATAGTAATAATGATAACTTTATTTATATAGCACTTTTCAAAAACTAGTTACAGAGTGCTTTACAAAGACATAAAACAGGAATAATAACAGAAAACTGATAAACAACAGTACAATTTAAACAGTGTTACAAGAATAGATATAAGAAGTGAGGTAAGAATGACTCAAACACAATAAAAACAAACAAAAAAGGAAGAGTGAGCGATTGAGGAGATTTAAAAGAAGAAGCAGAGCTAGCCAGCCTGATTTTCTTTTCGACATCGTGGGGTCTGTGATATAATCAGGGGCAAACCCCAAATCTAAAACAAACAGGTAACTAATGCAGAGATGCTAAAAGAGGAGTTATGTGAACTCTATTCAATTCTTTCTGGGTAGTCTTGCTACAACATTTTGACCTAGTTGAAGTTGTGAAAGATTGTATTGAGTGAGACAGGAATAGAGCAAATTGCAGTAATCTAAACGGAGTGTGATAAGGTGGGAAATTACAGTTTTATAGATTCATAGTGGACGAAAAAGATCACATTTTTGAGATGTTTCATATTTTAGAAAAGCAATTGAACTGATTTCATTTGATGATGAAAATGTTCGCTGGAGGGGTCTGGACTGGACCTATTAAAATGGCTTCTGATAAGATAAATATACTTGGATGTCCCCATAGGGAAAGTTGTCCCTTCATTCTGCAGTTTCACAGTGGACAAAAACATACATACTGATTTGTGAATGGTAAATGAACCCCTCAAAGCCATACAAGGTGCTGACCTGCTCAACATGAGCAACACAGCACTTCCTAATCATATTTTTGCTGTCAGCTGTTCACACACACTGACACACCAATGGAACAGCCATCGGGAGCTTTTTGACCCAATTGACCCACTCTACCTCCTGAGCCACAGCCACAAAAGAAAAGACATCAGCACTGCAACAATACATTACTTCTCTGTAACAGTGTACAAATGCATACACACCTTCTGACAGCTGATGTCAGACATGCACCTGTGCAGAATCAAGCCATTACAACTTTTCAGGCAAAGATTTTAAATCACGTCTCTGAAGTTCTTTGTTCCTCTGGTTGTCCCGCAGGGCAGTGATGCCTGGCATGGTGATGTTTCGGCGGCGCTGGTCAGTAGGCAGTGATGACCTGGTGCTGCCCGCCCTCTTCCTTTTTCTACTGCACTGCGTCTGGTGAGTCTGAATTTTGGAAAACTTTTTTTGCCTTTTTTCGTATTTACATATTTTATTCTAAAATAATGATTACATGTCTGACTCTCATCCTTAGGTTGGTGGTTCTGTCCGTGGTTCTGTTCGGTCTCCCGTATGGCTCAGACCAGTCCTGCTCTGTAACGCTGGTTGACCATGGCCGAGGGTACCTGGGCATCCTAGTCAGCTGCCTTATCTGTGAGAGTGCCATCATGTGGCTGAGCATGAGAGGCAGCATTCTGTACACGCAGCCCAGGGAAGCTGTGCAGTATGTCCTTTATATACGGCTAGGTGAGACTCACTATTCTGTCTGAGGCTCTCTTTGAAACAGGATTACCTCATGATGCTTGTGAGAACTGGAGGAGGTGGTTGTGAGGATTACTTACTGGGTCTCCCAGTTATCATTGGGACACTGTTTATATTGATTGGACAGTTATTGATTATTACTCTCCTCACCCCGTCTCTCTCTGCCTCTCTCTAGCTATTCTGTTGGTCGAGTTAGTATATGCTGTGGTGGGAATTGCCTGGCTTGTCCAGTATTACCAGCCGTGCTCTGATGTCACTGCCAAAAACTTGGCTTTGGGTGAGTGCAAGAGGATATAAAGGAGACTGGGAATGAGGCATTTCAAGTTGAAAGAAGTCTTTTATGCTTGAGTTTGAAATATGTTTAAATGTTCTCTGCAGGAATTGTTGCATGCAACTGGCTGGTGATATTCAGCGTCTGCATCACCCTCATGTGCACCTTTGATCCGACGGGTCGGACTTTTGTCAAACTGAAAGCCACACGCCGGCGCCAGCGTAACCTCACTACGTACACACTCAGGTATTAACGGGTTCATGGATCCTGTTTCTTTCTTCTTTCTCTTACCTGGTCTCAGATAAAGACACAGCTTCCAGGCTTGTTAACACAAATTTAGTCTTGACAGTATTCTCTGCCTTTTTCCTCTCCAAAGACACAGACTAGAGGAAGGCCAAGCTAGCAGCTGGAGCAGGAGACTAAAATTCTTCATGTGCTGCACAAGAGCCCAGGATACACAATCAGTGAGTCATAGCACACGCTTACCCATTTCCTCTCTGCGCTGAAAGTAAACTCGAAAATGACTGAAACCAGAAATGTGTCAGGGATAACGTCCAGTGAGCGAGTCATTAAAGTAGGACCTGACAGGATGAATCAAAACGGTGACACAACGGAGCTCATTGCTCAGCTACTTACTGGTAGCATAAGGAATTTTATATAAAATATGAATGGGAAATTATTTCACTGGAGGCTAAATCAATTTACAAGCTGTCTATCTGCAGACAAGTAAAGCACAACTGCAGCCATGGACATTTCACCATTCACTCAACTAAACTGCATAACTGAATTTTGCCGTCAGCTTTTAGCCAACAATCCAGTGCATTTTACTAAAACTAGTATTTGAGCAAGGCACGCAGTCCTCTGTGAGTAGGTTCAAATCCAGGAGACATGACAAACTATAACTATAGTCTTTAAGCCTAACCTATAAGCCTAGAACACTGCAGTTTAGGCGAGTAGAATCATACAATTTTAAATATTGTTTAAACAGACAGTCAGACTTTTTAAAGGTTGCGTGATGATTATATAGATTTTGTGGCAAACCTCCCGTCGCTCAACTCTGTTTTTCGTTACTGTGTTTTGCTAACATGTCCTGATATCTGCTACTCTCTTGTGCAGGATGCATATTCAGAAGTGGCGAGCCTTTTTGCAGAGTTCTTCAGAGATCTGGACATTGTGCCAAGTGATATCATTGCTGGCCTGGTGCTTCTCCGCCAGAGACAGAGGTCTAAGAGATCTTCTATCCTGGACCAGGTATCATTATCCATGGAAAAAAAGGGTGATGTCCGTATGTTTGTGCTGCTGTGATGACAATAACTTCTCTATTCTGTTTTCTCTTTCTAAGGCCAACAATGACATTTTAGCCTTCTTATCTGGAATGCCTGTCACTCGTAACACTAGATACCTGGACCTTAAGAACTCGGTGAGTTTTAATCCTTGTGATAAATGGGCAAAATCAAGGTCGTTATATCTGTATGCTAAATCACATGAATAGTTGACTGGAAGTTAAAAGGTTTCAAATTCAGGTAAACAATGAAGTGTTGGACATCAAAAATACAGCATGCATTCTAACTCTAATTCTGAAAAGCTCTGGATTATTATTATATTTTTTATATAATTTTATTTGCTTAAAGGCTGGTAAATTAAAGCAAACAATACACCAGGAGAGGGTTTACTTGTAGCTGACAAAATTTAAAAAGGACATCATTATTTTTCCATAAAAGAACATCAATTATGTTTGGCACCATACAAAGCTGTTTTGTGTAAATTTAACACCATACAAACAAAACAATAGTAGTGAACCAGAGCCACCAGTTGATCTGATGAGAACTGATGATGTATTCATCCAAATGGATATCTTCAGATTTGAGTTACTCTCTGAATATGTTGTTACTGTTATTCCTCAGTTGTTCTGACACTTGTGTCCGTCTGTCTACCTCTCTTTTCTCCCAGGGCGAGATGAACATGTACAAGGATGTGTGTTATTACATGCTCTTTGCCCTGGCTGCATACGGTTGGCCCATGTACCTAATGAGGAAGCCTGCTTGTGGGCTGTGCCGCCTCGCCAGCTCCTGCCCGTAAGCACTCAAACACTCGCCCGCACAGTTTTGATCTATCTGGCTTCTGTGTCTCTTGAGCCTCTTCAGTGCGGATCAGATTCACATGCGTCAACACTTGCCAAGTGGTAATCCACAGAGACAATACCACTCTAGTTAGTCTCACTCACTGACACTGGCAAAATCGAATTAATCACATACTCTCATCCAGATTTCGTGCATTGCGATACTAGACTACTCTCTGTAGTCTTACTTGTTTTGCTCTAATGTTTGCTTTTTTATGTAAGAATCTGCCTTTTATCTGATTTTTTGTCTGTGTGTTCTCCTGTTTTCCTCCCCCCTTCCCAGGTGTACGTCAGTGTCTGGCTCTCGGTTGTCCCAGTCAGTGACAGTGGAGGAGGACAACTGTTGCGGCTGTAACGTCCTAGCCATACGCAGACACTTCCTGGATAGGGAACTCAAGCAGGTCCACATTGTCTACACTTCCTGCCACGATGCTGTGAGTATTCTGACAACTGGCTAACAAGCCGTCAAAGGTGTTTTTGCTTTACTTCCTGAATAAGACAAAGGATGGGTTGTGTGGAGGAGTCTGAGGAACAGTGTCAAGATTTTTTAAATTGTTAATGCATATCACCTTTTGTACAATACTGCCCTTTCTAACCCTGTCCCTTCCCCATTCTGTGACTGAAAATCAGACAATAATCCTGTCAAACGAACGTCACTTAACACAGTGCCGTGGTGCAGCGCTGCACATCCACAAACTAGAAGCCAGTGGTTTTATTGTGGCATTTCTATTTTTTTTTTATCTGTTTTGGTTACACTTAATTGACCAGATTATTTGCTGAGAAATGGGTTGCCGAGTTGCTGTGTCTACATCCTCTGCAGTACGTCAAGTTTGTTCTCAGTAGGTGTCAGACTTCGCCAAGGCTGTTGGTGATAGTCATGGACAGAATTTTAAGATGGAGCTGAAGAGGAGAGATGGTCCACTTCTGCTCTCAACTTTTTATTCAGTATTGCTGGCTTTTGTTGCATTGTCAACAGCCGTGAGAATGCCATATTGGTTCTTTATTCTTTTGTTGGAAACCCATTAGCTTCCACAAAATGGTTGCTTGTCCTCTGAGGTCCATGCAAAAACAACAATTTATGATCGCAGAGTATCAATAATACCAGAGCTGGGAAGTAACACACACAAACACTTTGTTCCTGTGCTTGCATTGATTTTTCAGGTAACTATACTTTATGTAAGCATTTATTTTTCTGACATCTTTTTACTTTTACTCCCTTCATTTTAATGTAAGTACCTGTACTTTCAACACCCTACATTTGCAGACCGCTATCCAAACATCACAATACTGATTTTAACCTGATAACGCACAGCAGATGTAGAAAGACGAAACATCGCAAAAGACACAATGGCTGGTCAAAAAGACCTTCAGAGGAATCCTTTTTACTTTTATACTTTGAGTACATTTCAGAGCTTGTACGTCCTTAGTTTTACTCAAGTGAAGAAGTTGAAACTGTACTGCTTCTTTTTTTTTTTTACATTGTCATTCACTTTTTGATTTCACTTCCTGATGAGTCTTTTTTATGCTTGCGTGATTTAATGTATCCTTACCTTGACATTCCCTTGTCCACTTTTGTTGTAAAGCTGTATCTAGTAAAGCTGCTGAATCCTCTTGTCAAGGCAGTTATGTCGGTGTGTAAAAATGAAGAACTGGTTGGCATGATGGTCAAAAATACAAATGGAATTAAAGTGAAACTCTCGCCAAAAAGCAACCGAAGCTTTATTTGTGATTGAATATGAGTCAAACTTTCGTGTAAATGCATAATTACGACGAAAGAGGCACTTTTAAGATTGACAGTAGTTTCATTTTCGTGCAAGCTAATTTTCAATGGGGTGCAGGGGCACTTTTACACTAGCATCAAAATTGCTATTTTTAAAACACTAAGAAGGCTCGACACAACATGAAACTTTGAGTTTACTAAACAGAGGATTTTAGTACTACTCACTGTTGGAGCTGGATCTCCGGCACACCTCCGCCAAGACAGACAAAAAGTGCCATGGCGGCGGCGCGCTGGAGGTGCTACTGCTAACATGAGTTGTCCAAAAACCTACGTTTTAGTAAACTGTGTACGCAAACAATGTTCTCAATGCTCGTGTTCATGTGTAGAGACCCTGGTGATACTACGAGTAAAGTTTCATGTTGTGTCGAGCCTTCTTAATGTTTTGAAAATAGCGATTTTTTCGGGGCACCGACTAGTGACCGGAAGGTCGCTGGTTCGAATACCTGGCTCCCCGGGGCGGGACTGAGCTACATGCCGAAGTATCCTTGAGCAAGATACTGAACCCCAAAATTGCTCCTGATGTGCAGTTGGCACCTTCGTGGCAGCCACTGCCATCAGTAAGGGCCCTGTGATGAGCTGGCGACTCATCCAAGGAGTACCCTGGCCTTCGCCCATAGAGTCACTGGATTTGGCCCCAGTAACCCCCGCTCCACCTTGAAAAAAGGTGGTATGAAAGCGGTAACATCACCCGTGACCCGCATGGAGAAAGCCGAAGATGAAACGAAACCGTTTAGCTCAGTTGGGGCGTCCCATGTGCTGAGGCTCTGCAGCGGACCCGGGTTCGACTCCCGGCCTGGGTCCCTTTGCTGCGTGTCACTCCCCCTCTCTCTCTCCCTGTTTCCTGTCACTCTCTTCAGCTGTACTATCAATAAAGCTATAAAAGGCCAAAAAAATGCTTAAAAAAAAAATAAAAATAGCGATTTTGATGCTAGCATAAATGTGCCCCTGCATCCCATTGAAAATTAGCTTGCCCGAAAACGGAGCTACGGTAAATCTTGAAAGTGCCTCTTTCATCATAATTATGCATTTACATGAAGGTTTGACTCATATTCAATCACAGATAAAGCCTCGGTTGATTTTTGGCGAGAGTTTAATTTTAATGACCATAGAAAATGAAGATGAAAAAAATGAAGAAGATGTTTCACTACCTTTTTATATATTGCTTAAAAAATGTAGATTTCTTAATTAAATAAACAGTTTGAACAACTCCTAAGTATGGTTTTAGAAGTCAAAATAATTTCACTCCAATCTCACATAACTCTTAAATTAGTTTCCATGTCACGGTGAATATGCAAATAACTATTTTTATGCAGAGCTTCCATAGCATGCACACCTGCACTTGAGCTACATGATGAATTGTAAAATAACTTCCCAGTGAGGTTAGCGCTGAGTTTCCATCTATAAATTTCTCTCATGGAATGACTTATACGGTGGCATTCTGTGCCAAATGGAGAAAGGTTTGACGTCAAATACTTAAGAAGTGGAAGTGAAACTGATGCACAAGCATTTGTCTCCCTTCACTGTTCCTCTAATTCTCTAACCCCCGTTTACCTCCGCTCCTCCATACAGGTTTACGAAACTCCGTTTTTTGTGGCAGTGGATCATGCGAAAAAGAAGGTTGTCATCAGTATCAGAGGAACCCTATCGCCAAAGGTGAATTTTAACGTTCTCATCATGTGCTCGCAGCAATTTTTCTCCCTCTTAACATTAGCTGACCCTTTTCCCTTCAGTACCTCACAACACCAACACCTCCAGATCAGGTGAAGTTATCCTAGTTTAATGCAGTGTACTCAAACTCCTACACCCTTCACGGATAGAGCAGAAACATGACTGTCCACTTCTAGAAATAAATGTCCTCTCCATTTTTTTACATAAGCATTTGGGAAGTTTGTGTAGTGGTTTGAGAACTAGATCGAACCAATCATGCCATTTTAACAAAGGGAAAATGTCTTATAAGAGGACAATTAATTCTCATCCTATTTAATGCTGATGTTTAGCTACCAACTCGTCAAACATTTTGTAAAGCTCCTACTTTGATAAAATGCATCGAGTACAAATTTTAAAGAGGAATATAGATTATAGATTTGAATATATAAATCTAAGACACTTCCTCAGGTGGTAGCGTATTATTTCACAAGTACTTTGGAATTGTTAATCGTAATTTCTTAAATAAAACATGTATACACCATCTCTAGCTCTTAGTACAGCAGTTCAGGTCTAGTAGATACAATATAACAATCAAATTTGCAATGGAGATGATAAATGTTATTTTTAATTCCCGTGCCTGATCTTTGCACATTTAAAATGGACAAATATTATTTTTTTCTGGGACAATATATAGTTCAAAGATAAAGGTTATTACGACTCTCCTTCACTGTAATTGTTCATTCATTGCACTGTGTGCATATGACAGTCGAACACTTTGTCTGCTTTAAAGCTTTCTTTTGTGGATTTGTCTTTACAAAATTTCTCCCATGTGTATTAGGATGCCTTGACTGATCTGACGGGGGATTCTGAACGTTTGCCTGTAGAGGAGCAGCATGGGACCTGGCTCGGCCATAAGGTCAGAGATTACTGTCTAAAACCACTCACTATATTATACACACAGTATACTCCACTTAGATTTTCCTCTTAGGTTTCGTGTTCTCCATAGTGCAGGTTCAACAAGTAACATCATACCAGACTCCAAAGGTCATTTCACTTGTTAATAGAAGAATAATTGTTATGGGTATTTTAATAAGAGATTAATGACACAGACTTCCTGTCTATATTTCTTTCTTTCCTTCTCTCCACTGACTTCTCTTTCTTTCCACTCTCTCAGGGGATGGTTTACTCAGCAGAATACATTAAGAAGAAACTGGAGCAGGAAATGATCTTGTCACAAGCATTTGGAAGAGACTTGGTAAAAGACCCAATATACTATATAAAGAATGGCGGGCTCCATAATAATAACGTTTTCTGTTCACTTGCACTTTGAATTTGTATCAACACCACTGTAGTACATTACTCAAGTCTGCACAATTCACACTAATGCCTACTGTATGAAAAGCATTCTACATTTAGCAGTCGAGGCAACTTGTTTAAGTGATTATGTTCACTGTGGTGACAAAGTTGTGCTTTTGCAAGTGGAATGACTCTGGCTGTCTCTCACAGAACAAGGGCACCATGCACTATGGGCTGGTGATAGTGGGCCACTCTCTCGGTGCAGGCACTGCTGCTATCCTCTCCTTCCTGCTGAGACCTCAGTACCCAACACTTCACTGCTACTCTTACTCCCCACCTGGTGGCCTTCTTAGGTGAGTCAATCTGTGTGTGTTTATACAAAAGACTTTACAGGAGAGCATCAGTCATGTTGTCGTGAGTACACTATGCAGGAAGTTATTCAATACCTGTTTGCCACTTTCACTCACAAATCCCATGTTTATGTTTAAGTTTCAAATCAGACTGCAGTCGGGGGTGTACTGTGGTCACCACTGTTTACTTAGGACTAGAGTTTGTATCTGTTTCTCAGTACACAGCATAGTTAAACCTAAAGCACAATTATATCTATATCTTTTTTGTGTGCGTGTGTTTCAGACATGTCCCCACAAGCTGTGGAGGTCACTTTCATTTTTCTTTTTTTAATTCTCTAATATAGTTTATTTCTGGTCCAGAGGTTCCGAGTTCAATAGCACACTTGAGCACAATCCAACACCCTGCCATACAGCTGGCTGCAGTGGTTAGCTGTGTTTTCTATGCAAATCATGCTGGAAGAGAGCCTGTACCAAGAGATAACTAAAATGCTGCAGTGCACCAAGGGCTCAAAATTTGCAACAGCCACCAGCCACATATTGGCACAATAGCACATACAAGTAGCAGGTAGATTTCTTTAACACAAAAAACAGTGATAATCTATTGAGTGGCTATCAATATTTAAGCATTCACTAGCCATTTGGCCAGTGGACCAACAAGTTATTTGTCATCCTGAATGCACCTTTGGTGTTTCCTTAACGTTAAGACATTAACGTGTGTCAGGCTTTGATTAGATGATACAAGGTGGGTGACTAAACAAAAAAGGTAAAAATGGAAAAAAAAAAAAGATGATAACTTAACAAATTCAGATTAAGCAGTGATCTGATAACTCTGTGTTAGTGTTGTTCCTGGAATATTATAATAAATGTTGCTCCCGGACGATAATTTAAACTGAACAATCACAATTTTGCTTTAAGACTGAGCAGAACACGCATTTAGGTGAAGTTGCCCTTTATCACAAGAGTTAAATGTTAAGCAATACTCTGGTATCAAACTTTAATCTTTGGTAATAATAGGCCACTTCTGCACCACTTCTACAGCACACGCAGCTATGTAGAAGTGGTACAGTGGCAGATAAATGATGCTTCTGTTATCGTGCAACACAGTTGCACTGTGCTGTGGCTACCCATATATATCAATCAACAGCCACTGCTTACATAGCAAAAGCTTTGATAATGTTTTCTGTGCTCAAGTGCATTCATCGTTCTCTGTTCTTGTTTGCCCCATTCAAAAAGCAGCAACGCTTAAACCTGTTTTTCATGCACCCTTGATCATTTGTTCAAAGTCTGTGAGATCACGCTTGATGCTCTTTTTTAGGTCATCTGTTCACATGCAAATCCCCTGTGGAAATTTAGTTGCTGTTATTTGCACCTGTTTTTGTTATGACACAAGCAAATTAGAAGGGAGGGTCCACTTCTTCTGCAGGAGAAGGGTTTCAATAATTCTTTTACTGCATTTTCTTCTGTCAATAATTTCCAGTATCGTATCTCTTCTTGTGGATATATTCAGTTAAATGTATTATGTGAAGTAGAGTAGAGCAGTCTATCGAATAACTTTTGGCATCAGTTGGCTTCTGGTTGTTTTGAAGAGTTTTGGATTAAAACAGATGTATTAATTTATTTAATAGGCGATAGAAATGTGTGCAAAGAACATGGTTTCCTCTCCATTCACATCCTTTAATCTCCCCTCATGTCCTGTTGTCATAAACTGTGTTTTTCTTTTATTTACCCAGTGAGGAGGCCATGGAGTACTCCAAAGAGTTTGTCACATCTGTGGTATTAGGAAAAGACCTGGTACCAAGGTATCTCTTCTACTACACTACCAGTCAAAAGTTTTGACACATCTTCTCATTTAATGGTTTTTCTTTATTTTCACGACTATTTGCATTGTAGATTCTCACTGAAGGCATCAAAACTATGAATGAACACATATGGAATTATGTAGTAAACAAAAAAGTGTGAAATAACTCAAAATATGTTTTATATATTAAAAAGCCACCCTTTGCTTTGATTACCGTACTGCTTTGCACACTCTTGGCACTCTCTCGATGAGCTTCATGAGGCTGAGCACTTGTTGGCCCTTTTGCCTTCACTCTGCGGTCCATCTCATCCCAAACCATCTTGATTGGGTTTAGGTCAGGTGACTGTGGCGGCCAGGTCATCTGGTGCAGCACTCCATCACTCTCCTTCTTGGTCAAATAGCCCTTACACAGCCTGGAGGTGTGTTTTGGGTCATTGTTCTGGATGCTGTGGTAGCCATGCTGGTTCAGTGTGCCTTCAATTTTGAATAAATCCCCAACAGTGTCACCAGCAAAGCAGCCCCACACCATCACACCTCCTCCTCCATGCTTCACAGTGGGAACCATGCATGTAGAGACCAACCGTTCACCTTTTCTGTGTGGCACAAAGACTCGGCGGGTGGAACCAAAGATCTCATATTTGGACTCATCAGACCAAAGCACAGATCTCTACTGGTCTAATGTCCATTCATTGTGTTTCTTGGCCCAAACAAATCTCTTCTGCTTGTTGCTTTTCCATAGTAGTGTTTTTTAGCAGCTATTTGACCACAAAGGCCTGATTCGTGCAGTCTCCTCTGAACAGTTGATGTAGAGATATGTCTGCTACTAGAACTCTGTGTGGCTCTAATCTGAGGTGCTGTTAACTTGCGTTTTCTGAGGCTGATGACTCGGATGAACTTATCCTCAGTAGCAGAGGTGACTCTTGGTCTTTCTTTCCTGGGGCGGTCCTCATGTGAGACAGTTTCGTCGTAGCGCTTGATCGTTTTTGCTACTGCGCTTGGGGACACATTCAAAGTTTTTGCAATTTTCGGAACTGGCTGACCTTCAGTTCTTAAAGTAATGATGGACTGTCATTTCTCTTTGCTTAGCTGATTAGTTCTTGCCATAATATGAATTCTAACAGTTGTCAAATAGGGATGTCAGCTGTGTACCAACCTGACTTCTGCACAACACAACTGATGGTCCCAACCCCATTAAGAAGGCAAGAAATTCCACAAATGAACCCTGGCAAGGCGAACCTGTTAAATGAAAACCATTTCAGGGGACTACATCATGAAGCTCATTGAGAGAAGGCCAAAGGGTTCGCAGCGCTATCAACAAAGCAAAGGGGGGCTACTTTGAGGAATCTAGAATATGAAACATATTTAGAGTTATTTAAAACTTTTTTGTTCACTACATAATTCCATATGTGTTCATTAATAGTTTTGATGCCTTTAGAGAGAATCTACAATGTAAATAGTCATGAAAATATAGAAGAATTATTAAATGAGAAGGTGTGTCCAAACTTTTGACTGGTAGTGTATATACAGTACACTGTGATTAACTTCACCTTTCTGCAGTAATACCATAATAGACACATCTGCTGCTGCTCTCTCTTAGGCTCGGCCTGTCACAACTGGAGGGTTTCCGACGCCACCTTCTGGAAGTCTTACAGAAAAGTAACAAGCCGAAGGTGACTTAATCTTTTGACACTGTGCATGATGAGTCGGATCAACCCTTAAATATCCCCCAAAAAAAAGAAAAGAAACTGACACAATATTCCATCAGCTGGCCCCGCCAAGGACTTCCTGTGCTGTCTCACAATAATTTGGGGGAATTGTTTATGGGTAAAAAGTCATATCTCTTGTCTTTGTGCTAATGATTGATTGATGATTGAAAATGCAAACATGTTGATAACTACTCAAATTCCACCAGCCACTGCTCCTTTTGCAGTGGCTGATGAGAAGAAACTACAAACAACCTCTTGCAACACTGCAGTTAGAGTATCTCTGCTGTAATTAAAACATAATTTAGTCAACCCCTGCCTGCTGCAGAATGTGTACATATAAAACACACAAGACCGATTTAGAGTCAGAAGTTATGTTGCATAACTAAACTATGTTTTTCTTTGCACCAGTGGAGGATCATTGCGGGAGGCACCAAATGCATCCCAAAATCAGAGCTTCCACTCGAGGATGATGATCCTCAGTCTCAGCCTGCAGCGCCCCCAAGTAGTCGCCTATGGCTCCACCCCAGTGACCTCAGCATTGCCCTTTCAGCCTCGACCCCCCTCTACCCTCCTGGCAGGATCATCCACGTGGTGCACAACCATCCTCCAGAGACATGGTGAGGAAATTGATTTGAAAGCTGTGGCTGTTTCTGTTTTGCTGTCTGCTGAAGTGGTTGTGTAACTGATGCGTGGACACAGTTATCTCAAAGCAAATCTTTATGTTTGTTTCACACTTGTGACTTAAAAGAGCTGGCAGCTCAGTGGGAAAAGGTATACACTGAATACTTGGGACAGTGTGGGTTTGAAGTGTTCACGTGGCGCTGCCCTCTTCCCTCTGCAGCACTGTCTAATATCTTTTATTTCATAGTCTTCCTGTTTGTTGTGCCTGTTTCTTTATACCTGGTGTTTTTAATTTTGTGCAGTGTGGAAATATTTTTAGAGAGTTTAGAGATACTAATATTTGATCCTGATTCTGTTTGACACTGTTATCAAACATACACATCCTCTCCATCCAATCCAAGGCCAGAATACATTCAAAGGTCTTATGACTAACAGATGGATGTCATTCTTAATCTTAAAAAATATAAAAGAGGTATCTGTAATACAGTTGATGAGCATCTGAAAATTATTTGATTTTTCTTATCTTTATGCTCTCGTCAAGTTAGATAACTGTCAGATTTTAGGTCTGTGTGGCTTCTATGACACAATCTAGCTTCATTAACAAGCCTCGTGACCCCCCCCCAATACATTCAAGTGATTTTTAGTCACTAGACACTCTAGTGACACACATTATGCACATTGCAATATCCATTTCTACTGCAACCAGTGTTGGGAAGATTACTTTGGAAATGTAATTGGTTACAATTACAAGTTACCCTGTTGAAAATGTAATAGTAGTGTAACTATTTCAATTACTTTCTCAAAGTAATGTAACTAATTACATTTGGTTACATTATGATTACTTTTCTTTATTTTGAATGAAATCTCTCAACTGCTAACCATTTTGACATTTTAAGACCTATAGTGTGATAAACCTTTCAGTTCAAAGGTTTAACCATATATTATGAGTCTGACCTTCGGCCTGTACTGAAGGAGGCTCACTTCCTCACTAAATGGAGCAACAACTGGCTGATTTCAGCCAAGAGGAGCAGGTTGTTTTAATGGAGAGAGTATGAGCAATACAAAAAAGCCTGATCACAGCCTGAAGCAACAGTGGTGCTGCAAATATGACAAGAGGAGGCTGATTTTAATTTCTGACAGCTCTACACTGAGCTGCTTTTAAATATGAAGCTTTAGAGCAACAACAACTGTTGTGTTATACTGTGTTTTATATTGTTTTCATATATTTCACTGATCGTAATTATAAAATGCCAGTGTGTGTTTTATTGAAAGCGAGGCTGGGTGTGCGTATGAAAATAGGTTACAGTGGGTTTTTTAGGTGCTGTAGCTACAAGCAAATCTCATGTTGTCTCTGTACAAAGACCTTTTTAAATGTGAGAAAACAGAGTAGACCTACTCAAGATTTGCATTTGGGCAACACATAACAGGCGAAACAATTAATTTATTCATGGCCACATTAAGTTAAATTATCTGTCCTGCTGCGAGCGCACAACTTCTTTCAGTGGTGACTGACTGTATATAAAAGTAAATAGGCTATAGCCTAATAAATGACCTCCTGACGCGAGTCGGATCAACAGCTGAGCAGCGTATCCCCTCAGCTGAACATCTGTAGGCGGAGACGCTCAGAGAGAAAGTAAACAGCAGCGGATCAGCGCGATCTCTCCCTCCGTACAAATGCTCCGTTCTGATCCAGCTCCACTGGACTTTCAAAGTAAAGGTGACGCCAGCTGTAAATGAGTTAAATAGTGAAATAGCGGCGCTTTTATAGCCGATTTTATGATTAAACTCTGAACAGAACCTGGTCGGGACCAGGTTATGAGCTAAGCATAAGTTACCATGGTGATCTAGCCGGGTTAAAAGAGAGCCACCTTTGTAATACAAGGAAGCCTGGCTTCTGTCTGTATTAAGTGTTTTTTGTATTTCCAGCCCAGGAACATCTTGTGCGCCGCTGACACTGTTGCTACTGAGTCTGACTGCCGCCGTACGGTTTGTCGGTTGAGTCGAATGGCACATGACCAGAGAGAGCCAATCACAAGCGTCAGTTTTGGCAGGAAGATGTTGATATGAAAATAACTAAAAACAAACATGAATCCAGGGGGGCGAAAAACTATTTGATAAATCCGAGCTTTTGCTGCGATTTTTCAAATGTAACTTAAGTTGTAATCATTGAAATTTCCAAAAGCAACTGTAATTTAATTACATATTTTCTCCCAGTAATGTAACGGATTACAATTACGTACATTTTGTAATTAAATTACGTAACGTCGTTACATGTAATTCGTTACTCCCCAACACTGACTGCAACATTGCATAATCCAGGTCAAAGATTTTGCACTACTGCATAAATCTTGACAGTCTTCACCTATTTAAAATCAGTCACAAGCTATTTATATTTTTATTATATCTTTTAATTATTTTTAGCATTGTTTGTTGTTTTGCACCTGCAGAACACAGCAAATTCCTCGTATGTGAAAACTTACTTGGCAAGAAAAGCGATTGTGATTCTGATCACTAGGAGACCATTAACTTGAAGAAAGTCTGCGTTGCAGCTGCATTGATGAGACAAATCATTGGAATTTAGTTGACTCACCAACTATTTTATTATAACATTTTTCAAGCAGGAATTTCAAATATTTTCTCTTTCAACCTTCTTAAATGTGATGATTTGCGTGCTCAGGAAGTTCAACAAAATGTGATGAAGGTGCTCTTTGGTAGGGAACACTCACGAAAAAAGGGAAAACTCCAAAAGGTGGGATGAAAAGGTAAAAAACAGCCTTTATTTAGATGGTCATTTCAAACTGAAATTCTATATTGACAGTGCATTAAAGAATGAGCTGAGTAGCAGCCCACCTGTAGCAGCACAAATGTTTTTTGAATAAAGGGCGAAGGTGCAACAATCTGATCAGTTTTGAGTCATTCTTCAGTTTACCATATTCAGCTCCTGAGCTTTTTGCCCCAACTTGTGAGTCTGGTGTGATAGAGCTACATGAACTGTACTGTAAATGAGGGAAAATCAATCAACTTGTGTGTTTATTTGTCTTCAATCATGTTTAACAGACCTTATCTCTTCCTCCCTTGCAGCTGTAGCCAGGAGGAGCCAACCTACTCAGCCCTGTGGGGGGACAACAAAGCCTTTGATGAGGTCATCATATCACCTGCTATGCTTAATGAGCACATGCCCCACATGGTGATGGAGGGCCTAAACAAGGTCTGTTTTATGTGTGTGCATGTGGATGAATTTGATGGGTGTGGGTTTTTTTGAAATGCTGGTGAAATGGATTTTAAATCTTGTTTCTGATTTCCAACACTGGATAATTGAATTTGATGGATGACGAGTATTTGTGAAATGTCTCTTTCTATAAAAATCCAGATGCATTCACCAATATTTTTTAACAATTGTTCACAGAGGGGCATACCACCATACCAAAACACATTTTGTACTGTGTGAAATAGGAACTAATGTAGACGGATTGAAACTGAAAAAATTTTCCTAAATTAGAAACTGACACAATCTGTGGTTATCTAGCCACATGCTCATGTAAATGTAACACATTTATCGATATGTTTTCTTATAGAGAGTTCCAGTTAATATTAATAATTGAAGGGAAGGCCTGCTGCCATTTGTAGAGAAAACTAATTTGAAGGCTGATCAATTTATTGTTACTCTGGCCTACGAATCTTCTCATTCATGATTGCACATTGGAACTGAAAAAGACCATTATCAAATACACTGATGTGATTTATTTCCCTTTTTTGGTTCTAGAAACACACTATTGCAAATACACAGGAAAAACTTTGTGCCCTTTAAGTTTAGTTAAAAAATATCTTTTGAATGATTTGGATTAAATCTGAGTTTTGTATCCAGTTAATTTTGCATGTGACCAAACATTAACCTACAACTTACCAAACACCCTTTTGTTTTCTTCACGTTGCTTCGGTTTCCAAGCATGGGAAATGTTCACACCTAGGTGGTTTCATGGTATCCTCTGGTCTTTATGAGTGTATGAATTACAAGCATTGAGCATCTCTTTAGATAACTGGGTATTAATGTGTATGTTTGCATGTGGCGGATCCACTTTGGGAATTGCACTTGTCTTGTGGATGAAGAGTTAAAGTTGTAAGTTTGTTCCTCTCTGTGTGTATAATGTGTTTGTACTTTGTTTTTGCATTTGTTTGTCCCTTTGTCAGTATGTGTCTGGATGGATGTTTTAAAGGAGACATGTTATGTTCATGTCGAGGATCATAATTTTATGTTGTGTTACTACTAGAATAGGTTTAAATGCATTAATGCTCAAAAAACACATCAGTTTTCTCATACCGTCTAGTTTTGCAGCACTGTATTCCCCCTCTGTCTAAAAAGCTCTGTTTTAGCTCCCGTCTCTTTAAGGCCCCTTCTCCTGAATATCTTGTCTGCTCTGATTGGTCAGCTCACACATGCATGAGCCAGCACTGCTAACAACAACAGAGCAGCTGTGCTCAATCAATTCTTACATGCCAAACAAGCTGCCAAGCATAAATTATGCAAATGTGTGACACAATGACAGTGTGATGGCACAAGGTCACGGAATTAAAGGTGGTGCTACTGACGAGGTGTTTAAGGAGCAGTGTTTTCTGTGGGAGAGAGGAGCTTTAGATGGGGCAGACTATGACCTTATAGTTGTTTTACATGCACAAGAATGAAAAAAAACACCGAAAGAAAGGGAAAAGATTAAAAAGCATAATAGGTCTTCTTTAAGTTTTAGTGTGTTTGTGTGTGTGTGTGTCAGTGTGCGTTGTTGTCTGCTGTGCCTAGTCTGTAGTATGATACCTCTGGTGTTTCTGCAGGTACTGGAACCATTTTGTCCACTGTTTGAGCAGGAAAGCTCAGAACCAGAGGACGTGGAGGTCAATCATCATGCCAGCAGCACCACTATGTTGATAACCTCACAAACCGAATTAAACTCTCCTCCTCTTCCCTCTGATTCCTTGGCTCCCACACACAATGACCAGTCTCCTGCCACCTCTGTCACAGAGACCGAGGCTGTCTCTGTGCCTGTGCCTTTGACTGTTGCTTCTCCCTCTCTTTCAGATGCTGGGTCTGATCTTCCTCCTCCTACTCCTCCTCTGTCAGACTCTACTTCCTCCTCACAGCCGAGCTCGGTGTCTGTCCCCACACTTTCTAACAGTCCCTCCGACCCTCAACCAGCAGCACTTTCAGTTCATGATGATTCACCAACACAAACCCTGTCAGATCCACCCAACTCTCATTCTTGTGTAGATATGATTGCTGCTCCTCTTTCTGAAATCACATCTGATGAGTTGGACAGCACTCAGATAGAAAATCCTTCTCTCAAGATAGTAACAACAAATAGCTCTATTAAAGAAGTGCCGAACAGTCCTTCTGATTCTCTTGCATAGACTTTATAATATTCAGTATTGCTCTTCAGTAAAACTCAGGATAAGGTGTCAGAAAGGCTTTTTTTAAGAGACTGGTAAGGACATTTAATAAGTCATCATAGAGGAGGAAATGGCGAATTTTCCGTCTCTAAAAGAAGCCACAAAACACCGGGATAGAAAAGCAGCACAACTGGTATAGCACTTGAGGAAATTCTGGAAAAACGTTCTCTCTTGCCATTAAGAATTCCTCCTGGCTTTCTTTCCACTTGCACATAAAGCTGGTGGCTGTATGTAGCAAGTCCAGACAAGCTCTTTAAATGCCATGTAAAGGTGTTCAGGGAAAGACAGACACGGGATATTCAAAAGAATGTGAAACAATTGACAGGGCAAGTTGAGGCAACGGATGTGATGTGGTAAATTTCACAGGTTAAAGGTGTACATAACAGACCAGGGATATGCAATTGTGTTAAACTTTAGAGTACAGCAGAGAAGCCTTTTCCAACCCTGCATGAGTCCAAACCCACCTGCACTCTTTCTCTCCTTAATGACATTCGTCATTTCCTCAAATCAACCCTTCAGTCTTCCTTCCATCCCTCTCACAGCTATGGTACATTTGGTCAAGTGCTGTGGCATGAACTTGCTAACCCCATTCCTCCAACTAACTAGTTTTCTTTGTATTCACAAGGTTTCCATGGTAACCTAATTTCTTCCAAATTAACTGCTCTTTCTTCCTTCTTGGCTGGGTGTTTCAGTAGCTGCAGCTCTTCTCCTTTTTCTTTTTATTTGTGAGTGCATATTCAGCTTTTCCTTCAATCTTGAATCCCTTCAAGGAATTGTCAATTACTGTTCAGCAGCAGATGGAATGGCACAGGGAACAAATGTGTAAATATGGAATACTCTGCTCAGCTCCACTCAGCTGCTGAAAAATTGCTCAGAGATAAATTTCTAATTTCTTCTTATTACTGACTTGGTACAGTGGAGGGCTTTTATTAATGAGACTCTGGAAACTGGAATTGTATTTTTTTTTATGCCTTCCATCGTGCATTTCTTGATGTGCCTTCATAAATGATATATGTCATATGAATCCTTGGCTGTAGGGGTTGCAGTACATTATTGCATAATGCAAAACTCCCAAGAATGATTTTTTTTCTCTCTGGGTGCAGAGTCTGCAGAGCATGGCTCTGTTTTTTTTTTAGTTTAGTTTGTGTTTATTGTGCCTACACTTGCAGGTGAAATGTTTGATATTGTTTGTGCCAAAGATCTTTTGTAGTTTATCTCCTCTGTACTTCACACTCAACCATATAACATCACCATGTTTTCATTTGTGATCCATTACCATCTGCATAACTCCAAACATAAATGTGTTTGTTTAATGTCATTTTTAACTTACTCAAAATGTGCTTCTAAGGTTCTCAGTCTTTGTTTACATTCATTTCCATTTAATTTAACCCTTTTATGTTCCTATGACACATCAGTTGTATGTTTTATTTGCGTGTTTTCATGTTCCATACCTGCTCCAGTTTTAATATCATATTGTGCTTCCACCAAGTGTTCAACTCATTAAAGTTAACCAAATATATGTCATTGTGTGTTGATGTGATTTGGTGTTAGAGTTTGTTCTCCTCACATATTTATTAACACAACTAAAACAAATTAGTGGGTTACATTGTTTTCGTGAATGTTTTTGAAGTTGCGCATGCAGTTGGCTTATGCTTTACTATTCCTTATCATAGTGTTTGGTCCTTGCTCAGACTTTATGACTCCATTGTGGGTGTTTAATGTCAGTTGCAGTAGGTGTAAGCTCACCTTTAGATTGCACTTACATTTATCTGAACGTCGCTGCGCTTTAATAATAGATGTAATCATATCTGCAGCTGAATAAAGATGTAGTGGTTTCTTGGCAAAAGTCACTGAAAACCATTATAATCTTAATAGGGGTGGTCCAAATGCATAACTAGACATTTGTGACATTTGACTTAAGTGTCTTAAACATGAAAACTGTGTGTGTGTTGATGATGCGTTCCAGAACCGTTAATGGCCAGTGGATTAGATATTGATCTCTTGATTTTTCTCAACCTTGTTTTCAATCCCTCCTGCTATCATAGAGGAATAGAATTTCTATATTTTGTAAAGGAAAAAGAGTTGTAAATTGAGATGCATAGATATTTAGTTTTTTTTAAGGAGAAAAAATGTTTTTTTTTTGTTTGGTATGAAAAATAAGCAAGTAGTAAGCAAAATCTGTTTAATGCAGCAGTAATAGAATTTAAACTAATAAAAGTTGGATTTTCTTTTTTTTCCATTTAGAACTGAGCTTCTGCATCATTTCTCTGTTCATCACCCCTGCCTTCTTGCGATCGTTGTACCTCTATCTGTCCAGTCATGTGTCTGTGTATACCTCTGTGCTTGTGACAGGTGCTGGAGAATTACAACAAAGGGAAAACGGCTTTGCTGTCAGCAGCCAAAATCATGGTGAGCCCCACAGAAGTGGACTTGAACCCAGAGTCCATTTTCATGGATGCATCAACAACTTCTCAGCAGCCGACGCCTACAACCCACCACCGCAGGAACAGTAGTGTTCGGTTAGTACACCAGGCACCACTGTGGGTGTGTTGGAGCCTAAAAGAATATATGAAACGGATTGTTTGATCCTCTGTATAGTTGGTTCCCCCTCTAACTTAACATGTGATGGAGCAAACCTCTGCCTTAACTGTAGGGATAATCATGGGGACATGTCTATTTTCTATTTAATGATCTAGCCACAACTAAACAATACAACTGCTACTAACTGCTACTTTATTGTTTTCTCAAAATCATCGTTTCTGTCTGTTCTGTTTGGTTTAAAAAAAACAAGACAAAAAACATTGTTACGGTAAGCAAAGCATGCCAATACTAATTTTTGCATAATGTGCTCCCTTCTCTCATGCACGCATGCACGCTGTCTGACCACAGAGCAGTTGCGACGTATGGTAGTATTCAGTTCCCACCTCGCCCTCTCTGGTTTAGCCCCTGTCCAAAGTCAGTGTGAATTCCTGGTAGTGATGGTTAGATTATGATGTTACCTCTCCTGTATTAGATGCTAATACAAGAGCCAAACTGTTACTAGGATTCACTCCTGGCCTCCCAGTCTCACCTTTTGTCAGTTTTATATTCCATTTCTGTTATGTTTTGCCGGTGTTCACCTAGTCTCTCGACTCTAGATATGTTTTAAATACTAACAAGATCCCATTTCCCTTCTTTAACCCCCCCCCCCCCCATGAGTTGTGTTGACCCATTTTTTACGTCTGTCTTGTGTTTTGGATCCCCTCTCCCCTCCTTTCCCTGTCACTGCTCTCCAACCCCTTCTTCTACTCTCCTCTAGTTCATGTGCCCAGTCTGAAATATCTCTGGATGGTTTCTCTGAGTGCCCTCCTCCCCCAGTGCCTGTAGTGCTACGTGGAGCTCGGGAGCGGCTGGCAGTGGAGCTGAGGGACCGCAAAGCACCACTGGCCGTCATGGAGAGTCTCTCAGACGCCGAGTCGCTCTATAGTCTGGATTCCCGACGCTCCTCTGCCGCGCTAAGGGGTTCGCCAATGCTGAGCAGCCTCCCGTTCCCTTTGGATGCGCCGATCCCAGAGGAGAACCCGTCTCTCAGCTCTCGCACTGAACTCCTGGCTGCCGACTGCCTCTGCGCGACAACACCAGAGCACCTGGGTGAGGTCGGGCCCTTCTTCACCCCAGTGGAATCCAGATCCACCCCGGATTACCCCATGCGGCTGTCTCCCGCCACACCTCGTTACAGTGGACACCATTCCCCAGCTCTGCTGAACCAGAGCGTCCTCAAGCCAGAGGTTAACGCCAACCCAAACATGCTTCCTGATGGGGATCACCAACAGATACCGGGTGTTTACAGCCCGGGGAGCACTCCCAACACTCCCCTCAGCCCGCAAGCTGGTTTGAGACCAGTGGATGGAGAAAAAGATGACTGGGAGCTGGAGACAGCAGAGAAACAGTTACCGGCTTCTACTCCTCCACCCCAACTATCCAATGGGAACCCCAGCCAGGCCGTGCTGGAGTTCGCCCAGTACTTAGACTCTCTATTCAGATTGGACGGCAGCAGCTCACCGCCTCTTGAGCTGTCTGACGGGGAGTCCGAGTCTGGCCGGGGCTCCTTTGGGCAGGGTGAGTGTCTCGGAGACGGACAGCAGTTGGATGACAAACAGCTCCTGGCCAGAGCAACACTGGAGCCTAACCTCGTCCCCAAACCCCCACGCACTTTTGCTGGATCTGCTGACCCCTCTTCGGGCATCTCTTTGTCCCCATCCTTTCCTCTCTCATCGTCAGAGGAGCTCAACGACCTTTCCCCCGGTGAGGGAGCCCCGCCAGCCATACACTCCCTACGAACATCTCCCCCTTGCCACTGTCCTGAAGAGAACACACTATCGTCTATGGTGTAGTGTGCTTCCAGAGACTCCAGCGGGTCCTTTTGCTCTAAATCGAGAGGTGCGGTCATCCAAATTTTAAAAACATATCACAGTACGTGCATGCGATGGAATGCAGTCACTCATCAGAGATCCAATGACAGAACTCTACGGACCAACTCACAAACTGTTTCCATTCTTCAGGTGTCTCCTCCGAACGCTGTTTATAGCATTTTCACACTATTGCAATGACTAAGAAAAAAAAAAAGATACCTCTCTCTGCATGCCAGGGGGCTGTACTGCTTTTGGGTGAATATAATCTAACTGTAGCTTCACAATGCCATTCCAAAACAATGCCGTCTCACCCACGTAGGGACGTGTCAGCATTACATCGATTCCCTGACTTAACAAAATCAAAGGGAGAACAGTTAACTGAGCAGGGAAACAAAAAACTAACACTGTAGACGAGGTTAGCGTAGGCACATCATCATCTCGGTTGATGTACCGCACAACTTCCTGCACCCTCAGCAGCTCCAGCTTTTACTTTATATTTTTTATTTTGAAAAAATCAGGAATGTGAAGATGGACATGTTCGTCAATCAGTAGAAGTGAGAAGACATTATGAAATGATCCTCAGGTCTATAAAGAATTGACTTTGAGAAAGAGAGTAAGTGTGTTACATTGGTGAGAATTCATGTGTCTTAAAAATGTAGTGATTGTGACAAAGTTATTACAGACGCCTATGGATGTTTTTGAGTCTTTTGGTTACTCTTTATAGTGCATGAAAAAGGTTTTTTTTTTTTTTTTCCTCCTTTATTTTTAAAGAGAAATTGTCAATAAGCCACATAGATTGACATTCGGATACTCTTGCACATGTCATATTGCTCAATTTACCCCCCCCTTTGCCAAAAAATTTAATACATTGTATTGCCAAATGTATTTATGAGATGTACTTTTGTATATGTAAATGGATATTGCTTTATTTAAACACAAGCTAAGTTCATTATCTCTTGCCCTAGCCATTATGTTGGTTCCCATATAGACTGTTACACAGCAACACCACAGAGAAGATGCCATCCTGACCTTAAAACACTGCCATGGCTTTCATTTTTGAAAACACAACCTCTGTACCTTGGGTTTGAACCAATAATGAACTTGCTTATAGTTGTCCGAGACTCATAACTACCATACCTTTTCTCTTTAGAGAGCTCTTAGCAATGTGCCCGGGTCAAGGTCTGCATGCTTTTATGCATTTTCAGAGTAGCATGGCTGGTATAGAACAAGTCTTGTCATGAAATCACAGTAAATAAGCTCTTAACATGTCCAGAATTTATATTATATGTAAAGTCAAACCATTCTGGAGAGGCGTGTTAAATGTCACCAGACAGGTCCAAACTGTATATCCTAAAAGTGTCCCAGGATATCATTTCTGTTGCTCTCAAGGTGCTCTCCGTCATCTTGGACGTCAAGGTGTTTGCTTCCCTTTAATGTGGTTGATCTGGAACATCTGAGGTTGGACTGAACAAATATATGGGCTGGAACATTTCGTCAGCCAATTCTAAATACTGTACGTGGCATCCAAATCTTCCATATCACTCTGGGTGTTAACAGGTGGCTCACCGTTTGCATTATTTATTACCGTTAATGTTGTTATCACTTTTATTGCTATATTTGATGGTATTATTATCCTTATTGCTCTTGCAACAGATTGGTTTGATGTCAGTGGTTTTTATCTCAGTTTTTTTGGGACAGTGTGGCGAAACTTTTTAAGACTTTCCCAAATGTAAGGAGTTATATATTTCAGCTTTTTTTCTGTCCGAGTGGAAAAATATTTGACATTCTGCCATGGCATGGTGACAATATGCTCTTTTTACAAATGTTTCATTAGTGGTGAGACATGCTGCTGAGTGACAGCCTGCTCACAGTGACCTTTTTGGTGCAGTGCCACCGTCAAGCCCGGAGTCACCATAGTGATCTGCTCACTCTCTATTTGGAATAAGATTTGCTGTGGTTACTCACAGCAGACCGTTCCAGCCAGTTTACAGTCTGACACTGCTCAAATCATGCTGCCTGTCCCAGTAGTCTCTCACAAAATACACTAAGGTTGGGCCAGCAATTTCCTACGTTCAGTAGCTTTGCTCGCAGCCGGTCATACGCTAAACACTGCTGGAAGAAAAAAAAAAAGCACTGTAATACTTTCCACCACGATGTGTACAGCACCATCTTCTATGTGTAATTATTTATGCAGATGTCTAAGAAAAAAAAGAGATGAATTCCAATAGAGTCTTGTAGAAAACAACTATATAACAATAAGGAGATAAAGACTATATTAAAAGATATCAGTATTGACATATAGGAAAAAAAGCAGATATTTCATCTGAAAGTTATTTATTCAAACTATTGGCAGATTTACAAATTGGTCTATATTGAAAGAGGAATAATTCAACTATGTCTTGTCCATGTTTACCTGGTTTGCTTCCCCTCCTTTCCTGCCCCACAATGAGAATGTATTTACTCCCTCCCCCACACTGCCCTGCCTGTAATGGAATAAACTGCAAACTATGAAAATAACTATGAATTTATGTCATATGTCCACTACTGTTTTTATTCCGTCAGCGTTTTGATGACTGTTCATTGAAAATAAGCCACAAACTGTTGTTCATGTCAGTTTTATTTGGTCGGCTTGTTTTCCTCACTGCTACTGATATAGTTTAGCTTGAGTATAATAATGTACAAGTTAACCCAAAACATTTCATTTAGTCATTATCACTTTTCATGCCGACAGAAAGTCTGGTGAAGTTTCGTAGCCCACAAGACATTTCAGGAGCTTCACTGCGAAACACTAGCCCAGTTCACACTGTCATTTGGATGCGGAGAATTGGCGAACCACTGCTGCGGAGATAATGCGTCTTCTTCTGTGTGAAATGGGCTAGTGTTGCAGCATTCTCTTCAGCAACCGAGGTAGATGGGGACTTGTTTTAAAAACATAACATGGCTCCAGTTTCAGTCCCCACATGCCTTGAGATCCAAAATTGATTTGATAAAATGTTATTCACACCCTTTTTAAGCTGAAACATTCACTGTAGCTGCTGAGCTAAAAGCACAAGCGTGCACCCCACCTAAAGTGGGTGCACAAGCTCAACAAGGCAAAGAGGGTGTAGATGATGCCTTTTAAAATCAATTTTAGATTTTGAGCCTCCAGAGATTTGGACTGTGTCAGACATGCAACATTATTCAGTTTTTATTTCTGGTTGTTTCTATTTATTCTTTTCAAACAAGTCCTTGTGTACTTAGTTGTTTAGGAGAATGCTGTTCTGCTGCGAAGTTCCAAAAATGTTTGGTGGACTATGAAGCTAATGAAGATAATGACTGAGTTTTCATATTGGGATGAAATTGTCCTTAAAGAGCATAATGAGACTATAAATGCGTTTTTTATAAATGTGTAATCGAGGTTCGATTGAGAGGGTTAAAGGGGAAATTTAGGCAAAGACTTCCTAAGATGAAAAGTCTTCGTTATTTGTGAAAGATTATAGTTTTAAACGTATTTTTTTTTTTGCCAGGTGCTGCGGATACAAGCCGGATGAACCCATCCTGAAAACATTTGTGATTTAGATTAGATGTAAAGAACGTATCATCAGTTTGAGAACTGCTGAGTGCAGGCGGATTTTGAGTAAAGGTGGCATGAGGTGTCCAGAGCTATATTTAAGCCCATATGTAGGTGTAGCAGTGTATGGTGACTGTGCAGTAGGTGATCAGAATCTACTGTTGAGCCCTATAGAGGTGTCAGGGGTCAAAACACACAGTGTGGATGGGAGGTGTCTGTTTGATAACTAAGATGACAAACCTTGGACGTCCCCGCCTCACTAAGTAGTGTTGTTCACATGTGCTATTTTGTGAAATCTCTTTATCACTCCCCGACCCAAGACAGTGAAGATTAGTAACATTTCTGTTTTAGTTAACTCTGAATCATGGTGATGTGAGGACTGATTGCGGCTTAGAGACCAGTAAAACTTGTTGTAATTTATTCTACACTTCAGGAGTTTTACTGCCGGTAATTTACATTATACTAGGGAATAATTTATACTTAATGACCTCAATTAAAGTACTGTGTCAGCACTGATTTTGCAATAAAACATCACAGGAAGGATCTTATAAATTACCCCTCTCAAAACAAGATTATTCACTCCAGGGAGTTATCTTTGAATATAGGATAATAACATATCAGTGGCATGGCTGATCAGTCCATTCCAGAAATCTCAAAATCACTTGCTAGTTTTACATTTTTTTAACTACCATCAACTGTTGAGAAAGACCATGTGGTGTGATTGAAAGCTCAGAAAAGATAAAAGTATGTTGGGGGACCTCAACTTCATCTACAAGATTTAGATTTACAAATGTTTTTAAAACCCTCGATAATAAAAAAGAAAGAAAGAAAGAAAGAAAGAAAGAAAGAAAAGAAACTTATAAAAGATGTACCTACTTTTCCACTAGAGGGGAGCAGTGTATCAACAGGAGTCACAAACATGTCAGAAGCGAAGAAGAATGACTTCCGGAAATCACTGCAAGAGTTCCTGGGACGCTAGCGTTAGCTTGATGCTAGGCTAACATTAACTCTGTATGTAGAAGTGTTGCCTGTTTTCTAATCGTTGCCATGAATTAAGACCGAACTGTCGACCCCCTTTTCAATTAAACGTGTCGGTGAGTAAACATACAGAATAATTGTATTACTTTAAACTCGTCCAATAACGTTTGAGTATGCCAACTGACGTTAGTAAGCTAAGCGCTATTAGAAGGAGTGTTTACACAGCTGGTTTAGCTAGCTAACTACTACGTGAGCTGCGGTTAGCCAAGTTAGCTTCCTTGTTCATTTAAGATAAAACAGCCACTGTCATCACTGCTCTTATAGCACACCTGGAAATTTACAGGTAGCTGAACAATTTGTGCGATATTTCCTTCGGGTTGTGATACATTTTGGGGGGATTTCCGCTGTTGACATTGGCTCGATAGCGGCTAAGGATATGTTAGCACTAATTAGCTATTCAAGTCGTTGACAGCGAATACGTCTAAATGAGTAACGTCGTTTTATTTAGAACCGATTAGTGTGAACTTAAAACTATGTATCGCACATATTACTAAGATTTTTGGGGTAATTAATGGACCTCTCTGGTTCGTGGATTAACGTTACAGGCAACGATTGTTTGGGTAAAAAAATGGGTAAACTGTTTCCTCACTTCCTCATAACGTTATATACATAGTATCCTGAGCTGTCACTGATTTAAAGTCTGTCTTTACACAGTGACCGGTTGAGGAGAGGTGTCAGGCATGTATGCCACTGGGAAGTACAGCTCTCGGGGCCCAGCCCTTATCCCGCGGATGAAAACCAAGCACCGAATCTACTACATCACCCTCTTCTCGGTGGTGCTGCTGGGACTGATTGCCACAGGGATGTTTCAGTTCTGGCCCCACTCCATAGAGTCGGCAGCTGACTGGAGCCTCGACAAACGCAGTGTTCACGACGCACCTCTGGTCCGCCTGCCTGTGTCCAGTCCCATTCCTGAGAGGGGTGACCTGGGCTGTCGCATGCACACCTGTTTTGATGTGTACAGATGTGGCTACAATCCTAAAAACAGAATCAAGGTAACCAAATCTCAGAGCAAGCCTGTACAGCTTTTCGTTCCCGGTGAAATTATGGCTCACTGTTGACATGTTTGTTCTGGCAGGTCTATATCTACCCTCTGCAGAAATTTGTGGATGAACTGGGGGTTCCCATCAGCAGCACCGGGCTGTCTCGAGAATACAATGACCTGCTCAGTGCCATCTCTGACAGTGACTTTTACACCGATGATGTCACCCGGGCTTGTCTTTTTATCCCATCTATTGATGTGCTGAATCAGAACTCCCTGCGCATCAGAGAGACTGCCCAGGCTCTGGCAATGCTACCCAGGTTAGTCATGAAAACTTATTGAAAGTTATACTTCTTTGACACTTTGGTGTGCGCACCACTCTTATATGAACATTTTTTTTTTTTTTTTAAATGGTTCTCATGTCTCTGTTGTTGTTCTTGGTGCTAAAGCTCAAATACAGAGTTTTAATATCCAGTCACAGATCTTATATAAATGCATCTTTAACATCCAAAAATGTCAGAAATAACAGCCACTGCCCATATAAGATGGAAATGTCACAAGAGACCAAAGTAATGCTTCAAAATGTATATTTTCTGGTCAACACACACACACATTTTTTTTAATACACATTAGTATCAAATAGAGAAAAGAAGGTCCTTTTACACAAAAACTACAAAACTGCCATCATTTAATTTTCTGTTGTTCAAGTATTCTTTAAACTAACGGATCAAATCTTGTGTATGTTTTTGTAGATGGGACAAAGGAATGAATCATCTACTTTTCAACATGTTACCTGGAGGCCCTCCAGACTACAATACTGCCTTGGATGTGCCCAGAGACAGGTAGCTACAGTACATCCTTGAAGCTATCCCAGTAATTAAGATTGGGTTCATTATAATCTGAATCATTGCCACTTCTAAAATCTTTAAAAGTAGTTCACTTCCACTATGGTGTAGTCTGTTCAAATGATAATTACTTTGTAGTAATTGCAGGAAATGCATGGATCAAAAACATACATGGCTAGATCAAAGGTAAATGTCACCACCAGATAGTGTTGATCAGCTGTCACACTACCATAGTCAAGACAGACACCTACAGTCTAAAAATGATCTGAAACTGCAAACTTTAATTCATAATACTAGACAGGAGGGAAGCAAGCAACGTTGAATGACTAGTTACAAATCAAAAGGATAAATTATGTTTGTTTCGGTTGGACAAAATAAATACATTTTTATGCTACAATTGATCATTCAGCCGTAAGTAGCATTTACCATAAGTGCAGTCACATACAAAGTGTTAAAGGGACAGTTCACCCAAGAACACAAATGCATAGTTGCATGTTATCTTAAGTGCTACTTGTCCATCTAGATTGTTTTGGTGTTATTTGGAGAATTTTGGAGATATTTGCCTTCTCTTAAATATAATGGAACAAGATGGTAAGATGGAAAACCTCAACACCAATGTCCCTTTCCAGAAATGAATGATCTAGTTAGTTGAGATAATCCATAGACCTTGTTGTGAGCATGTAAGAGCTATTTTCTTGGGGCTAAACTACAGCTGTTTAATTGCATTACCACGCAGAAGGAAGCGTTTATCCACTCGTGGACGAGAATCTTGTGCTCATAATAGCGCAGGATGTAAACATCGTCCTCCTCGGCTGAACTGTAACATTTGCTAGCTTAGTTAGCCTAATATCTTGTTATTTTCATTATATTCAAGAGAAGGCAGACACACAGAGTGAACACATGGGTTTTTGATTTTGGGACGATCTTTCATTTTAAGAATGATTATTTGATAAAGATGAAAGAGATATTTACAAGCAATTGGGAGATAACATATAGTCAAAAGTCCTTGAGGAGACATTTCAAATCTGGTTGTATTTACCAGTGAAGAGCCTCTGTGTCTCGAGATGTCCTGTAGGCTGGAGTGATGGTTGGGTTTGTGAACAGGCAGCCTTGAGACAATGAACACTATCTTTAGCTGCAAGGAATTTCCTGGGCTCATCCAGCTGGGGTCCATTTGACATGGAGCCTCATCAGAACCAGGTGTGTGTGTGTGTGACTGACAGTGTGTTTCCACTTTATATTCACCTTGCCTGAGAATAGAATGTAATCCAAAATACATTTTGCCACTTAGGGGACTATATGGGCTCTATTAGCCAGGGCACTCAGCCTTGTTTGATGTCACTTTGTGCTCCACATCAACATTGTCCGTCACAAAAGTCCTCAAAGGAAGAAAAATAACAAATGATTGATTTTGTGTTTCTAAAGTCTTTCTTTGCAGCTCATTTCTATTGAGTCCCCAGTACGCTGAAGCATTGTTAGAAACCAGGTCCATTTATTTCAGAGCTCTGCTTGCTGGAGGCGGTTTCTCTACGTGGACTTACAGACAAGGTTATGATGTCAGCATACCGGTGTACAGCCCCCTCTCTGCGGACGTTGAGCTGCCTGAGAGACAGCCTGGGTGAGCACATCTCGCACATTATCTCCCATTATCTTGTTTTAGGACCACATCATGCCTACATTACAGTCTGTTTACCTAATGTATTCACAGACTGTGGAAGTAATTGTGGTTTATCAACACTCTTTAGGCTAATCCCTATCAAGAAGTTATTTATAGTCAGCAGTAAAGTATTCCTCTGTATATCTCCTGTCTTCATTCCCCCAGGCCAAGACGCTACTTTATTCTGTCCTCTCAAACTGCCATCCACCGAGAGTACCGTGCTGAACTGGAGCGCTTGAAGGAAGAAAATGGAGAAGCACTGCTCCTCCTGGACAAGTGTAGCAACCTTTCACAGGGCGCCGCCGCTGCACGAAAACGCTGCTACAAAGGGCAGGTGTATGACTACCCTCAGATCCTGCAGGTAGGAAGCACAACTGCATTAAAAGTGATTTGTATGAAATATTAAAAGTTAATGCGTTAACAAAAAATAATCCAATCTAATCTCTAATTTTTCCTCATTCAGGAGTCTTCATTCTGTGTGGTTCTGCGGGGGGCACGATTGGGTCAGGCTGCCCTCAGTGACGTGCTGCAGGCTGGCTGTGTCCCCGTTATCCTCGCTGACTCCTACATTCTGCCCTTCTCTGAAGTACTTGACTGGAAAAGGTCTGCCAAAATTGCTGCGCAGTTGGAAAAACAAGTAAACGGTTTGACAGTCAGACGGCCCTTTTCAGTAGACTGATTTCAAGTTTCTGTTTCTGCACAGGGCGTCTGTGGTTATTCCAGAGGAGAAGCTGTCAGAGATGTACACCATCCTAAAGAGTATTCCTCACAGACAGGTTGAAGAGATGCAGAGACAGGTAACGGGCACAATGTATAACTGAAGACAATAACATCTTTTAGTACAGTTATTTCAAGTGCCTTACACTAAGTGGCAGTGTGACTCAGATTGACTCTGTGGTCAGAGGTGCTGTCAGTTGGGTTAGCGCGCTTGGATGTCACATCTAAGTTATGCCTGTACCAACCAATAAATCAAGTGTATGGAAGCCCAAACACATTTTATTTAAAGCGTCCAAAAGACAGAAATTTGAACTCCAACCTCACTTTTAGTACGTTTGAATGTCCTCCATTGCGCAGTCTAGATTTTAAACAGCTTTCAGAAGACTCAACTATGTTGATTTTAGCTTGAGTGAAATGCTCGGAAGACTGCTCTCCCTCTCTCTCCATTTGATATCTGTGCTGAGCCACAATAAACAAAAGTGAAAGCAGCTATGAGAGAAGTGCACTGGTTCAGCTGCTCCTCATTCCCTTGTATCAACTCAAGTCCATTTACTAATTATACTGCCCAAACACACATTTTAGGCCAAGGGCTCAGTGATGGGCTCAGGGTTGGATTACACCAGACAGGCTGAAAAACATGGCTAGCCTGTAGATGGGATTGTATTCTGCTGTGTGTAGCTCACAGCTAATATAGTACCATACATTTTATATTGTTTTCTGCTGATCACAGTAGTCCTCTGCCTTCTTTAACGGTCTACAGATGGATTGACTTGGTTGCAAGTCGATTCTTACCCGAGACATTTCTCTACAGATATAATTTTACTCTGAATTTGGTGAAAGTAATGTTATATCACTGTATACCGTTGTGCACAGGTCACACTCTAAACCCACACTAAAAGCATTAAAGTGTGTTCTCCTTTTGGCACATAGCTGATTATTGAAATAGAAAGACTAGGATAGATGAAAATAATAAGCTCACATTGGAAGAGCACGATTTGGTAAATGCACTACATAAACTCAGAGCCAGGTCCTTGTTGTTTTTACCTGGTAAGACATGATAGACCTGATGGGCCTACAGAGCACTTCACGTTAAAAATGCAAATGTTAAAAGCTTGTTAACCCCACATTATAGATCTGTCTCTTGCAGATAATGAGTCTATTATAATATCAGCACTTGTAGTATTTTTGAGTAGTCAAGTGCCTACACGTGTGTCCCATATTCTGGTAACTTTACACAATTCCCAAGTGCTAAGACTCCAAGCGAAGCTCACAAGGATACGTTTGATGGATTAAAAACATCCGGTCAGTCATGCAAGTACAATTACCGTACATAGCTCAACGAAGCTCATATGATATGTTGGAACAAATAAATGCGACCATACAGTATTCTAACTACAATCAGATGTAGGCAAACAAAGACTCAGTTAGGGCAATTACATGATCTAGAATCACGTAGGTAACTGCAAGAGAAATATTGAAGGGGCCAAAACTTGGGTATCATACATGAAAATTTGTTTACAGATTTGCAAAATTTTAGATTATTCCTATTACATGATAACTTTCTGTGGGGGTTCTGCCATAATTTTGTTTATGTTTGAACACAAATGATGATATTCAAGCCAATCCAATGTGGTGTTGTAAACAGTGGTGAATTGTGGGATAGACCTTACTCTGAATACCCTTTGAAGCAGTATTAGGAAAAGTTTGCATCAAGTGTTTGTTAAGTGGACTGTGTATTGGTATTTTCCTGGCGTAGGTAGTACTTGTCTATTATGAGAGCACACTGCAGGGACAGAAATGTATATAAAAAAATGTATATAGGTATATGTAGTTCTATAAGGAATCGTTTGATGTATGTTGTATTCTTGAAGTCGGCATAAATCTGGAGATGTTCCCTGTGGATACTATGTAAAATACTCTAGTCTTCATGCGAAAAACATTTTTATCCCTACTGAGTGCCTGTGTTTTTTTTCCAAGCAGCTGTTCTAGGAAAGCTTTAACAAAGATTTCTTTTGTGGTTGAGCTGATGAATTTCATTAGTTTAGCCAGCAGAGGGCTCAACAGTCTTTGCTTTGACTTCGTTCTCATGTAGCGTATTAAAAAAAATCAAAGGAAATGCAATGTAATGAAGAGCAACATCGTATGTATTTGCTATAGTTTAAGGTTTTAGTAAAGTAAATTATAGTTGCTCCTTTTTTAACTGTCAGAGGCTAGAATCAACAGAAACAGCAAACCTAAAAAGTGGTTTTCAATGTTATTCATCGGTTGTTGTTCTGTCAGGTCAAGGGTGTTAAGTATTCAGTTCATCCTGGAGAGACAGAACATAAGGTTAACTTTATTAGAGAGCAGGTCAGATTGTGACAGACTACTGTTGAGCCTCCATCAGTAGTCAGCAGACTCAGTCCAGACAGCAGAACTTGTTTTCAGATTTGAGATGATGTAATAGCCTCCATTTAGGTCAAATATTAAAAGGCCGCACAGTAAACAGCTGCAAGATGAGACCGCTGAGCCCATGTTTGTGTACTGACTTTCATGAGCCTTGTTTGGGTCATACCCTCAAAATATGACACATTTATTAGATTAGTACGGCCAAATCCATTCTGTTATTAGATTATAATATAGAAAATGGGAGGAGAGAGTCCAGCTTTCTTTCCGCTACTCTTGCCTTGAACTAAAACCTGACTACCATCTTTTTTTTCTTTTGCTCTCTTGATTGTACCTGTCCTCTCAGCTTTGTTGTAGCCTCCCCAGCTCTCCACTTTTCAGAACAGTACACTTTCTGCAGCTGATTTGAAAAAAAATGTTGTTTTACTTGTCTTCAGGCCAGTCTTCTTTTAATATGAATCCACTCATACAGAAAAGAACAATTAGCCAGGATGATGGCAGGTGTCAGCGGCCTTTTAGTGAGGCAAAAATATAACAACAGCTGCTTTTAGAGGTGCAAATTTGATATCCTGGATCAATCAACCTAGTTATTCCAATTATCTTTCCTCACAAAAGGCAGGATTTATCAGAATATCACAGCCTAAATAATGCCTTAAATATGAGTGTACGTATATGTGCATCTAGGTTGCAATGCAGACTCTTTAAAGCCTTACAAAGTATGAAATGTCTGTGAGGTATTCCATTATCCATAAAATCATGGGGCTCAATAGTACCAAGACTGTGTAATCCCACATGAAACCTGCTGCTAAAGCTCGAAGATCCTCTAGATCCCAAATCCTGCTAGTTTTTGTTGAAGCCGATCTAATAAGGACTGATTTACACCTTGGAGACGAGATGATTATTTGAGCAAGTTTTGTTTTGTGTGTGTGTGTAGAAATGTTTTGATCACGGTTAAAAGTAAAGTGCTAATAAATCTCGAGCAAAACAATATTCCCAGTGAGCAAGCCCACATGATTGAAGCGGACTGGGTTTCACTGCTGTTTCTGATTATGTCAGAAACACTAATGATTGCCTGGTTCTGTCCACAGCTCACTGGCTGCCAATTCTGCTCTATAGGTTGAATCATCTATCAGGCACTTGACAACTTCCACTGAGTTAAAGAAAGTGAGGCAGACTGCTGTGATCCAAACTGCTTCTGATCATCTGTTTGACCTTTTTATTTAAACTGAATTTCAGCAGCTAAAGAGTGGCAGTTACTGGAGAGATCTGTAAACTAGAAGGAAATGAGTTAATTTAGTTTTAACCAAGCATTACATTGGATGACTGGTACATTTGGCTTACAAAGGAATAGATTTTTGACCCAACTTGTTCTTAGGATTGTTCTGCAATATTTATCAATATTTGCAAAATATTTACAGCTACAGTTTAAATTATATTTCATGTCCTTTTTGGTTAAATACACTTGAGTTAGTTCATGGATCATGTAGATCAGAGTTAACTACAGGCTAGATGTTGCCGTTGGAAGATGAAGTAAGGGGTTCTCTTCCTTTCTAGCAATGCCGGCTCTTCTTCCCTGCTCATAAAAATTCCTGCAGGCGCTGGGAGAGGGTGGAGGGATGAGCCCTCGGGCCAGCACAGTTTTCTTTATGCCTCCTCCCGGTCAGAAAAGAAACTTTCATCACTGAGTGATTTATGGGCCGTTGGGATTCCCCCCTGAGATTAGTAAAGTCCTTTTGGATTCTACTCACCCCCTCTGTAAAAATAAACGCTGTGTTTGTGTTGTTGTACATCTCTGAAGCTCTGTCCTATATATCAGACATGGGTGCCACGTGCCACTAAGACCCGTCTTTGTTTCGTTTCTATAAGAGATAGATATTTAGCCCAAACAAGTAAGATATTCACATCCTTTTTCCCCCAGAACTGTGGGCTATTGAGGAGCTGGTGAGCTGGAGTCGGGTCACTGTAACTTGGTGCCTCCTGGCAGGAGACAATGTTGTTTGAAGCTTCATTAACTCTTATAGGGTTCTTTTGCCCTAAGATGTTCCTTGAAGTTGCTTAATAGAAGAGTGGCCTGCACAAGGCAAGAAGGCCAGACACATATCTTTTGGTCAGTAACACCATTCTAGATTGATGAGGTCATTGTAACTTCTGTGTTTTATGGTATAAAAAGTGAGAAGGAATTCATGAACCCTAGAATTTACAGGTTTGTTGCAATAACTTCACCTTAAATTTTTTATTTTCTTCATCTGACGAAACAAATTGAGTATACAGATATTCTCTTTCATCTTTGTGGCCTCAGCTGAAAAGACGATGTGAAATGAACCACGAATGAAGGCAAGATTGGTATCCCAGCAGCCAATGTGATAACATTAAGTTATGGGTTACGAGTTCAGTTATCATTAAAGTCTGCTTTTCACATCGGAGTTCTGTTGAAGTGAAACAGGCACTGTCAAAAGAGATTTCAGAGAGCCTCAGAAGAAGAGCGGTTGACGGTCAAGAGCTTGAAGAGAGCTGCAAAGTGGGCTTTTAAGAGTTGGACCGAAGGGGAAAAATCTGGATTTTACAGTCATGACTTCACACTGGTGTGTTATCTTCAGTTGTGTAATGACCATATCACAAAATAAAAATACCAAAACTGTGAAAATGGTGTTTAAAAAGCAATAACAACAGGCCAGCAGTGGCCGGGGGCTCTGTGGAACTTGTGTGTTGTGCTGAAAGCCAGTTGTTAGTTTGTTATTGGACTCCAACAAACTGTAGCTACTGTTGTTTTCTGCTAGTGGAGCAGAGAGTGGCAGTGTGAGACATAGCGACTGAGAACGTGCACAAAGTCACATCCTTCTGTCACGGAAAATCTGACCTCAGTCCTTCACAAAGAAATCCATAGTCCAGCAGCATCAAACAAATCAAGTCAAACAGATCACCCACAGACTTTTAATGGAAACAAAAACAGACAGGGAAGGTGTCATTTTTCATGTCACGGTACAATTCTCTCTAATCTGGCTCTTCAAGTTAAGATCATTTAATGTAGTCCGTGTAAACATTGTCATTGCCTTCGGGGGAGACATAAAAATTATAATTGTTCTGTATTACTTTTCAATTGATATAAACAGGGCTTTCTTACACCTGTATGCAACATATTGTGGTAATGGCACGATTGTCATGAAATTTTTTATCAGTCAGTGCAAATATCCAAGTTTGCATCTGTTTGTTTTCTTTTTGCTCGTTTTTCCCCATTTGAGTTTTTCTGTGTATATAACAAGTTTGTTCCATTTGTCCACAGGCTCGCTGGTTCTGGGAGGCCTACTTCAGCTCCATGAAGGCTATAGGTGTGACAACGCTCCAGATCATCAATGACCGCATCTATCCATACGCTGCACGCACGTACGAGCAGTGGAACAATCCACCTGTGGTGGTATGTAATTGTTTAGACTCAGTGTTGATATGCTTTTTTTAAATTATTTTAAACTCTGACCCATTGAACAACATTATTTATTGTATTATTGTATTTTAACCTTTCATTGTTGTCTTTCAAAAGTATATTTATTGCCCCAACACCAATCTCTTTCTACAAACAGCCACATAATCTATACAATCTGTGTAGATCTATGCTCTGCTGTGCTGAGCCCCTCAGTTGTATTCCTAGAAGTCTCTTTGTTGTCTGTTATTATCTGACACAATGGAGCTTTGACCATACATGCGCTCAAAGTGCCACATTAAGCTTATCCCACTCTCCTGTGCCTTGTAAATCCATGCCTCTGTGGCAGAGTGACAGTAGATGCCTTCGCTCTTTCTGAAGCGCGCCACACATGCTGCGCTTCACAGTTTGGTATACACCCAGCTAGCTCTGAGGCAGCCAGTTTGTGTCAGCAGTTCTGCACTAGGAGGATTCCTCCGTTGTGGTGAAAAATAAGTTCCTGCATGTCTGAGTCATTGTGTTTGTAGAGAGTGCGCTTGATGCGAAGAATAGTTTGTGTGTGTGTGTGTGTGTGTGTGTGTGTTAAGCATCCCTGCGGTTGTGGGAGTTTGTGGCTGTAGACAGCTTGGCTGGGCGACCATCTCTCAGGAGTTGTTAATCAGCCTGGTCTGATGTAGCGGCTCCTCCATCCTCAGCCTGTGGGGTAGAAGCATGTGTGTGGATGCATAAAGGGATCTGTCAAATGTCTAAAAGTATCCCACTATAAGAAGATCCACTGAAATGCTAAGATTAGAGAGGTGGTGTCAAAGAAATCAGTGCTCTGAGTGCTGTTTTCTGATGTTTTATTTCAGTTCTGCTACAAACTGTACAGTTACTGAGGATCACAAGGGTTAAAGTCAAGTAGGCCCTCACTGTTGACCATGGTTGCCTGTTTTACTCTGAACAGGTAGCTTGTTAATCAGCAGTTACACATGTTATTGCCCACTTATTTCTAAATGTTTTGTCAGAGTGTCTCCAGCCCAGTCAATCAGAATCACTCAGGTCTCAGTGTTTGTCCAGACCCAGAGGAGGTTAATTGTGTTAGGGTACAGACCTTTAGCCATTGTTGCCTGAGATGGGAGATGAAGTGTTTTCTCGATGGATTCAGTGAATGGATGGTGAGAAGAACTTGCGCAGAGCACTAAATAAATCAGGCAGACATTTTTCTCCCCCTCTCCTCCTGTAGTCTTAAGGCTGGTAATTGAAAGCACATTTCCACAGGATTGCTGGTGCCGTTGGAAGACGGGGGTTCAGAATAAGGGACAAGCTGCTTTTTGTTTGGGAGTTGTAGGTATTGGGCATACTTGCAAGGTTTTACATGACAAGAATTGAGGCATATCAGGCCTATAAAGGAGTTTAAAGTTTTGTGGTGATTGGCGCACACTCGTATGGAAGTCTTACTTGATCAGTTTAGCAGTTTGGGTGAAGTGAAGTCTGTAAGTATTTGGATTTTCTTTTTTTTTCTCCCATTATACACATTCGATTTGAAAATGAAAAGAATTGCTATGAAGTCACAGTGCTGACTTTCATCAGATGTGAATGTAAACACCGTCACAATAAAGACGAAACATACAGTGCTCTGAAAAAGTATTTTTCCTTACAGATTTATTTTGTTTTTGCTTTTTTGTCACACTTACATGTTTCAGACCATCAAAAATGCATTTTTTAAATGATTCATTTCAAGGGAAAAAAACTATCCAAACCAACATGGCCCTATGTGAAAAAGTAATGGCCCCCTTAACCTAATAACTTGTTGTGCCACCCTTTGGCGGCAACAACTGCAATCAAGCGTTTGCGATAATTGGTAATGAGTCTTTCACATCACTGAGGAGGAATTTTGGCCCACTATTCTTTGCAGAATTGTTTTATTTCAGCCACACCGGAGGATTTTCAAACATGAATGGCCCGTATAAGGTCATGCCACAGCATCTCAGTCAGATTTAAGTGCAGACTTTGACTAGGCCACTCCATTAGCCATTCAGAGGTGGACTTTCTGTTGTGCTTTGGCTCATTGTCTTGCTGCAAAACCAAAGTGCGCTTGGCCTTAAGGTCACAAACTGATGGCCGGACATTCTCCTTCAGGATTTTCTGGTAGAGAGCAGAATTCATGGCTCCATCAATTACAGTAAGTCATCCAGGTCCTAAAGCAGCAAAGTACCCCTAGACCACGACACTACTATCACCATGTTTGACTGGTGGTATGATGTTCTTTTTCTGAATTGCTGTGTTAATTTTACACCAGATTAAACGGGATGCGCACCTCCCAAAAAGTTCCACTCTTGTCTCGTCTGTCCACAGTATTTTTTCACAAAAGTCTTCGGGATCATCAAGATGGTTTTTGGCAAATGTTAGATGGGCCTTTGTGTTCTTTTTGGTCAGTAGTGGTTTTCGCCTTGGAACTCTCCCATGGATGCCATTTTTGTCCAGTCTCTTTCCTATTGTTGAATCATGAATGCTGACCTTAACTGAGGCAAGTGCGGCCTGCAGTACTTTAGAGGTTGTCCTTGATGAGTTGTCATTGCGCTCTTGGAGTAATTTTGGTAGGCCAGCCAGTCCTGGGAAGATTCACCACTGTTCCATGTTTTCTCCATTTGTGGATAATGTTTCTCACTGGGGTTCACTGGAGTTCCAAAGCCTTACAAATGGCTTTGTAACCCTTTCCAGACTGATAGATGTCAACGACTTTGTTTCTCATCTGTTCTTGAATTTCTTTGGATCGGGGCATGATGTGTTGCTTTTTTGATATATTTTGGCTTGCTTCATGTTGTCAGACAGGTTCTATTTAAGTGATTTCATGATTCTACAGGTCTAGCTGTAATCAGGCCTGGGTGGAGCTAGTGAAATTGAACTCGGCTTTCCAAAAAATGTGGTTAATCACAGTTAATTCCTGATTTGAGAAGGAGGGGCAAGTACTTTTTCACCTAGGGTCAGTTTGGTTTGGACAGCTTTTTTCCCTTAGTAAATGAAATCATCATTTAAAAATCACTTTTTGTATTTTCTCAGGTTATCTTTGTCTAATATTAAGATTTGTTTGATGATCTGAAATGTTTAAGTGTGACAAAATACAGCACTGTGTATTATAGAATTGATTAGATACAATTCCACATGGCTTAAAAGGGCTCCAAGATCTACATTACACTACAGTCACTCACTTCTTTTGGAATTGCTGAAGAAGTAAAAGTTAAAGGAGTCATCACCCGGAAATCGCAATTTCTCTCGTTAAATCATGCGTATTGGTGTTGGACCTCTGTTGAAACTTGCCTGAAAAGCTGGAGTTTGAAAGTGGATTATTTTTTTCGCTTTGGCTCTTTTTCCGAACAGGAATAGCGCACAATAGTGCGCGTTCCTAAAGCACGAGATTTTGACTCTGCTCCTGTGTTGACGTTACCACAGGAGGCTACTTGCATATGCACCGGCTCACAGCCGTCCTCAGCCAGACTTTCTGAGTGAGCACGCTGAATCTGCTTATTTCTCTGTCATTTTCACACCATACATCGTGACCGCCAGCATTAAAACTCAGGTCTTACATGTAAAACACGAGTGTGAAAAGTAAGAAGGAAAAAAAAAAGATTTTACCATTCAGAGACATCCTGCTGTAAACGTGTCTCTTGCACCGTCTCTGCCTCTTCACTCTCCTGTTTGGTTTCCGACTCTGGCTCGTACATAAATGCCTGAATTCCGTAAGGTTTGTCATTTAGTGTGTGCGCCATGACAGGGGGCTGTTTATGTTTTGGAGTCTGTGTGTGCATGCAGGCTAGCCCCCCATTCCGGCTCTGTCCTTCCTGTGGCCAATCAACGATTGATTTTATATACTACTGTGCCTCTGCACCTTTGAAAAAAATAGTGGTACTTGTGTGTGCTGTTAAAAGATTAACATAAAACGTAAATGTAGAAATGTTTATACAGATAAAAAGGCAGGAGAGACAGGCTTTTTAACTTCTTTATTTCTCTTGCTTTTAATCTACATATCTTTGATGGGGCTCAAGTGTATTAAAGAACCACTTAAGCATTTTAAATAACCAGATAAGGTTCTTCTTTCTTAGTGTAAAGTATAAACTACTTCAGATCTGTTGGTTACGTTGAGCTGTGGCTTTCTTTTCATCCCATTTATTCAGTTTGACAAATGACTTAAGTGGTCTCTGCCTTTTTTAGTCTGTTTTAATGCATCTCTGCTGCGTATACGTGTTAGTTTAATTATTTCCCCCTTCGCTTGTTTGACAATGTGAGAATGACCACAAGGAAGTTTCCACTTGCCAATAACGTGACTTTTTATTGGTGGAGGAGTGACTGATGTTGTGTAAAAGGCAGCGGCTGTGTCTGTGTTGACAGACTTGCGTTGATGCTATGGAAGGAGCCACATAATCGCTGTGTGGCCACCTAGGACCAGAGTAGACACAGGTTTTATATGTACTTCAAGAAGCCCACAGATTTACTGTGTTAGATATGCTGTCTTTGCCCTTCTCAGATTGTCACTGTAACAAGGGTGGAACAGTTTTTAGAGGCTTTGATGAAGTTAACGCGCTTATGAACCCTGATGCTCCTATATCTGCTAGTGTTACAGTAGCATGTGCTTGTAAATAACAGACACACTTAGTTTGTAGGAAACAAACAATTTTTTCTGAGGTGAAGTGAAATAAAAAGACAAACATTAGTTGTCTCCTCTGATCCAGATGACCGTGTTTTGTATTTAGCACTCACAGATCGTCAGAAAAACTCTCCTGTGGATTCCTGCTTTAAACTGTGTCACCCGATCTAAGCTGAAGTCAGTGCGGCTTCTAAGGTTTATGAGACTTTTTAAAGGGGAGCAACGACAGAAAAGCCAAGTTCCACATTGACGATAGGCGGCCACTGTTAACTACATCGCAAACTTTACTCCCTCACTGCTCCTGTTTCTCCTACATCCCAGAAGACTCATCATAATAACATCACAGGGGCAGGAGACTCAAGAGGCTAGACAGCCTGTCTTGTTTGCAATCTCCCTCATGGTCTTTTTATCCTTCTGTACTGCTGCTTCAGTAAGGTTTACTTGGCTTTCTTACTGGAAGCTTTCGTCGCTCGTTTAGCCCCTGAGACACATTATTGAATGATTCTTGCTCCACAATAAAATCCATCATCTGGAAATTACTGCAGGTGACCTCACTGTCCACTGAAGCACTATTATAGTGTATTAAATCATGGAAAACATGACAGACAGGGGTGGACATAGATGACATGACGCTAGCTCTTCTGTAGCTTTTCATAAAAATGAAAGAAACTAAAGGAATGAATGAAACGAGAAGTTTGCGGCCTCAACAACCACTGTGTTTTTCCTTTGTTTCCTGTCTCGTGCAGAAGTGGTCCAGTGTGAACAGCCCTCTGTTCTTGCCACTTATCCCACCAAGGGCACCTGGGTTCACAGCAGTGGTACTGACCTACGATCGTGTTGAGAGTCTCTTCCGGGTCATCACAGAAATCTCCAAGGTGCCCAGCTTGGCTAAGCTGCTGGTGGTGTGGAATAACCAGAACAAGAGTCCTCCTGAGGGTGAGTATAACAGATTCTCATCGAAAAAATAATCAAAGTTCATGAAGCTTTTTACAAAAGATGAAGTTGCATATACACTTTTTCGCCAGTTTATGAGGTTAAACTACCAAAACTAGATGAAACCTGTGCAGTGTCATGTCACAATGCTACAATAAATCCTACCGTTATGTTTTTGTCTGTGGTTGTGGTGCTGTTGAGTTTAGATTTAAATACTTTAATAAAGTACCAAGAACCAAGAGCATGTGTATACATACTAAAAGTATTTGTGTTAATAAAATCCAAAGAAGCCATCAGTAGGTCTCAGTTCTGATTGACCAGCAGATCTGTCTCGCGTATTAATCTGTCTGTCACTGTTTGTTCTGTTTTCATTACTGTCCATCATCACCAGTAGTCTGTCAGAGTTGTGTCATAGTTGGTAAGCTTGGATTAGTCGTTATTTATTGCACCTTGCACTGTAATTATTTACCTTAATGTGGCAATTAAGTACACAACAGTTCATCGTGCCATACCCCACCGATGGCTTAACTCAGACTGAGACTGTTCTGCACCAGGAATTAAATCAGTCCTGCCGCTGTAAGAGTTGGCTAATGTAATGAAGTAATGAGAGGACTTTGAAGTGCTCCCTCGTGGCTGTGACTTGCCTTTTCATTAGAGGCATCAGCGGCGCCTGGCTGGAGCTTTGTGACCCATTAGAATTAACAAGGGGCCATTGACAGGTCAGACTCGCAGGGCTCAGTCCAACATGGAGGCAGAGTTCCTCCCCATTCACACCAGGCCTTGATCTGATGTGTTTACAGGCTCCTATTTTTACTTCCTCCTGGATTTCTTTTAAGACAATAAAGACCAAGTTACAATGTTTTTCTAACACAATTATCATTTTTGTGTTTATGAGTCTAAATATGTTTTGTAACAGGCTTAAATGACATTGTTTGTGAAATTGTGTTGACAAGATTAACTGCCACAGAGCATCAGTAAATGCAGAAGTCGTGCATAACAGCCATAGAGTATTCCTAAAAACGTTGCTGTGATTTGACCCATGCCAAGGTGGAGCAAAAGTTTCAAAAAAGATAATAGCCTTTAATTCTCTAAATCCTACTGCCTCTGTCCAACCTTGGAAATAAAAGAAAGGATGACAGCAACATGGACGGATTGAAAGAAGAAAATCTGGGCGTTTAACGTAGCACTTTTCCTGACAATAGCTTTTGACAGGAGACCTAAGACGTGGTTAGAAGGACCCACAGCTCCTCTTACAGGCTGCCAAGCCCCAGTTAGCCCATTAATGAGGGGACACAGTCTGTGTGATCTGTCTGTGCCATAGTCCGTGCCATGGACACTGCCCAAGATGTTTGAAACGCTCCCCTGACAAAACGACTTTGTTGATCTATCTCGTGAATCGTACTGTGGTTAGATTTGCACGTGCTTGAGGTTAGCGTAGCTATACGAGTCAGTGAGTGAAGTTAAACTCCCAGAGCACTATTTTCCACTGCCAGGAGAGACTTCAATGTCTCTGTCAGTGGTGAATGACATCATAATCTCTCGCCCATCTTTAGACATTGAAAGAGGCCATATTTATAATCCTGTGAAACCACTAAAAATGTATGAAATAAGGGTATTATCGTGTTGCATACAGTATATATGTATTGATGTTGGGCTGTGACTGAAAACTGATTTACTAAGTCATAAATGACAAACACAACTAGTAAATTTCACATTTGAAAATCTTGACACACTTTTTTTGTCAACTGGTCATTTATAAATAAAACATGTCTAAATGTATATATTCCATGAAAGAAAGTACTTTCTGAAAAGTAACAATTTACACATTGTTGAATACTAAAATAGCTTACAATGACAGAAAACCAAAATAACACTGCCATAAGAATACAAATCAAAGAAAAACATCAGTCAGGTAAGTAAGTAAATTTGTATTTATATAGCACTTTTTTCGTTGAGACATTAATTGTTGAAAAATGGTTTATTATCCAAATTGTTGCCAATTTAAGGTTCATTTCTTCATTTCTAGATCTGTGTGTGTAGAGATTCTACGCTTATTGTTATTTTTTTTGGCAGAGTCTCTTTGGCCGAAGATCGGTGTTCCTCTCAAAGTCGTGCGTACCAAAGAGAACAAGCTGAGCAACCGCTTCTTTCCCTACGACGAGATCGAGACAGAGGCAGTGCTAGCTATCGATGATGACATCATCATGCTGACATCAGATGAACTACAGTTTGGCTACGAGGTGAGAAAACAGACCCACATTTTAAAAAACATACTCACCCCCCGTCCTTCCTCTGTTGGCAGGGAGCCATTTCAGGTTGATCCCGGTGTTTAAAGTCATTCAGGGAGATTGCAGGCTCATTCTCCACAAGACGGGGATTTGACTGTCGGCTGAATGTGTTTGATGTGTGATGAATGATGACAGGTCTAAGGCTGATACTTTCCATGCCAACATACCTGCCCGGCCCCACTTAGCTCAGCGCATTCACCTGAATCCATTTAGGAGCCATTTAATAAAATTGTGCTCACTTTAGGTATAATTACATGGAATTGCAGACAGGATGGAGGAGTAGGTCTAAATAGATGACAGTGCTGCCGACTGGCTGCTGGTGTCGAGCCATAGATATTCAGCCAATCATAAAGCTACTTGTAGATGAAACTATTTTCAATTTATATTGTAAAAATGTTCAGAAATATTTTGAAACAGAAGACTAGATATTGTAAATCTACTAATCATATTGTAAGCCACCAGTTCTTATCTTAGTTTGATTCTCCTAAACATGTCTACAATCTGTCCTGCTCCAGGTGTGGAGGGAGTTCCCCGACAGGCTGGTGGGCTACCCAGGCCGACTGCACCTCTGGGACCATGAAATGGGGAAGTGGAAGTATGAGTCAGAGTGGACCAACGAGGTCTCCATGGTTCTAACAGGAGCTGCCTTCTACCACAAGGTGACCTGGAAACGCTTGGCTGAAGTTATCTTGAAGTAGTTGAATCAACAAGGATGTGATGCAAAAAAAACATTCTGGCATATCCCAAATGTTCATTCCTCTTTCCAGGATAATTGAAATGTTTGATTGCAATTTAGCTCAGTAATGTCTATTGCTGCCATATTCTCACAAGTGCCCAATCAATACTGCCCATCTGCAATTCTCAACAGAGATTAGATGCAAGCGAGATGTCTCCCACCTTAGAAACTTCCATTATCAGCCCTTGAAAAAATAATGTATCGATTTCCTTTTCACCAATTTCCTGATTGGGTTAAAGTGGCACTCAACTTGTCCTGGGCTGTCAGTCAATCATTAGTGTTGAACCCAGAAGACCTCTGTTTTGGGTATGCAGAGGATTTCTGGAAAGAAGATTACAGTGATAGATGAGCAGAGTGTCAATGGCAGAGCAAGGTTATCTCCCGTCTTCTTAAACCTCACACACTCACTTAAGTTCAAAGAAAATTCTAGTGCAGCGGTTCCTCCTACATACTCTTCAGACAGTGTCTGTACATAACGCTTCTTCAGACTCTTTGTATAACACCCTGTAATCTCTAGTTTTTTTTCTTTTTCAGTACTTCAACTATTTGTACACATACAAGATGCCCGGAGACATCAAGAACTGGGTGGACGCTCACATGAACTGTGAAGATATTGCCATGAACTTCCTGGTGGCTAACATCACTGGCAAAGCCCCCATAAAGGTACATTCACAGCTCTGATCGGCCTGTGTGCTTTAAGCTTGCTGGGGGAGGCTGAGAGCCTGACAGAGCGGACCAGCATCTCTGGGTTTGATCAGCTCTCACCCTTCGGCTTCACTGCCTCTCCCCTCCTCCCTTTCACGCTGACTGTGCCCAGGTGCAGGGGCCTGAGCTAAAGCCTGGCCTTAACCTCCCTTATCTGGGTGTCACTCACTGGCACTCCCCCTCGGAGTATGTTTTCCTAAGCTCACTGAGGCTCACGCACACCCTGCCATCAAATCACAAGCTCCTCACTTCCTTACGCCTGCACCCACCTCCCACCATATCTCTAACCGGTTCCTTCAGGAAACACTCACCGTCTCCAGCCATCCCTGTATTCCTCTCTGTGTCTCACACTTTCCTCTACACACACATATACATTCACAGGTTCAGAGCATTTGGTCCAGGCATGTGTCAGGGGTATACTATTAGTGATGGAGGTTAGACAGAGGAAAGCCATACATCATCTTTCTCCATCTCCACCGTGGATAATTCAGACACACACTGTAATTAACAAAAATTGTTGTAGGATGTCACTCATTTCATCACACTGGACAGTTTGTCAGCATCTGTCCGAGCTGCTGAGGTTTAACACACGAGTGAGCAGACGTTACTGGTGTGACTTTGTTCTGCTTCTGTTTAGGTGACCCCCAGGAAAAAGTTCAAGTGCCCTGAGTGTACTGCCATTGATGGACTGTCCCTGGATCAGACACACATGGTGGAGAGGTATGATACTTGTTTTGGAATTCTGGCATAAATGGAGCACAATAATCTTTTTTGTTTCCTTATTTTTTTACTTTGTAACTAAAGCATTCTTGTATGTGTGTTACTCCTCTGACATTACTTTTACTTGGGTTTGGGCTTTGAGTTTTAGTTGTAGAAAAACCTTGTAATAAATTACTTTTTATCTTATGAAAATCCCAAATTTATCTGGATACTAAAACATGTTATCAGTTCAATTTGTTGTACAAAAAACAGAGTAGAAATTCTATCTTCGGAATGTTGCACATATAAATTTGTGCATTTCCATTTTTCCCCACCGTTTTTTTTGGGACACTTTCTATAACTAGAAAATATTCACTGCAAGAGAACCTTGTTTACAGTAAACTGCAGTCAATAGTATCTTTTGTCTCGTGTTTAAACAGCCTGCTGCCATTAAAAAGAAAACTTTAAGTATTAATTGGGGACATACAGTAAAAAATGTTTTTTAAAGATTTACACTTTGATAATTTTTTAGTTTTTCCAGTTACATCTTTACCACTAGATGCAACCACTAAATTGAAGTCCTAGATGTTCTGTAAATAGAGAACTATATACTACAAGCTGTGCAAATATAAACACACAAGACCACTGACTGGATAAAGCCTCTACATGCCTGTAAAAGATATAAACATGAACATTTTAGTGGGAAATTGTATTTGAGGAAGATTTGCATCTTACAATAATTAAAAAGGAAGAAAAATACCTCATCTACCTACATACCGTATTCATCATTTGCAAACATTACAAGTCATAAGCTGCTTAATAAAGCCATGTTTTTCTCCTGCTTTTAAACTGAATAAGTTGTTGTTTTTTTTCACCCCTAGATCTGAGTGCATCAACAAATTTGCCTCAGTTTTTGGTACAATGCCTCTAAAGGTGGTAGAACACCGTGCAGACCCTGTACTCTACAAAGACGACTTCCCAGAGAAGCTTAAGAGCTTCCCCAACATCGGCAGCCTCTGACCAGACTGTAACAGGTGTTTCGACCTCGCAACAGCCTCAAGACTTCAAAATTCGTCACCAACATCGTCTTTCATATCAGGACGGCAATATTCAGACTAAAATGGTGCATGCATCCGTCACCTCTCAGCTCAAATTACTTTTACTTAGATTCTTTGATTTTCCAAATTGAATGTAAAACGCATTGTACAAGAAATCTTGAATGAACGAGGACGTTGAAATCTAGGGATGGTGGTGAGTGTGACGAGAATAAATGGGCTTAAATTAATGATTTTATTATAAAGATTTACCAATGCCAGTACCTAGACTAACGTTACATGAACTACTACTGGATGGGTCACCCAGCATCTGATGTTTGATGGACAGGCTGACTGACTGAGGTCTTGCGCTCCCCCACTGTTACTGAGCTGGAAACTTTGTGCTCCAGCTGCTCTGGAATCAGCGTATACAGTGTATATATTTGTATTTTGCAGCAGTGCTGTATAATAGTTATAATTTATGATGCACCAACTAGTATTGTCTTTTTGTCTTTCTATCTCTCATTTTCAAAAGCTGACACGGACCTGATTCTTTTAGCTGTACTGTCTGAAAAGGAAACGTAATAAATGTTTAATTCACATGAGATATATTAAATGCTTCAATGACATATCTATGAGGGCTTTATCTAATGTGATGGTGGCTAACAGATGATGTACAGTGAACGTCTCACATACGGTTTGTTTTACACAATCAGATTGGACCAGGCTGACGCTGTAAATCTTATTTTTCAGGGCGAGTAACTGCTGATTTTGAAATGTTGATGCTAAGCTACTGGAATCTTGAATTGTAGTTTTATACTGCCTGAGCAAGCCTTTCGTTATATTAATATATATAAGTATAAAAAAAGGAGCGGTGCTAATTGAAGCATCCTTCTAGTCATTTCAAGAGTTGAACAAGTGTTATGTGCCATGCCTTTGAAAACATAATGTACAGGGAATAATGGACAAATCCACACTTTTGAAAACACGTGTATAAACTGTTGATGCAATGCTTTTTTTTTTTCATTATGCCTGTTCTGTGTGTGTGTTTATATTTCTGTCTTTTTCATCACCATCTCTGGTATGTAGGCTTCAACATCGAAAACAGTGCAGTCTTTGAGATGTTAACTTTGCCTCGTGGTGTTTTTGTTTGACCATTTTTTTTTTTTATTTTTAATTTTCATAAGGTCGGGGAAATTGTTTTAAATTTTTTGACTGAGTTTATGTATCTAAGTGTATATATGACTTTGTAATACATAAGTAAAGACCACACTAATAAGTCTGAAGATGACGTTTTCCTTTTTTTTTTTTGTCATGTCCAACCTCAAACCCGTCCGGTGCTGACGCTCCGTGACACGGACGCTCCACTGTTCCCTCCAGCCTGTCACCTGTTGTTAATATACGCTGCCTAATCCACCCTGTTCAATGTCAGCAGTTCAAAAGGGCGCAGTTCGTATTTTTGTCAGCTTCAATTAGTGTGATACTCTTGCGGGTTGTGCGATCTCATTTCACCACTCAAGTCCCTTCAAAGGCACTGAAATGCGTGGGGATTTTAGTATGCGACTGCAGGGATGACACAATATTTTGGCAGGGTGGAGCGATGCAATAAGACGCTCCAAATTCATTGGTTTTCTAGCAGCAGCAGACAACTTTTTTTTTTTTTTACAAGTTGTGGCCAGACCAGTGTGTTTAGCTGATGATTTGAAAGGCTTTTCTTGAAACTGGGAGTGACTTGAGTGACCTCTAAATACTAATAGAAGAATGGTTGTCCTGCTTTTACTCTGTACCGTGTGGTAACGGCGGTTTCTGAATTCTGTGGTCTCAGAGAAAGCTGGAGGCAACCACCATTACCTTGCACGAAATTCTATCCTTTAAACTCTGGCTTATGCTGTATAAACCATGTCAGGCATGAGCAAAATTTCCAAACAAATTAAGGGACAAGATTCTGAGTAGAAGAGCAATAACTTATTGTACTTTAATCACACGCGAAATGTAACACAGGCATGGGTAAAATTCATACACTCATTTCAGAAGACGGCTTAAAGCCACAGAAAAACTTGGAAAAAACAACTTTTGAAACTTGTAAGAATTACATATCGAGAGAAAAATGTTCAAACGCAACTGGAAATGCAATTTTAACATCATGGGGGGGGGGGGAATCAGACACTCAAATACTTGATAAATTGTCTCACAAAATAAAACATGACATCTAATTAGTAACATTTCCAGGAGTCTTAAAAACACTTCAACCAACTCTGCATGCACAAAATTGTACATGCACACAACGGCACACGTATTTATCGTATATTCACTCTTATACTGATCGCCTGACTTCAGTAGTATTAGAAAAATGAGAAAGGGCGGATAATGATCGTCACTTATGGATGGAGTTACGCAGCATTCTGGAGGAAGAAGCTTTTTTTTTAAGGCAATCTTTAGGTAAACGGTCCTCGTGTGATTGTTCACTGGAGATGTTTCAATTCAATCAGAATGAAGAGAAAAGAGTAAAAAAAATAAAAATACTGCGAGCTGTATTGTGTAAACCTGAGCTATCGAATGCCAGTATGTGTGCGCAACCAACGAGAAGACAGACGGCCCTGTCTGTCCTGACACACAGTACTGCAGTCCACAGCCTCCACACGGCTCAATGTTAATTAAAACGCCTTCCTGGGTTGGCCCGTGCGGCTGTGCCTCGGACCCTGCAGCTTTGAGCCGGTGGACTATAGTGGTGGAAGTGAGCGAAAGGGGAGAGGCGCAGTGCAATGTGTATGTGTGTGTAGAGGTGGGTCGGGAGGAGGAGGGGGAGGATCTTTTTGAAAGCAGAGCCATGACAGCTGAGAGGGAAGCATGTGTGAGGCATGTTTGTTTTGCATTTACCCCCCGAGCGCAGCTGTGTGCACTGTCCTTTTCCCAGAACACCGGAACACAGCAGACGCCCTCGCGGCTCGCCCTCCGTCCAACCCCTCAGCCAGAGCACAGGGGGCCCCACATCCACATTAGAGAGGGGACCCTCTCAGTTTTGAGATATGCACTCAATAGCCAGGATTATGCACATGTGTTCGATTTGGGTCAAACTGGATGTAATTCTGGATGTAATTTGGAGGACTCCGGGGTGATCTGCTCCGCTGACAGGTTATAGCCTGCGCACCGCGTTGCCTACCTGGCCAGGAGGGCGGTGAATGTGGTTCAGTTTAGAGAATTAGCAATGGTTGCTCTGCCTGGAGGTGAACTACAAGGTATCATTTTGGCTTTTCAAAACCATGACAGCCTTCGTTATGCCTAAGGCCTAAATCAGGGCTTGGAAACAAAGGAAGAACATGCGTAACCTCAAAGTAAACCTCGTCTGCTATTTCTGTCACCGGAGGAGGCAGTTACTGTTACCCAGGCAAAAACACGCGTTACTGTTCAATGTTTGAATGATGGACAATTATGTTTATAAGAAAATGATATGGGCTCGAAGAGATGGGTCCAGCTCAATTAACCTCTGCCTTGCCCCCTCCTCTTTCTACGGAGACACAAACACAGACATATTGTTCCAGGCCTTGATAGAGGTAAACAGGAAGACGGTAACCAGAGCAGGGACAGGGGGGAAACAAGTCCTGATGGTGTTTTACCTTGTCATGTCAGTGGTTTTACAGAAAAACAGGTCCTGCTCAAATATCATGCCAGTAGAGGCTCAAACTTCTAACGAATGACATTTTGGGACAATACCTGCATAGTCATTGTGTCTACAAAGTCTCTATCTGTAAACATGGCAGGATTAACTTGTTTGGGGTTAGCTCTGGTTGTAGGCGTTCTCCACGTTTTCCTCAGAGACAGTGCACGCAGCTCACTATGGAGTGGTTTCATTACATTTCGCCCTGAGAACCAGAAACCGGCCAGTACACCTACACTTGAATACTCCCTGTTCTCAGATTTCTTTTGTGTGAATAACTTTGTTGTCCAGTAAGTTCATCAAACACCATATGAGGACAATGTTAACAAATAATGAAGGTTTTAAAACTAGATTCTCCTTTGTAAGATCAGGCCACATAATAATCACGCAGCAAACTGCTGTTGCCAAATGTTTAAATCATATTAGTATGATCATTTTGCCAGAAATGCCACAATGTGCAATAATTCGACCGTTGTCACACTGACATTAGCAGTTGGATTAGTCTTGCGATTTAGTCTTGCGCTTCCTGATCCAATCTCGCTTTGGTGTCAGACTAACCCTAACCCTAACTGGCTGAATTGAAGTCAGTGGGAGGCGCGGGAGAAACACAACATATCTACGTTGTTCTGGCGAACAAATGCCTCCAGAAAATGACACAACACACTTCAGAGAGAAGGTTAACGAATGATTATTTTTTTTTACGAGTCTGATAATATTGTGATCAAACGGGGCAGGTCAGATGGATTCCTGCTGAGGAGACACAAAGTTGAGGAACACACAACGTGTTGATGAAAAAATCTGATCCCCCGACCCCTAATTGTTCTCCAGGTTATGACTCACATATGCTTATTTTCCCCAAATTGGGATAATGGCATGGTAGTTTAACATTTCCCATCTGGCAGCGCTGCAGGTCCCAGCTGACGTAGCACCGTAATGCGGTGTGAATTCACAAACAAATGTTAAAGTGATCAAATAACCAAAAATCATTCGACATGCACGGCAAATCTAGGAGCTGTAACATAAACCCCACTGAAACTCTTCCTCACTTGTTAGAACTGAAATCTGTCGTCCAACATCGCTTATAGTTTGAACAGAAGCATGTTTTTTGTGGTAAAACTGGACTTGAGGGTGTCTGAAGATGGAAGATTAAGCTGATATTTTCTCAAGCCTGTGCTGAGTCATCCGGTCGGTGTCTTCCTCTGGTTTGGATTTGACAGAAAATAATGACAGAAAGAAAACAATAACACGGCAGCGCTGCTTCGTTGCCATTCACTGATTGGTTATAAAGTCCAGAAAGAAAGGGGCTGCTGAACACTGACATCCTTTCAGTGCTTCAAAGTGTCAACACACTCCACCAGCCTCCTCTGTTTCAAAGGTGGCTGCTGCTGGTTTTAGCTGTTATTTCTGGCAGAATCCCGACTGACTAGTAGGCACTTCTCTCTGCGAAACTCCCGAGACCTTAAAACGCAAAGGGGCACAGTCATGTCCACTTGGAAGTCTGTCCTCCTGAAAACAAGAGCTGGCTCTGTTTGGAGGGCTGGCGCTCCCAGGCTCTTCAGCCCCGAGAGCAGCAGGCCCGCTGTGCCCCTCTCGTACTCCCACACACCACTTCCTCCTCCGTCCCTCCATCCCTTCCTCTCGCTGGCCATCAGCAGGCTGACTCAGTGAGGCAGGTGGATCTCTCACCCCGACCGCGCTGAGACAAACCGCAGCGAATCTGTTTGACTTTTAAATGCCGGCAGGTTCCAACCACTTCTAGCTTCTTCTTTTTTTCTTTTTTTTTTTTTGTAGCTGAAATGTTTGCGTTGAATCCGAGAGGCTTCATGATGTGACTGATACGCAGGATAGACTGTCACACACTAATGCCGATAGAGATTGCCTTAGAATAATATGTACAAAGCATAAAACGAATAAAGCTGAATTTCAGTTGTTTTTTTTTTTAAGGATGCTTGCATAACAAAAATGACCAAAAAAACAAAAACAAAAAAACACTCAAAATTTAAATAAGGTAGGAATAAAACAGCACCTGAACAGACAACTATGACACTGAAAGCACTGTACAAACAAAATCTCCTGGGTTTTTTTTTTTTGTTTGTTTTTTTTTATATCAAATAAGTGCATGGATTTGTTTGAAATTATTAACCTTTTCCTAACATTTTTCTTCCTATCGTCACTTCTACACTGCAACACGTCTAATACAGTACAGCATCACCTCCCACCAGCTCTCCACAAAGCTCACCCTCCCACCAGTGGGGTTGGGAAACATGGCGGTGTCACATCACTTATCTTTTGCCAAACCTCCTGTTGTTTTCTCTTCCATTAAACCTCACCCATCTGTGTATTTACATAATTTTTTTTATTGCAACATTTATGAAGGTAGTCACTGTTGCCTTTAGAGTTTTCCAGTCTAGTCCTCCCTCACCCCACGCTGGGTGTTTGCAGACATCTCGGGGGGGTCGACAAGGTCCCCCATCCAGCAGGTATCAGCACATCATGTGGCCCAAGATATGGCTGCACTGTGCTCCTTGGCCTTCATGCGCAAGGCGGCGATACTGGAGGACTTGCGGTCAGGGTCCATGTTTAGATCGTACGTGTTCATGCCCGTAGGCATGCCGGGAGATCCTCCAAACAGGCTGCCCATGTGAGCCTGTCCCATGTGACCGCCGGGGCTCGGCACCCCGAGAAAATCAGACACCCCGCTGGCAGAGTGAGGGTGAGGTGTCATACAGGGAGTCACGGTGTCGCAGGACACTACACAGCCCGGCACAGGAGACGCTGCGCTGCTGCCACCGATCCAGGAAGGGTTCTGAATCTGAAATATTGATGGGAAATCAACATTGACTGGCATTAGGTCCACTGGTTTCTTACATATTACACTGTTCTGAGCTCATTCATGTTCTGATTCATCTAGACAGAAAGGAAAACACTGCTCTGGCTTTTTAACCTACTACAACTTGTGTATACACTAGATCAGTGGTGTCTAAAGTGAGCTCTCTAGGGGCGGCTGTGGCCGAAGCATCCTTGAGCAAGATGCTGAACCCCAACACTGCTCCTGATGTGCAGTTGGCACCTTCGTGGCAGCCACTGCCATCAGTAAGGGCCCTGCGATGAGCTGGCGTCTCATCCAGGGAGTACCCTGGCCTTCGCCCATAGAGCCACTGGATTTGGCCCCAGTATCCCCGCTCCACCTTGAAAAGGGTGGTATAAAAAGCGGTAACATCACCCGCGACCCGCATGGATAAAAGCGGAAGAAAACGAACGAACGAACGAACTTATTGTCACAGATTATCTGTAGATAACACAGTAGCTTGTTTTCATGGATTTCTTCATTTGAAATTTGGGGTAAACTGTTTACGTGTGATGGGATTAATGGGGCCTGGTGTTTACATGCAACAGCCATTGTAATCGGAACAGTTTGCGTGACGTGCGCAAAAGTGACTTTACGTCATGCATTCCTCTGAGGCATCCTATTATGTTTGGCTCTCTAAGAGTTTGTATTAGAAACAAACTCTTCGCATCAGACCAGTTCTCCTCAGAAGCCGCCATCTTTGGTAAGTGAAGAAACAAACGTCACTACACAGTTAAACTCCTCCTCTACAACCAATCGAAATTTCGTTCAGTTTGGAGGTGTTTATATGGAGCATTTTTTAAATTCTGTTTAATGCTTTTAAACCATTTATAATCTAAATATTAGGCTCCATGTAAATGCAGCTGCTGACATAATGACTATTTTGGTTACTGGTTTTACACTTCTTGTAATAACACAGCTTAAAGCAAAATTCCTATCAGATTGGGGTCTGTGGTCAAATCTGAGCCAGTTTACCACTGGCGGGATAATTTTTTTTTTCCATTTGGTTTCAGACTTGCATTAGAAAAGCAATCCATGAGAGTAGGCAAGTCTGCCTTTATCATTCTGTTACTGCTGCGTGGTTTCACAGTTATGAGACATCACGCCATAATGTGTTAGCAGAATTCTTGAACAACCCAACATAGAAGGCGAACAGAAAAAAAACAGGGGCAACGTTAGGCGATACTTCGAATTTTTCGATATATAGGTATTTGCATTCTTGCTGAGTGTAAAATGACGATTGTCAGGCAGTTGAGTTAATATCAATATTTTATATTCTATACTGTTTTTCTATAGATTGGACAAACCAGGCGTCCGACATGTTAATTACTGAGCTTTGGAGATTCTTATAGGCAGATGTTGTTACATTTGCACACAGTCAGGCTAGCTGTTTCCCCGTTTCCAGTCTTTACACAAAGCTATGCTAATTGTCTGCAGGCTTATATCAATTAAGGGAAATAATTTAATAAGCATTTTTCCCCAATATGTCAAATGTCACTTTGAAAGAATTGTATAAATTAGCTAATAATTCCATCTATTACACCATAACAACACGACTTACTTTTTATGAAAAGTGGGCTATTAGCTGGCTCTTGTACTAAAATTAAGCAAACTTACAGTCTACATGATAGAAATGAAATCTGAAAGGCAGGAAGTAAGTAGAACAATCAACCTCCTCTTGTTTGGGTTGAGAGAAATAAAAACAATGATTTTGTACCTGTGCATAGTTCTCAGGACGCGTCAGAAGCGGCAGCTCATATGCAGTCGAGAAATGTGTCCGGACCTGCTGCATTTGACCAAAACGCTCCCTTTTCCTCCACTTCGCCCGTCGGTTCTGGAACCACACCTGCAGATAGAAAAATGTGTGAACGTCATAAAAACTGGCAGGATCGTTTTGTCTGAAAGAATGAAGGATCTGTACTCTCACCTACCAAGCCTTGGTCCTGGGTCAATGTGAGGTTTAAAATTCAAGAGGAGGGAAAAGGGAGCACCTAAACCCTTTGACAGGAAGTTTCCACCAAATCTGGGGGAAATACTTTTCTGTAGATAGAAATCTAACTTTCCCTTTAAAATGATCCCGTGCAGCACTGCCAGAAGACTGAAGGCTGAATATCATGAAATCTGCAGCACATCAAATCACAACTTTTCTCACGGTGCACGCGAACAAACACAATTCAGAGAGCAGTGGAAGTTCTGGCGATATAACGGTTAGTCATTACGGAGCTGAGAGAGCAAATAAAACAGAGAAACAGTGAGCCGCAACCTTCACTTCACTTCAACAAAGTGTAATTAGATATCCTCCCCCTCACCTTTCATTATTTGTTGTCTGACAAGAGGGGGACTTTTTCTCCCCACTGATGTTTTCTGCAATCGTCATTGACATCTAAATCTGAAACTTTTGTTTATTGAAAGCATTATTGTGTTTAAATTACCATCAGAGAGTATTAAGGTACTCCAACTACATTAACTTTTCTTACATCAAAACATAATGGTTTGTTGTACAAGTCTTAACTACCCCCTGACTGGACTGACAATCGAGAGATTTTCTCTCTCACTTTTCTCTGATATGATTCCTCTAATTTCATTTTATCTGCTCTTTGCTCGCACACTTTGTCGTAAGTCTAAGGAGGTATTATGGGAAATTGAAAAGTGAGATGGGATTAGAACTGGGGTTTGTTTGCATTTTCCTTTTTAATTTCCTGAAGCCTGAAGCTCTTGGCTTTCAGATGCTGTCTCCTCCTAAGTTAAAGAAGCACACAGGCCAGAGGATGTAATCCTTCTTTCCTTGATGTTTTCATACATCTTCCGCAGCACTGTCTGGAACAACATCACTCCTTTATGATTATTACACATTAATAATGTTTGTGCGGTGTCCCTATTTCTCTTCATACGGTGGCATCGGCAGCTCTCATCTGCTCTCTCTCCACCTTGTTCCCAGTCTGTTGGCTATTATACAGGGAGAACATATTTTTGTGTTGCACACACTGCGTTGTGACAGTAATTGGTAAAGACCCTGACAGCTTAAGTAGCTGGTGGACTTTCAATGAGGCTTTATTTATGTTACAGCCCCAGAGAGAAAGAGCAGAGAAATGCCATACTGGCCCCAGCAGGAGAGCTGTATGGGGCTGAAAACACTTTGAAGTGAGAGAGTGGCTCAGAGGATTGATAACCCGCCTCTGCTGTCACTCATGTCAGCTTCCATACCAAAGTAAAAAAGAAATCCGAGGCTGAGCCTGGCTTCAGTTTTCCAACACCCCCAAAGCACTAAAAATATCATGGAAACACCTCTGACCGCTGTTGTTGTTCATTAAACAAGGTTTGTTCTATTTATTCCAAAACCCTCCGGCACATAATGTCTTATTTTCCCTGTCAATTAAAGGTAAGTGGAGTGATGCAAAGAGATTCACATGGTGCAAAGTGGTGCACGAAAGTCGGTTGGGACCCAAGGCAAGAAAATTCCCCGGAGGCTCCTCCAACCAACGTTAGTCACCGGTATATTATCAATAATCTGACACCGGTGAAAATAATGCACGAAATTCAAACCTTTTTCCTTTTATTTCCATCATTCACATTAGTAGAATTGTTAAATATAAATAACATTTGTATTTAAAAACCAAAACAACTAATACCCGCACTGTCGCATTGTAAATATTTTAGATTGCGTTGATTTGAAGGCAGCAGCAGTGCACAGTATAGTGTCTTTAGTGGAGGTTTCAGGGGGTTAATAGATTTGTACCTCTAGTATTGTAAAATATGCCAATATGAGCGTCCATCAGGGGCCTCTTTTCTCAAATTTCTTTGGGGGGCCCCAAAAATTCGACTGGTTTGCCTCTCCTGATGCTGCTGTCATCATTTCCAATAGTTGTTAACCACTCAAATATTTATATATTCAATTCATCCTGATTCATTCTTGACAATCTGATCATGGCTGAAGGTAACAATTATTTTCACAGCTGATTACACTTTTTAAGTCTATCGATTGTCCAAGCATGTTCATAGAAAGGACATTCCCCCAAGCCTGAGTGATGTCTTCATCACTAGTTTTGTTCAATTGTCAGTTCAAAACTTAAAGGTGCACTACGTAGTTTTGGGAGGTAACATTTTAATCAGAAGGGAAAAATCCTCATTGATTGATTTTCATGACTGAATAAACTGGACACTCAGACGGTGTTCTGTGGACCAGAGGAAAATTGTTTTCTCAGTTACGGAGACATATCACATACATATTTCTGAGTTTTGTGTTATTACCTTATTGCTATTGTAAATATTACCCTTCTGAATGTTCTGAGAATTTTCTTACCAAAACTACATCATGCCCCTTTAAAAAAGAATTGATGCTGTATCATAAAAAAGAAGCAACAAATCTTACACCAGGGACTATTCATAAAATATTTTACATGATTAATATATATATATATATATATCCAAATACTATGGTGACTTAATCAACTTATTGAATTCCTAACTCAGAATATTAGTATATCAAACACACAGCATGTCATTTCTGCCGTAAATCACGTTGGATCTCGAGAGTTGACTCAGGCCAAAAATGTTCACAGTGAGATCTTCTAGTCTTTTAGCTCTTATTCACGTTATGTTTAGTCATGTTCGCTGACTTCCTTCCTCACACTCCTGACTCTCTCCTGGAAGTTAAAGCAACAGGCACCCAAATGAAAAACACTGTTACCTTGAATAACTTGCAGATTTTTTTTTGGGGGGGGGGGGGGGGGGTTTGAACATTGTTGGAAACATTTTGGATAATGTGAGTACACAAATCCACGACATGTAGCAACAGAGGTCTGCTTGGTTTTAGACATTTGTGTGAAATGTCAATTTGTTTCTAAATGTCAAACATTTTATGAATGTGTCATAATACATATTTAAAGCACATTTCGGTGGTATTTTTGGCCTTCATCATGATTCCTCTCGCTTTGTGGTTTTCAAAAATGTTTTTATGAATTTCGAACAATTTTTTACCCTTTTTTTCTATCTGCAAGCTGATCTGATTCAGTGTTTGAAGGAATCATCGTCTCCTTCCCCGTTGGTCCGATCAGGCTTTCCTGCTATTTAATCTTTCGTTAACTGTTTGGATCTATAAACTCTCGCGGACACCTGTGTTTGCCTGCTGAACTCCACATGTCAGACGCTATCTCAGCTCTCTGAGCGAACAGAATGCCAAATCTGAGAAATGCGATGTTGTTGAAACCCCGACCCTTGACCCCTGACCTTCCCATGTATCTGTAGTGCATATGACTCGGATCTGAACTTACTTTCTCCCTTTGAAAGACTGAGACTGAAAAAGCAAACAACTCCAGACCCTGACGTTTTTCTTTTTTTTTTTTTACTCAAAGTTTTTTTTTGTGTGAGAACCATCAGACAGTGAGATGTAATATCACCCTCCTCAGAACTACACTCACATACTTTAGACATTTTTTTTCAGTTTTTAGTGCAAAATGCTTAAAGTTTTAAAGGGTCCTTGATATTTTTTTCCTCCAGACACAGAATTCATGAGCTGTGAGTCTTTTGCTTGTGAATGACCTGAATAGAGCACAGAACCCCGTCCTCTGACAGACTAGGCATCTCGTGTCTTTTATCTTTTTAACTTGAGTGTTTAAGAGGGCCGCTGGGAGAGCCGAGGGCTGTAAAGCTGCATCCATCTGAGGCGGGCAGGTCTGTGATAGTGTGAGCTGCGGAGCAGAGCAGCATACCCTTGAGTTATAACCCTGCGGCTGCACAGACTTCCTGTGTTTCACTGCGTAGACTTTCTGGTCACCGTTCCAGCTTGTCATGTAAAAGATTGGCTTTAATCGTGGTTCTTATCCCTGTGTACGGCCCCTCAGCAATATAAAGGATTGTAGCATACTAGAATACATCATACGCCTCTAAAATTCACAAAATTCAGATATGACTCGATATCTCAGTTGCTAACTTGCTCAAAGCTCATGGGAAAGGTTTCACACCCACCCTGGACGCCACAGCAGGGACACATTCTTGTCTGAACAGGATGTTAATGAAAGAAAAACACAGAAAATCCAGGGGCTTTGGTAGTTCATGGCGCACACACACACATACACCACACATATGTGCAGAAATGGCGGAGGCCTGTCTCTGTTCACCGTTGTCGGAATGCATTACAGCAGCAGTCATGAGCGAATTGTATGTAAATCGGGCCAGAAGGTCACTAGATGGGGTTCAGTCAGAGTGGTGCTGTACGCCCCGGGCTCGACTAATACCGGCAGAATTGAACTCACAAATTCAGGAAACCAAACAGCTACAGGTACAAAGGGAAAGGCCACGGAGACAATCCCATCGATCCCACACAGCACAGTCAAACAAGCCTCCTCACATGTTGATGAAGTCTGCTCTCCTACAACTGCACATATGAGGCCCAGGCAGCTCAAACCTCAGCCCCATGGGCCCCCTGGCCTCTGTGAGCTCCCACTCCCCCACTCTCTCCCCCTCCACTCCCACATTACCAGATAAATCTCTCATGTTGTTCTGTGAGTGACGTTATCTGTGCAGAGCTGCAGATGTTGAAGGATCCATGAGGTTATGTTGTTTAAACATCGTCTGTTCTGCTGTGACGAAGAGCTCTTTTTTTTTTTTTACCAGTGGATAGGACAGGCATGTCGCTGCCAGAGACGCAGTTGCCAAAGTAAAATGTTTGCATTATATGTTTCTCCACAATCCATAGATGTATTACAGCTGTAAGTTTCATGTGTACCATATCACAGTTCAACAATATGTGTCATATCATGTTCACACAGCTAGCGAGACAAGCGAGGGACCACTGAACGAGACAGCGTTTCAGCTGGCATCGGAGCATTTTCAAGCCAACAAACTAGTATTTTAGACATGTTTGTGGCAACAGAACCAGGTAAGCAAAAACATGATCTTTTCCCAACCCTAACCAAGTGTTTCTTAAGCGAATTGAACATAACGAATTGAAATGTTTCAACATGGATTACGAAAACAAACATTGCCAAAATTGTATTGAGTTAGAAGTTGCGACGATTGGACAGTGATTTACTAACGGTGTCTTTTAAAATCAACCTCAGTTTGTTATTAGAAATGTGATCAGATTTGTTGGTCTGTCTTTCCTTTATGGTAAATGTCTTTGAGCTGCCCAGTTTCTAGACAGTTTATCTAATGTTAACAGTTAAGGTTTCTGCAAAACACAGATACTTCCAAGATTGACGTTCGCACCAAATGTAGCATATCACGTTCTCATTATGCGCTTATTAGCCACGTTTCACAACAGGACATGGAGTTGTGACAGGGAAGAAAGTGAAAATTCAGCCTAAACAGACGTCAAGTTGCAACATGTGGTTTTGCAGCAATGTCTATTCTGGTGATTGGTTTGCTATCAGCTGTGTTTTTGCATAAGCTGCATGTGAGATTCACCAGAACACCGTTGTTGAGCGTCCTGCATTACCTGCACACGAGCTTCCGTCAAGTCAGTCCTCAGCGCCAGCTGCTCCCGGGCATAAACATCAGGATAGTGTGTCTTCTGGAAAACCTTCTCCAGCTCCTCCAGCTGGTAGCTTGTAAAGGTCGTGCGGTTGCGCCTCTTCTTGCCCTTGTTGCTTTCGCCTCCATCGCCCTTGTCCAGAGGGCTCGACAAGTCTGTGCCCGGTGGCCTATCAGAGGCGACCTTCACGCCCTGATCCTTCACAGCCAGGTAGCTGGTGTCCATTCCAGGTGGGTCGGAGTCTGGAGCCAAGTCTGAGTCTGTCAAGCCTGAACTGTCTTTACCTAGACACAGGGAGGACATGGAAGCTGTTAAAAGAGGTTCAGGATGGATTCGAAACAGATCTCTGTGAACGTGTTAGAAGTCTGAAGATCATTACATGATGTTAAGAAAAAAGTTTAAGAGTGTTATTTCACTTTACAGACAATCTGGCACTTTTAGCGTACAAAATTAAACGAAGATAGATCCATATCTAATGCCTTACATTCTACTGCTATTCTTCAGGATTTCAGCTGTCATGTGTCTTCAGAGGAATAAGGTGATAAAGTGAGCCGGTAAAGCTGTTGATAGTCAGACTTCAAAGATCCTCAACTTGCCTCAGTCAAAATAATGACAGCTGTTTTTTACTTTTCAGTTTGTCAACACGAAAATACTGCTTATAAAGAGACATCATTTTACTTTGGGATACTACTAGAACGGGTTTACATGCTTTACATGCTTTAATTAAAAAATCATTGATTTTCTCATACTGTCCAGCGATGCAGCACTGTGTTCCTCTCTGTCGGAAATGTTTTGTTTTGGTTCCTGTCTCTTTAAAACCCCCCATCCAAAATACCCAGTCTGCTCTGATTGGTCAGCTCACACAGGCTTGAGCCACCGCTGCTAACAACAACAAAGCAGTTTTGCTAAATAAATCCTTACGTGCTAAACTAGCCACTAAGCATAAATTAAGCTTATGTGTGACATCGTGACGTAGTGTGATGTCACTAAGTCACGGAATAAAATGCGCGACTTAGTGACATCGCACTACGTCACCATGTGTGAGGAGTTTCAGGAGCAGTGTTTTCTGGGGGAGAGAGGAGCACTGAAAGAAAGGAGTAAAATAATAATTGGTCTCCTTTAAATCGTGAAATGAGAACGCTGAAAGAGAAGTCCCTCTTTCTTTCTTTGTCATAAATGAGAGACATTTTCATTCATTTTCAGAAAGCCAAAACATTCTAAGAATATTTTCGGTTCTCTACTCTAATATTCAGTCGCTTTCCTCTGGCAGAATAGCCACAACTGGAGATTTATTTGTAGGATCGGTATAATAACTCATGGGGTTTGATAGGGTGGAACAAAGGAAAAACAGTTGTGAAATCTGTTTGCACACGTTCCAGACTATGTGTCAATTTGTTTGTCTGTCTGTGTAATGGATGGCCTGGATCATTGACTGCTTACAGGATCCAGTTGTAGTTCGTAGATCATCTTGTGACATCCTGGCCATAATTGACAAAAAGTTGTGAACACACACACACACACACACACACACAGACACGCACACACACACACACATACAACACACACACTCTCTTACACTCAGCTGTTTATCAGTCCTGCATGTGGATGAGGTCTATCATGTGGCTGCAGAGTCACCTGGCTGCAAGACTGTCGCAATTAATTTAACTGGGGAGTGATTTGAAAGCAGGCAAAACAGGAGAAAGACCCATCTTTGTACTCTCTCTTTCTTCCTCTGTCACACACACACACACACACACACACACACACACACACACACACACACACTTGTTTTCCTCATGGCTGCAGCTTAACTGTAAAACCTCAGGCAGCTCTCTGATTATAAATTTCCACAGCCGTGTCCCTGCCAGTGTTCTTGTCAAATTTGGCAGCTCTTTTCTCCCTCCGCCAGACAATCCAGTTCACACACGCATCTTTGGGTTAATACACATCCACATCCTGCGGGCCGTCTCTCTCTGGCTCAGTCTAGTGGCGACATGCAGCGCTGCACGCTCCCGCTGCCTTGACACCATCTGAGGTGAGGTTATTTTCAGGATGGAGGACAACTCCGCTCATATGCCCATCCAGCGATTTGTCAGGTTAGAACCAGGAGGTGTGTGCGTCGGTGTGAGCAGATTTTCAGTACTCAGTCAGCACAGGAGATCTCGCGCACCCGGTGACCCCCAGACCACTGCCATGTTGGGTAATGTGCTGCAAGGTGAGGCGAATGGATAGCTTGTCATAGGCTGACACCGTCTGTCACAGACACGTGCACGGAGTGTATTTCAAGTGCATCTCTTAGTGATGTCATCATGTAAATCAAAGTACCTAGATGTAGGCTATTTTTAGGTATATATTTGTTTGTGGCTATATTTTGGGATTCTTTAGTTTTATTTCCTGTCATCATCATCGTGGGACCTTTGTCCCTCTTTCCTCCTTTAAGGCTTGCATGCAGAGACCCAGTGTCACGTGAACTTGTTGTCGGTGTTGTAAAAAGTACCCAAAAGTCACAGTTGAGTCAAAGTAAAGTAAAATAATGACTTTCCCCATATGAATAGTACTCGAGTCAAACTATCAAAAGTCATCTTTATCAATAAATATACTTAAAAGTACACTAGTGCCCCACTTTGGCTCTGATGCAGCACGCAATCTGCAAAGTAACTAGTTAACTTAAGTTAACAAATAAATGCTGTGAGAAAAAAGTACAACATTCGTCTCCAGAATGTAGTGAAGTGGAAGTATGAAATAGAAGACATTACCTCACAATTGTACTCAAGCACAGTTGATTTTGTGCTAACAGTGTAATAATTTGTTCCTTCCTGTATATGGTTTTAATCTGACTTCATCATATAGTACATATCACTGGCGGATGACAAATTATGTTTTTTTTTAGACATACTGATGTCAGTGTACTTTCATTTTATGAATTCACTGAGGACTTGCAATTGTGATTGAGTGGTCAGGGCTGGGTTTGCATTTATGATACCAGAGCCAATACAATACCCAAGTTAAGGAAACCAAAATGGGTTAACACTTTATGAGACATATTATACCTTATTGTTTTGAGGAATAACAACCCATCAAAAAAGCATTTTAGACCATGTACACATTTTTTTGAAGGAACATAAATACCAGCTTTTAGTACTTGACACAGCTTGACACTTTTTGACCCTCAATGCTACAATCCCATTTTGCTCAGTACCAGAACAGTACAAAGGTTCTAGAAATGGTTCATGTTTTTATTCCCTCCAACTGAAGCCTCGCTGAGGAGAACCTGCAAGATGCCCACTGTCAAATAAAGTTATTAGACTGACTTTAGCTTATTTGATCCAGCCTTGTGAGAGGATTAATAAAACCTGTCTCTCCATACAGACTACATTCTGTTGTATGGTATTACAGAACCATATATCAGACCGGATCCATTTCAGCCCTGCAGATTCGCTGAGCCTCGATGTCAGGCCGCGTTTTGGTGGCAGGCTGCTCGCCAGGGGTCTAAACGCCTGCAACATCGTCCTGCTGTCCATGACTAAAACATCCTGTTAGGTTCGAAGGGAGCAAACGTGTTTTATCCCAGCGTAAATATGCTCTGGTTATTTCATCATATTTCCCTGCGGCCTGGACCCGCAGTCCCCACAAGGCAGGACTTGTCAGGCTGTTTGAAACCATGAGGCCTCTCGCTGATCAAAGCACATTGTTTATATCAGATGTCGCTGATGTTTTTTCTGCAGGAGAGGGATATTGTGACAATCGCTCCAACACCGTCCAAGGTGAACAACAGTGGGCTCTCCTGCAGCGAACGCCACATGCATGAAGAACTAAGAAAGTCTCTCCGCTAGCATGGCAGGAAATGATCTGTGAAAAACACATGCTACGTCGAAACCTCTTTCTGTTAGGAGCCCTTTCCATTACACACATGACAACTTCAGCTTACACCTGCACTTCTGCCTTTCGACAAAATGCACGTCCCAACAAAAACCCAGCAAACTCACAAACCAAAAGTCTTTTTTCTTCTTCTTCTTCTTCTTCTTTTCTTTTCAGGCGAACATGCCATGCAAAATGTTTTGAGTTGCAACCACAGAATGTTCTATTTCCACTGCAGCGAGTGCTCTGGAGTGATCCAGCGCTCAGCATCTGTTCCAATTACAGTGAACAGAGAAAGAAGAGCAGAGAGTCCGCCGCTCAGCGAAAAGCTCCTCGCACAAAAAAACCTCATTGTGTGAATATTTCCACCTGAGTCTGAAATGGTCACATTAAAACATACATCCAAGCTAGTATTTACTTTACAGATTATCATGTCATTGCTGGCACCGACTTAAAAAATAAAGTTTGATTTAAGACCTTCCATCGCACCTCATTTTTAATATCGCGTGGCACTTCTCCTGTGGATCATAGAGTCAAAATGACATGCTCACGGGTCAGACACTCAGCGCGGACAGCTATTAATTCACAGTTGAAAACGAGGGGGCAACATCAAAGTGCAGTTTAACTGGCTGTAAAGCGACAGGGCACCTTCCCTGCCTCTTTATTGACTGGGATGACTGGGGTCAGCTCACGGTGTTAAGAGGAAACACTATAAATTACGCACCACGCGGCGACTGGGAGAGATTAACAACATGTTGCTCAAGCTGAAAAGAGAAATATCCGAAAAGAGAGGGGGGAAACATAAACAGCGGCGCGAAAGAGGGGAGAGGAAAGAGAGAGGATGTAAACGAAACGCAGAGAAGAGAGGAGAGAGGAAATGTTTGAGCAGAGTATTTATTTGTACATGTTTTTGGGATTTGTTTTACTGACTTAAAAATGTGGATCAGGACCTAACATGGAGCTTTGAACAGTGGATAACTCCTAAGTCCTGCTTGGCTGTAAAGACAGAGACAAGCCGCGACACCGATGCACTGTAAAATCTGACAAGGTGATCGTACTTAAAAATTATTAGTCTACTTTACTCAACAATGTTTTTTTTTGTGTGTTTTTAAATCTCCTTAGCTTGTGCATCTTAAATTTAATAGTCTGCTTGGTAATTCTGAGGTAATCAGTTTGCTGATTTTTTTGAAGGAAAGTCAACTCGAATCTACAGTTCGCCTGACACTGTGTGGACCTGACAATCAAGCCAAGGCAATAATGATATGCTAGACATAATATGTGAAGTTTGAGAACAATTTTAGGTGCTTGTAATTGTTTTTACTTCATCTTTAATCTACTCCTCCTTCACAACATTTCAGAGGGAATCATTGTACTTTTCACTCCACTACATTTATCTGACAGCTGTACTCACTTGTTTCTTTGCAAATTATTAGTTCAAGAAGACTGATGTTATTGTTAGAGATTAATTATTAAGTAGTTTAAATGATTTTGTTGATAATACTTTCTTTTTTTCTTTTTTTTACTTGTATTTAAAATAAAACAGATAGCTGCTGTCCTTATAGCATTTACAGTTTGGTATTATTTTGGCGCCACTGTTGCAAAGACAACTGGATTGTTTCGTTTTTTTTTCTCAAAGTAGCGACTTCCAACAATGCAGAAGGGGATGCAAGTTTATTATTCATTCAGTCTATAATGGAGACATGAACTCAGACATAAATGGTGCTATGGTGGACCACGGTTCAGCCTTATTATTTCAGGAGATTGTAATGCCCAGTGGCTGGCAAAATTGCATTGTGGAAGGGTCACAGTGTCATTATTTTATATCCATTACATGTATATTTACCTTCAGAATGCAGGACTTTAAATGTTTTTCTATCTTGCCAACACTGCTTTCCCTAAACTGGCAAGTTTTTGGCCATTTGGGGGCAGTGGATGCAAGATGCGAACCCATCAACTCATCGTCACATTTTAATTTGACATCCAGCAGTTACTGGGCAACATTATCTTATGAGTGCAATGTTAAAACTGTTTCTGGGCCCTGATGAACGCACGTCTATTAACTATTATGTTAACTCTCTTTTAGCTCTGTTTTTGGTCCCTACCAACTCCGGAGGGAAATGTCTGGCTTTTCAGCTGCTAAATGCTCCGCTATGATCACCGCAAGCTTCGTCTGTGTGCTGTCTGGTGATGAACAGGTAGAAAAACAAGCAATTATAACGGACTGAAACAGTAAAGTTGCATCCAGACAGCAAAACAATGACCTGAAACTCTTCTTAAGCTTAGTAACGCTGCTGGGAGCTGCTCATTCAGGTGATAATTCTCTGTATGTTTGTTGCTCATATTGTCACATGTGTTCATATTGTCACTTGATATTCTATAAACAGCTATCATGGCCGCTCTAAGTAAAGCATCTCAATTCTTCCCCCGTCACAGCTGAAGATGGAGTCAAAGTTTCTCTGACCTTCTGTTCTTGAAATCTAACCTCGTCTCTTTTGGAAGCAGATATCGGATGGCTATAAATAGCCTGATACTATTCTTGCTTGGCGTGGTGTCAGGTGCGTTCATCAAAACATTTTTGGACAATACACACACTCATATATTCTAAACACACACACACACACACACACACACACACACACACACACACACACACACACACACACACACAAACTGCCCTTCACACCAAGAGTCGATGTGTCTCCCAGACAGAACCTCAGCAGACATCAGCACATTACATTTATTGTTTTTTTCTTTACGAAAAATGTTCTTCAGTGACCATCTGATAGGTAGCCATTCACTTTGAAATTTAACTCTGCTGACTGAGCGAAGCGATGATCCATCTCAGCAGGCCGTGCAAAACTCACAGACTGCGAAAAAAACAACAACCAAAAACCCCATAAAGCCAAGGACTGATAAATCACCTCTCACGTACCCTTTGTCTTCTTTGTGCTCTCCCCCCTCTGTATCTCCCTCTCTCCTGCTCTCTTCCAAATGTTTCTCTCAGACGTTGCTGGAGCAAAACGGAATCTCCTTCATCTTGTGTTTTTGTTGTTTGATCGAAAGTGAACATTCCATGCGAGTGGGGAAAATCTTGCGAGAGTACATATTTCAATATTTCATGCGCACGCACTTAAAACAAAAAAATAAACCAACACTATCCTGGAAAACTTGCTGCAAATCTGAATATTCTTACAACAAAATGCAACCAAAGATTTCCACCAGCAAACATAAAGACATCAGTCCTAACAATGAATCACAACTCTTTACTCTGTTGAGTTCATAGTTATGGATTAGAAATGTTAATTGTCAAAGAAACACAACTGAGAAACCTTTGTTAAATGATTGTCGAAGCCTGTATGTCTACCAGTAGGTTTCTAAAGTTTCAAGACGTTGACAACAGTGATGGAACGTAAACTAAGCACATTTACTCAAGTACTGTACTTGTGTATGATTTTAAGATGCTGTACTTTACCTTACTTGAGTGTTTCCATTTTATGCTAACTCATACTTCCACTTCACTACATTCTGGAGGGCAACATTGCACTTTTTACTCCACTACTTTTATCTGATATTTACTTACTAATTACTTGGCATGTTACATGATGTTCTCCATCAGAGCTAAAGTAGCATATTTCAGATTAATGGGCAATTGCTTAAAATCATCGGAAAAAGATGAATATCAAATCCAATAATTATAAATAAACAACATGATATTTCAACACATATCATATCAGATACTTTAGGACTTTTACTGAAGTTATTTTCTTTCAGGTGGCTAGGATGCTTTTTACAACACTGACAAATAGCTATTGCCAAAACACTAAATATCCTTATAGTAGTATATATAATTGTCTGGTGGAATCAAAATTGAACAGAGCAGGAAAAAATTAGAGCATGAAATACTTGCAGGAAGCAGTTTTACTGCTGCTGACCTTAAATCCATCTGTGTTAATGTTATCATGCATATCTTTAGTTGACATATTCAATCAGATCCTGTTTCAAGTGGTCAGGCGAGTCACTATTGAACTTGTCAAAAGTCAAAGTTACGAAAATCAATTGCATTCTGTGTTTAAATATTTTTGTCTATTAGAAACTAGAGTCGCAACAATTAATCTATCAATCAATTAGTTGTCGGCTATTTTTTATAATTGACTGACTGGTTTGAGTGATTTTCTTAAGAAAAAAAGTGAAATTGTAAATTATGTATGCATTTTAAATGTAAATGCTTTTACTGCTCTGTGCCAGAATATAAAACTGAATATATTGGATTGTACACAAAACAAGACGTTTGAGGACGCCATCTTGGGCTTTGGGAAACACTGATTGCCATATTTAACAATTTTCTTGTAATTTAAAGAAAAACAACAAATAGTTAAATCAAAGAAAACAATCTAAAGATTCATCTAGAGTCAAAGCTATTGCGTAGCCATACTAAAACCAAGAAGTGTTGCAGCTTCTTGATGACTGCACACAAGGCCTTGAAAAACCTTTAAGGTATTACCCCATTTCTGTTGAGCATATACCAAAAAAAGTATTCGGCCTGGTGAGGAAAAATAGAATATAAGACTCTAAATCATGCCAATTAAAGTCAAGTGGGTGCAGTGAGAAAGTCACCTGACTGTACGGGGCACAGAAACCTACCAAAACACTGTGATCAGTCGTCCACGGTTGGTTTCTGTCTCAGCGTTCGGTTTACATGACGCAGTGTCAATGAGACCAAAGCAAGTCCTGGACGGCGTGAGCCTTTTTTTTGCCCTGCTGCTCTCACTCGGCCATGCAAGCCGAGCCTAATGTAAATTGCCCTGCCAAACTTTAAGCTAAATGGTAAAATGATCCTGAGTCCTTGTCACCTCCACTCATGTCACTGACTCGCTGAAGTGTGCCTCAGTTGTCTGGGCCGCATGGCTGGTTCCCATTACTCCCTGCTCGAACCAATCAGCACAGACGGCCATTACGAGAGGCTGAAATGGTTGTGCCGGGTTAAAGATGGTGAAGGAACAAAACAAAAAAAAAAAGCCAGGAGATGACAGTGACAAAATCTCACAACCCAGTGCAATCATGTCCTGAATACTGGTGCGTTAGTGCTCCTGCAGTCAACGTAACATCTCCACATGCAGGGCAGAAGAGCCGGATCGAATTCTCCCTTTGCCCTAAAGATAAATTATGGTTTAAGTTGGAATAAACTGCAGCCTTTTATGTCTTCAGATTACACCAGCAGTGTGTGTTCGTGGTGCTAAGATGTCATTACACTACAAAATCAGTCACTGTTTAAGACAAAACAAGGGATTGAAAGGCACGATCCCGCTGCAATTAGGCCTGCGATTTAAAACCCATGCAACAACAAAGGAGCATCCTCCGTCTTATTGGTGCAGTCAAATGTTTACAACGTAAAACTGGATCCCAAATGTTGCAAAGGGCTCGACTTTGACACCGGAGAGTTTCTATCAGAGGGTTTCGAATGGATTCTCTCTGCTGCGTGCACGCAGGGGAACTCGCCCTGCCCTCCAAACAGACGGGGGCAGGAGAGCCGAGCCAAAGGTCAGACGCTGAGGGACGAGACGGACACATCAAAAAGAGGACGCTTGTTGTCTCCAGATCACAAAGATGTGAAGGTGGCTGATCGAATCATTCTCTGGGACCTGTTTTATCCAATGAAGAAGTCATTTTACATTTCAGCCAGTTTTGTATTGATACAGTAAATGCATTAGTTCACACATTTTCTTCTTCTTCTTTTTTTTTTTATCATTTGGTGTCTTTAACCGAAATATAGGATTTTCCCCACTTGATTGTGACTTAAATCTTCACCATTCAGGAGAGAAATACTTTACCTTTAAAATGACTGCATTTATTTACAGCTGTAGTTACACGTGACTTTATCATCTAATGAAAATGTGCCTCAGTGATAATGATAATCCCAAATTACATGTACTTAAATGGGCCTGCCCAACGAGTATTTTTACTTTTGAGACTTTAAGACCATTTTGCTGAAAATATTATACTTTCATTTAAAAGGTGCACTGTGTAGTTTAATCAGAAGAGAAAGATCTTCATTAGCTGATTTTATGCCTGAACAAAAGAAATGGCCTCGTGCTGACGTTAAAGGACTGCACACTTGCACACTGTTGTACTTTGTTTATATGTGGCGGACCCTGCCACCTTTCTAGCCTCAAAGAGTGTTCTGGGGAGCTTATTTTCTTCTGAGAGCAGCAACCAAAAAAAAAAAAAAAAATAGAAAATAGATATATCTGAGTTTGTACTATTACCTCAATATATTGTAAATATCAATATTGTGAGTTTGATTTTTTTTTCTCCAAAACTACATATTGGCCCTTTAAGTGAAATGATAAATGTTCGACTTTTGATCCTAATAAAGTAGTTTAATGTTGTTAAATTTTTATATTGCTACCTTTAGCTAATTCTTATACTTTAATATTATATTTTCACTAAAGTAAAATGTTAAATGTTGGACTTTTACTTGTAATAAAGTAGTTTAATATTGTTGTATTACTTCTTTTACTTTTGAAATGTTAATGTTAGACCTTCACTAAAGTAAAACCATATATGTCAAAAATAGGCCTTTACTTGTAAATCAGTGACTCATGTACTGTACTTAAGTACAATATTGAGATACTCTGATATCTTAAGTTACTAGTTTCTTTGCAGATTACATGCTGCATCAGAGCCAAAAGCAGCACATTTTTAAATTCACTTATTTCATCAGAAATTTGAAAAGAAAAATAACATTGATTCTGACATGCTGAGTATCAGATCAGATAACCAACCACATAGTATAATTTTAACACAACGAGTATGAGTACTTTTTACAACACTGCTTGTAATAAAGTAGATTAATCTTGTTATATTGCGTATTCTACTTTTGATACTTTAAGTACATTTTGCGGGTAATATTTCTGTACTTTTACTTCAGTAAAACAGAAAATACAGGACTTTTATTTATAATAAAGACATTGTACATGGTTGTATTGCTTGTTTTACCTCTGATATTTAAATGTTAAACTGTTGCTGAAGTCATATGACAAACGCCAGACTTTTATTTGTATAAAATGTATAAAAAGTAGTTTTTCATTGTTTTATTGCCAGTTTTATTAAAGGGAAAGGATCTGAGCACTTTACCAATCCAATCTGTTACTTTTGCTGCTTTTTGGCCTTTAATACCTCCATCGCTGTTGATGTAAGGAATCCTACCAACAGCCTTTTGAACCACACCGTCACATTTCTTTCACTTCCAGTCCGTCTGCTGCTGTCAGAGCTGAGCTGAGAGCTCTTCTCACTCTCCGAGCTACCTTGTTGATTTCATATAACACCATGATTGGCAATGTGTTTGTAGTGACTCCAATGTATGTAAATGTTTATCAGACAGACGCTCTGTTTTTTATCTGACAAAGAATGTCTCCGTTACAGTGTGGGCAGGCCGAACCTCTGACAACTCTGACACCAGTTATCATGTCACCTTTGACTGAAGGGATCAAGCCACAAATTAAAACAAGGAAGCACTCTCTGACAATCTGAAACTCCCCGCTGATTGTGTAAAATACAGGGTTGATAAAAGAAATGGGGCAGGAAGTAAAATACACCAGAATTTTTTTCCAATAAACACATCAGGAATCATTTATCATTTTTCTCCCCAGCTTGGGCGTTCAGCATATTTTACTGCTGCTTTCAATTTACGTCCAGTCGTTGCTGTAGAAGTCAGTAAAAAGATAAAGTTAACTGGAGACTCCAGTGAGAGGAAAACTGCCACCACTCTCAAGTTCTGTCTGGCTTTTAAAGACTCAATCTCATATTTACAAGTTTGATTTAGTATTTAAAGAAATTTGTTGAAGATGAGGTGATAAAAACATGAATTCTAAAAATGTGTGTTTTTTTTAAAAAAAAGAACAGTGTCTCCTGTGATCCCAGTCTGAAGAGCTGAAGGAGTTTTATCTCTGAGGGCCAAGTCACTGAGCAGGAGAACAGAGAAGTGGACATCTGAGTCGGATTAATGCCAGAGCTCCTGTTGTCTGCAGCACCGAGGTGTTTTTCTGCCTTATCCACTGTGGATCCAGTCATTGTATTATTATTATTATTTTTATTATTATTATTATTATTATTATTATTATTATTATTATTATTATTATTATTATTAAGGGGATTTTGTTGTAAAAGGACAACCTAACCCATATTGAGTCCAACCCTGGTGGTAATATATAAATATATTTTTTTTAAATCAAAAGAAGTCATGAAATTATATCTAATTTTATGTAATTTAACTAACTCACAACTTAAAATCTGCTCCAAACAAGAAGTCATGACTTCCTGTTCCTTCTCTAAATTATATCTTGGATATTTAAAACAGATAATAATAATAATAATAATAATAATAATAATAATAATAATAATTCGTTTGCTTTCTGTCTTTCTTCATGATCCGAACTAGAATGTCAGCTCACTCTCAGTCTAATAACTGCGGTTTATTTACAGCATGATATAACATTTTTATTCCATCTGAATTTACCGGATCTGTTTCAGGGTTAATGGGTGATAAAAAATTAACAGCCCTTGTAAAAAAAAAGACTTTTTGGGCAAGACTGATCACCGTTCTTGACGTTTTTGGAGCAATAAAGTTTTTTTCTGTCTTTTCTTTTTTCTGCGAAGGCCGATTTCCAGAAACTGTCAAAAACTGTTTAAAGCGCTTCAGTTTAACACTGACAGACAGACGGACAGCTCGAGGACACCGAAGAAGAAGGAGCGATGGCGCCGTGCGTAAAAGGACAAAGACGTTATTATTATTATTATTATTATCATCATTCTTATTATTATTATTATTATTATTGTAGCTGCATCTTCCTGTTCTGGTTGGTCACACAAACCATTTAAAGGTTTTTATCTTGTTACATTATTAAATCTTGATCTGATTTTAATTTGACGATTTTCTAAACACTACTTTAATATCTAATTTACAAAAATATACTCCTCGGTGGATAAAATTCAAATGTGAGGCATCCTGAATTAATTCATAAATGTGAAGAAAGCGTGTAAGAGAAACAGGCCCGGAGGCTTTGTTGCTTCATTCAGGTCCAGAGCGGCTCTATTGTGCAAAAAACATCAAAACCGCGACACTTTCAGACTTCAGATGCATACATGCGTTTTGCAGAATTTTATTTAAAAAAAAAAAAAAAAGTGTAATTCACCAGACGTGATGATGAACATTTATCTCCTCATCGTTTACGCATCAGATCGAGTCATTCTGATTTCTGTCGCTTAAGCTTTTCAACCTGTGGCCCGAAACTGAAGACGAGACTGGATTAAAACACAACGGATTTACCTTCATGATATCAAATATTAGTCTGACTGACTGCTGTGTGTGTGTGTGTGTGTGTGTGTGTGTGTGTGTGCGTGTAGGTGTGTGTGTGTGTGTGTGTGTGTGTGTGTGTGTGTGTGTGTGTGAGTGTTCTCCTCAGTGAGCAGGAGGAGATGCAGTTGAAGGTCAACCTCCATTTTTTCATTTAAAGGCCTTTTACGCATCTTTTTTTTAGATCTTCCAATTTTCATTTTGCTGCCGTGTGTGTTTGAGGAAAAAAAAAAAGTTAGGAATAAGCAGGAACAGGAATAAGCTGCTTCAAAGTGGCCGCCTGCCTCGCGAGGGTCAAAGTTTTATTTACACCCTCATCATTCAGCCGTTACAGCAGCGTCCCCACGCAATTAAATCTAATTGGGGCCAATCAGGGAGAGCAATGAAATGAAAATATTATCAGTTTGGAGCTCACTATTTGTGTCATCTGAAAACCTGTTAATTCAATTGTCCGACTCAGCTCCAATATTAAGGATTGTAATGCAGATTATCGCATTAAACGCGCCCTAATTTAATTTTGATGGCCAAAGGGCCAATTTGATAGTCGGGAAGATTATGCCTCTTCTTAACTGTGTTACGCACATAACTGCTGGGCCGCCTCGTTACGAGCCGGGGTGTCCTGGTGCCTTTTTTACGCGCGGAGGTTTTCCATCTCAGGAAAACAAAACAAACTGTTTTTTTATTTTTATTTTTGTTTCATTTTAAAGCACCAAACACGCAACACGTGCAATTTCAACGGTCACATATCAGAGAGACCATCCGGGACCGAGCATCTGAGCTCTGGAACCACCGTGTCGAGTTTTACGCATCGAAACTTCCAAACCAATCTGGCTACATCTGCGGATTTTGTGGTGACAAGTGGAGCAGAGAGGAGCGATGGCTGGCTGAAAAAAAATGATCCGCACAGGTACAAGAACATATGAGACACAGCGCAGCTCCAGAGAAACATCTTTATGAAACATTTCTGTGGATTTCTTCATGGTAATTCATCTCCTTCGTGATAAAACAGCCCCGGACTGTAACTTAATCCCCGCTGAGTGTTTTTTCTTTTTCTTTTTCTGAACTCACCATAACACGGGACGAGCGCTCCGTTGTGTCCGCTCTCCTGGTGCAGTTTGCCCTCCTCGGGGGGTGTTTTGCAAGAAGACCTCTGCATGAAGAGGTGGTATTTGCTGAAAGTGCCTTGCCCAGCTGCGGCGGCATCCAATGACTGGCACTCCTGCTGGAAGGGGCTCCGGGACTTTTCTCCGTAAGCCTGACCTTTGTTGGGCAGGAAGGCGGTGGGGCTGTATTTGGTGTCAGTAGCTGGGAATGTCCTAAAGTGGTCCGCGTGGTGATCCCTACCTTGCGCTGCAGAGGGGCTATAATATGAATCCATGGATGTCATGTCGCTGTATGAAACGCAGGTCTCGGCGTTCATGCCTAAAAACGAGTCAGGGGGAGAAAAAGGAGCAAAGTTTTTTCTTCTTGCTCTCTCTCTTGGAAAGGGAAGCGCAGACACCCCCTCCTCTCCTCTCCTCTCCTCTCTACCTCATACAGATGAACGCACACACACACACACACACACACACACACTCGCACACACGCACGCAGAGACTGCAGCGCACACCACACCGCAGCTGGCTTTGGTTATAAAACGATTCAGATCTTTTCCAGGAACCACTGTCGTTGACCAAACACTCCGAACTCCCCCTCAGGTTTGAGCAGAGTTACACAAACCCGTCTTCTCCTCGGAGGAAAGGGACCGAGATCTGCTCGCTTCGGGACTTCTCCCAAGTGGTCATGCTGATGACATGAACGAGTTAGGTCGCTTATTAGGTGGGGGAAGAAAAAAAAAGTTTGCAAAATAGGGGCGGGGGGGTTAAACACATGACATTAATGCAATTTGGATATGAATATAGCCCGTGAGTGATGGCACTGGGGCGGAGAGGGCACGATTTTACGCTTCATTCGCGATGGTTCATCAAGGGCAAATCATCCATACTGACCCGATTGTGTCCCTGCCGCCAACTGTGCGGCTTCTGAATACAACTGAGTTCGTTTACAACATCTTTTAAATACATTCATAATCATCTGAAACGGATTTTAGGCTCATTTACATCCCAATTATTGATTTGAAGCCATAAAGACATTTCCCTCCGTCACGGAAAACGTTTTTTTCTTGACTTGTTTTTGAAAGAAAACATTATTTGGCGTATTGCCAAACAAAGGAGGTCGTGTTATATATTTATAAAATAATAATACATTATTTGAGACTTCGATTATCAATTAATGATATTTTCTTTTGTTTCTCCTAGCATATTTTCGCTGGGAATCTTCGCTGACGGCAAATAATCTCAAAAATGCAACATGTAGTCGTTGTGAGGTGAAATGATCGATGCGAATCTACAGCTGTCGTTATGTGTAAACGCTGTTTTCACGCGCAGCCATTGAAATAAGTTGTTTTGAGCCTTAACGTCGCGCGGAAAGTGAAACAGTGACGTCTCCATGCCACGAAAACATCGAGTTATTACCTTTATAGATAATGCTGAAGGTCAGTTAACTGGGTAATAACAATAGACAACTCGAAACGTGCATCAGCACATGATATCGTATGATCAGTTTTTTTTTTCCTGCTTTTTTATAAGACAACCGGAATCCAGAGGTTTTTTTTTTTTTTAGAGTTTTCATGCAGGCTGTTCGAAAATCCCACTTTTTGTGTCATTCTATGCTGAATCCAACACCTGAGCAGCATCATCTACAAGAACATGGTGAGATAAATAACGATGAATTATTACCATTGGCCTCGTGAATCAAGCAAATCCTCAATAAGAAGACATGCTCTCCTTGTAATGTGTTTCCTTTTAGGTTTCCACTTACACAAGTGAGTTTATCCTGATATGGCACCGTTCACAGAGCAAGCTCACAAAGTGTTGAACAGGTGAGGTCAACTGAAGCGTCAGGCCATTCAAACGGCAAAACTGATTAAAGAATATAAATAGACAAGACAAGGCAGATCATAAGAAAACAGATTACGGCAGAAGAAATAATACAGATTGTGTGCACGCGAGAGACCCAAGATGCGATCCAGAGATGCAAAAAAGGAAAAAAACCCTCTGAGGGGCTCCTGAAAGGCTCCCACAGTCCATTTAAGCTAGAGAAAGTTAATGTTATTTTAAAGTACAAGACACATTTTACAGTGAAAAACACCAGTTAAAAGTTAAAGAGTTAGAAAAATATCAAGAGGACAGAAATATGATGAGAATAAGATGAAAACTCTTTACAGAAGATGTTCAATGTGCAGTGAAAAATCATTCAATCTTAATTTGAATGACCAGTTTTGCTGACTTCTTCTGACCCGTGCATCAGTCAAAAAATGATATACCTCACTTACAAAACACGCCGTGATTTATAAAAGGCAGCCTACAGTCACAATCCTCAGTTTATTTCAAAGAGTGCATCTTTTGTGTGGTGCATTAAGACACATCATGTAAATGTGTACAGGGACTGAAGCTAACAATGATTTCAGAAACATGTCAATCCGTCCAAACTTTTTAAAACTGGACTGACAACGCGAGAGTTAAACAGTAAACAGTTGGATCCTTCCCGTGCTGCAGGTGTTTGTCCGTCCTCTGTCACACCGGCTGGTTTTCCGTCTTTGGAGAATAAGCAGATCAGCCGTAACGCTCACAGACTCTTTAAAGCAGCCGGCAGAGAAGAGTGACAGACTCTGGTGAGCTGTAGTTGTGCACGCACTGCAACAAACACACAAACATATCCGTGCAGTCATGCACACATGGTCCACACATGCACACATACAAGCACATGTGTGAGAGAGGAAAGGAAGGCGGCAGCAGCAGCAGCAGAGAGGAAGAGGAGTAGAAATCTGCTCCGTTTTTTATTTCAAATGAAGTCCATCAGGCTGAAAGGTGTCCATACTTGTACGTCTGATGTAATGTTCATGCTCTGTAAAAAAACAAAAAAAAAAAAAAACAAAAAAAAACTGTCTCGAGCTCAACTGTAAAGCGACTGTCTCGAGGAGGGGGGGATTAAATGATTTCACATCCATTCATGTTTCATCTGATACAGTCGAACAAATATATAATAGCGTTGAACTTTCTCTCCTAATGTCAGCAGCATGATTTACGGCAGTGAACCAGACCTAATGATCACTTAGCTGAAGTTTTCAACCTGCTGGAGTGGTGCACTGCTGTCTGTGCTATTCTTAGCCGTGAGCGGATGTTAGGTAATGATGCTGTCATGTAATAATGTTACACAGGTTTACCTGTTAAAGGATAAGTTCACCCCAAAAAAGGAACATTTGGTCATTATCTGCTCGAGTCAGGTGATTTGTTTCATCGTCCACAAAACGTTTCAGGGGCAGTGTCGCAGCACTCTCTGAAACAGCGGTTGAGGGTAGGCTCTTGTTTTAAAAACAGCCAAAAAAAACAAACATAAAATGGCTTCATACAGCTCATCGGCTCAGTCTCGGTGAGCTCAAAGTTCACAAATTGATTTGCAAAAAATATGGGTTTTTTTTACTCATTTTTTTGAAGCCGAAATCTTTACTGCAGCTGCTAAGCTAAAAGCGTTAGCACGCACCCAATGTGACACAGGTGCATGAGCCTAACTGCACGTCAAGCATGTAAATAAAGTTTTTTCAACTCAGTTTTGGATCTCTGGACTTCCAGAGACTTGGATTACAGCAGATGAGCTGTTTGGAGCGATTTCCTGTTTTTCTCTGGTTGCTTTTTTGACATTTTAATCCAAGTCATAGCCCGTCTATTTCAGTTGTGTAGGAGAATGCTGCAATGTTGTTTTGCGGTGAAGCTCCAGAAATATTTTGTGGACTAAAAAAAACTTCACCCGGCTTCCCATCAACATGAGGTCGGGTAGATAATGACAGAATTTTAATTTCTGGGTGAATTTACCCTTTAAGTAAGAAAGTGGAAGGCTTCTCTTATGATGTTTGCCGCCTTTGTTTGGTGTGGTTTTATGTATTTAAAGACTTTTTTTCCACCTAAACTGACTGAAAGGTCAGTAATGAGTCATTTTATAGATTAAACATTGAATTGAGCAGAACTCCGAAACGCTGTACGTGCTTGAACATCGTCCAGTCTGTTTTTATCTCCGATGTAGCCTCAGGAAGTCTGCGACCGCTGTAAATAAAGATGGAATATAGCATGCTTTATATTTCCATTGGCATGTTTGGAGTGTGGTTCATGCTTTGGCCACAAGCATGGTTTGATCTCCTTTTATTTCACAGGGAAATGTGTCCCCAGTTTCTCAGGCTGTAATTGCTTTGTTATAAGAACCATCCACGGTTTCCTTTTTTTCCTTTTCAGCGAGGGATGGTCAGCTAGGGAGAAAGAGAGAGAGAGAGCAAGAGGGATTGTGTTCCGCGCTATTGAAAAATTATTTACGTGTCAGTTTTCTGGCGCTGTGGGTGAGAGCTTCCCAGTAGTAGGCCCACCTGCAGTGAATAAGGGAGCATTAATACACACACACACACAAACACACACGCACGCACGGATACAGATATACACTCACAGCATTGGTTCATTCATGCACACACGAAGAAAAAAAACTGTAATCATATTTTACGTCGAGAAAGACGAGTTGCTTCTTTCTTTACTGGGACAATATTAAGCCAAATTCCTATAAAAAGAAGAAATCATTCATGACAGATTTATGATATTTAAATTCACTGATTGTGGTGATTGGGAGCCAAATAAAATCATACATTTAATCTGACCGTTAATTCTCTTTTGAGGAGAAAACCAGTTTGAAATCTGCTAGTTTACAAGGACCATTATGATATATATTATATTGAATTGTATTATGAAGACTAATATATTCATTGGCAACAGAAAGACAAACTGCTTCCATGAGGACTCCAACTCTTTTAATGAATTTTTATTTCAATAGATTATCTGTGATATTTAGTATTTTTGCATTTCTTACTACAACTTACACTCATAAGATCTCAAGTTTACCAGTTCCATGAGGGGAACAAAGGGAATCTATTACATACACTGTGCATGCACTGTTTAGAAAACTCTGGTGAGGGCACACAATTGACGGGGTTAATAAGTGCAAAGGAAGTTTTCAAGAAGAGAAAATGTCAGCAGACAGTCTTCAGCGTCTTCCTAAATATTTCTCACCGCCGGATCCTTCTGAACTGAGAGCCTATTGACTCACGGCCGTGACAAATTTTTTAGGAAGCCGCGTGTAATTATGTTTTATTTTCTGAATTTTCCTCTCAGTGAAATACATAAAGACATTGTCCTAACGGCACAATGAGTAAGACTGTTGTCACAGTCAGTGTTCCACTAAGTGAACATGCAAGATATTTGCGCATACGGGGGTTAAAAGAAAACACAAGGAGGACACGGGGGAGACATGAGCCCACATCCTCGCTGCACTGACAACATTAAACTTTAGCCTCTGCCGTTTGGCTTTAGCCTGTGGCAAAGCAACTTGATTGAGGCCTTTGATGGGCATTAATACACCGTGGAGAGACGGCTTTGTTCGGGAATGGAAATGAACATAAAACGGAAAGCGGAAAAGGAAGGAGAGAGGCCCACAAGCTGATCTTATTTAATTTCACATAAAAGAGGCATTCCATCTTCACAGAGCCTGTTTGGGCATCTCAGACTTCCTAAACTTACTGGGGATCGTATATGGTGTGTGTGTGTGTGTGTGTGTGTGTGTGTGTGTGTGTGTATGTGAGAGTGTGTGTGTGTGTGTGTGTGTGTGTGTGAGAGTGTGTGTGTATGCACAGCAGAGATTTGTTAAGCTCGGTTTATGAAGCCAAAAAAGCACAGTCTGGGCCATTTTGAACATATCCCACATGGCAGTTAAAAAATGTCAGTGGCACTGGCCAGATCAGGAGAGTTTGGAGCCACTACCTGGTATAATGACAGACGGCCCTGCCCACAGGCAAAACATCTGTAAATTAGTCTTGACTACATTCTCTGTCTTTTACAGTGTAGAGAATGAGCTAAACTCTGCTCAAGTGTTTCATCTTCGTGACATACAAATATCTGCAGTGTGTCTGACTGAATCAAAGATTACCCTGCTGTCATGTCCTTTTAAAATGTTGTTCAGTGTGGAACAACAGCGCTGCAGCGGTGGCGTGTCAGACTCTTTGATGACGGCTTGAGTCAAACCAGTTCCTGCATTTTCAATGCAGACTTGTTTGTACAATCCATTTCCAACATCTTTTAACTGCACATGTATTCCGACATAGTGACACTTCCATCTTTATTTTCTTGCTTTGGCCTTAACTGCATGTATGTCTGCATGTAAGTCCAATGCACATTTCCTACAATGTGAGAGTGAATCTAGATTCTTTATCAAAGCCGAAGTAAAACACAACACACTGTGTCAGAGATTGAGGTTGTGAAGGAGTCAGGTGAAATAGACTCTCTGAATTGAGGATCAAGAGCAAAGACCTCTGAATCTCATATTTTCTTAACGACTCACTCTGCAGAGAACAAACACGACATGGACCTCAAAAGATAAAAGTAATAGAATTTGAACAAAATAAAATTTAACAATGCTTGTTTGTGGTCAGTTTGTCAATAGTGCAGATAAAGATGCTAAATGTGATTTTACTCTATGACACAAATTGGGTTCAAAAGAAATACGTGCAGGGATTTAGTGGAATCTGCTCCTCTTTTGTCGTCAACTTGATTCAATCACAGGAGTTTTATTCACGTCAAATTAAAATGTCTAGTTGATATTATCAGAGCAAATCAAAACATCTGAGAATATTGACCTGAATGATGAGTTGGTTGAATTTGCCGCTGTGCTTCCAAGCCGCTCGTCAAAACATGGATCAAAAGAAAACATTATTTGAACCTTAACAGACCTCCCAGCGTGTGTTGTTTGAGTGTTGATGAAGGTGAGCCGTGATGAAGGTTGGAATCCATATTAATCTCTACCAGTAATTGTTGTAAAATCGACGGCCACATGTATCGTTCTCCTGCCACAGCTGTAAGACATCTGCAGCAACTGAACAACAACTAGAACAATGAATTTGGAAGGCAAGTCTGAATAAAATGTGTCAGTGTGAGAAGATTCATTGAGGGTTTTCGTCTCAGACTCTGTGAATAAAAGTCACTCAACTCATAACCAGACGATGAAGTAATCATTCACGTTTAGTTTAGTTAACCATGAAGGCAGCTGGCTCACGTAACATTTTAAAGCTTACAATGTTTTACAGTGTACTGGAAATATCGTCACTTTCCAAATTCCATTTAGTTTAGCTCAATCACTGCCTTTCACGGTAAATGAAAAATGTGATCTTGTGAAGCTATCACGTCGTACTAACTCTCCAAATGTACTAAAATATTATATTTTCTACATTTAACGCACTGCAAGGGGTTTTTAACTGGTTATGAAACATCTTTAATGTAATACTGATGCCTCTGTGCTAAACAAGCAAAAGTATTTTTTTGGTGGCATGCTGAGGATGAATTGAGGAGACCGGAGGAGGCAAGCTGGCCACCGAGCTGTATGGTGGTGCCGGCTAATCATCAATATATAAGGGAATATTGATAACTTTAGCTGTAGCTCAACAAAATTACTATCACAGAGAAACCGAATCTGTCAGCTGTGGGATTGTAAGTAACTCACGTGTATAAATGGCAACGTACCTGAATCTATCACCATATTACAGATATTGATCTTACATCACACCCTCAGCCGTGTGTAATAAAAATAAAAATAAAACTTTCTTTTACTTGTGTCCAAAGCAAATGCACGCCCTAGCCAGGCGAAGATCTTTAACAACAGGAGGCCGCAGTTCACATACCAGATTTGTCCACAGGGGCCGCCAGCGTCAACGAAAAATGAAAGCTCCTCGCAGCAGCTTTAAATACTGAAGTTGTAATGAAATACTGCAGCTGATGTCAGCCAGAAGTTACATTTATCTTTTGGGAACCAACTCTTTATTGGCATGTGACCACGTTTCTGCGACGGCACTCACATTTGTATGGTGTCAATATCTTTCAGTTTTGACTCTGAGCTGTGCTTCTGTGTGAGCGCTCGCTGTGGATTTTGGCACAAAGGGCCGCGTTAACACGCTGTGCGTGTTGATGAATGTCAGAGAACAAAACTCCACACAGATGTATGAAAGCTGTTAAGGCTCTCTGATTCGTACATCAGTGAACAATAGATCACAATCAAAGCTGTCTGATTCACCAGATTAAACGCAGATAGATGAATATTAATCTCACTTTCATTCAATTCTCCTAAAACAAGCAAGCAGAAGAAAGGAAAAAATGAATTACATTTTTGAATTTAATGTCTTTCATCTCTGAGTATTTGCGGCATCATTTGATGTTCATTTGGTGGTTGATGAAGCCGAGTCCAAATAACCATATGAAGCCTAACTCGTATTAAAACACTTATTTTTAACTTCAAATAAACAAACAGCCCACAAAACAGAAATGTGTTTACAGACATTTTCAGCCAACCTCTTTGTCAAGTCAGTTTTATCTATGTGGCGCCAGATCAAACCAGCAGTTATTTCAGGGCACTTTGTCCAGTCTCTACTTTTTATAATAGTGTTTTATCTGTACTTTTTACCGCTATGAAAATAGAAAAGGGGTCTGCAGCAAATAAATTGAAGAAATCGAACCACAGTTTTCTGATTGGGATTGAAGTTCAGCTGCCTTCTTTGTGTACTTTAAGGTCTCACACACTTTAAAACTCAACAAGCCGAAAAGCTGCTAAGAAATAAGCAGCGTCATTAAAAGCTCCCTTTAAGTCAGAGATATTGCGTTAAAATATTACTTTGGTCAACTGAAAGTCACTCATACAAATGTTGACTAAGTGAGTACACTTAAGTAAAATTAAAAAGATACATATATTTACATGTATGTATACACTGTATACTACGGGTCAGCTGGTTATTGGATCAATATTCAGCATTTTTATTGTTATCTGAATTAGTTGTTCTTCAAATCCAATTGCTTGTAAAATAAATCAATTTGAATTGATGCATGCCTACACTACCAAAGTAACACTACACTACACGTATTTGATCCCTTTTGATGATTAAATACATGTCGTGAAGTGTAAGTACAATATTTGTCTAGAAAGTAGACAGAAAGTAGATAGAAAGTACAGGTACTTTAGTAATTAGTACCTAGTTCACTGGTTATAAGCAACAGTTCATGTGCTGTTAGTTGTTCAGACCTATGTGAGATCCATAGTGCTGTGTGTGTGTGTGTGTGTGTGTGTGTGTGTGTGTGTGTGTGTGTGTGTGTGTGTACATGTGTATGTGTGTGCGTGTGTGCGTGTGTGTGTGTGTGTGTGTCATGTTAATCTGGTTGGTGGTCTGGTTTGTCTCCCCTTCACAGTGGTATACAGATTTCTTTTTTTGTTTTGTCTTTGCCACAGTATCGTCTTTCTGTGGCCCTGACTGCGTGTCACCAGACGTACTGAATTCACTGTTGCTGTGTTTGTGAGCGTGTAAAATTTTGTAATAACTTCTGCGTTTACCAAACGTGTGACACACCTTCTCCTCCCTCTCTCTGACCCCTGCGGTGAGCGGTGGTAAGAAACACACCTGCAGGCTCACACACACGCATGCCCAGTCTGACCGAGGGTCCTCTGGGCGACGATGAGATGAGCCGCGGCCTGTTTGAGGCACTGCTGCAGACTTTTATGCACTGCTGAAATTGGTTTCACATGAGCAGGGGGACTGAACTGCATCAGCAGATTTTCTGATCAAATTAAATGAAGAAAGAAGGGAGAAGCAAAAAAATGGACCCAGCGGTTGCACTTATCTTGATTTTAATATAAGTGCCCAGGGATGTAGAGATAGAAAAAAAATCATCTGTTCTCGCTTTCTTCTTCCTCACTTTGAGTGTCTGGTTGGTGTGTAATGTTGATGCTCAGTCAGGGCAACAGTCTGCACCTCCACTGCTCACAGTGCCAGCAAAACATCTGCTTGACTTCCTGTGGAGGAGCTCTAACATCTGGTGCTGTATGTATGGCAGGTTCAAAGTTAGAACAGGTAAACTCCCAGTGGACCGCTGTGTTTCTAGGTCATAGGCACAGAATTGGATCTTCAAATGTGCTCTCACGGTTCAGTAAATGCACATATGATCTAAAAGAAAATGTGAAGACACCATTATTCTAAACATGATTTAAGATCTTTATTTCAGTTGCCCTCTGTCCTCTGTCTTACATGTTTAGGCATGCCTTTGCGTGTCCAACCTTAGGGCTGCATAATATAAATTAGAATATCATCAAATGGCAATACGGCCAAGTGCAATATCCAAATCACAAGATGCTGCAATTTCGACATAAAGTAATGTATGTATAGTAAAATGTATAGTATGAAAAAAAAAATCTTTATAATGAAGCACTGTAGTGCTGCACAGAATGCTGTTCTCAAGATGTAAGAAAAACCTGCACTCTTACCTGGTTGTCATGATTTTAATATTTTTTTCAGCGAAAATGAAAAATATGATGCAAAAATAATCACTCCCACCAATCGTACTCATATCATAAATGTATTATCTGTCAAAATAATCACAGTATGACTTTTTACCACATCATGGAGCCCCATCAAACATACTGTTTTTATAGTGTGTGCAAGTACTCCTATGTATGTGTATGTTCCATCTTGTTATTTTCCATCTTCCTTCTTAAAAACATCTTGACTTTCGGGCTCTTGCAGAACTTGCAGGAGGCCATGACACGGTGCCCAGCCCATCCAGACCCTCTACATGCACAAAATCCACAGATGAAAGTTTATTATGATCTCGAAAAAATGTTTCCCACATGTGACCATACCTCCCCGATCTGGCGCTGATGTTGGGATTCCTCCTTCAGTGATATGATCAGTTGGGAGAATTATCCTGCTTTATCAAATTAAGAGCACACCCAGCTGGGCTGGCACACACAGCGTACACACAGGGAGGTTTGCGTGTGTTTCTGAGCAGAAAACTATTTAGTTCTGAGTAAGTAGGTTGCAGATTTGGGGAGAGTGTGTGTTCACTTGTCCACTGTGCCATCCTGCACTGTTGCTGTGCTCATTTGTGCTTAGAGGAGAGAAGCTGTATTAGGAAAAACTTCACTTATAACCTCGTCGCATTTGATCTCCGAAGATGAGAAAAACATGGAAGCCTGCAGTTAAGGATTAAGCTGCTTACAAGCTGCTAATTGCCTCGGTCTAACTGTGGCCTTGTTGACTGATTTAAAGTGTTTCATGTGATAAAATCAAGCTTTAAATGTGCCTCCTTTCAAAGCAACTTTTGAGCTGTCAGGCATGTCGGTGTGATTTAAAGCTTGAGAAAATGATCATCATAATCATTTATTTAATTCCTTGTAGCGCACCATTAAGTCTGGCTCAGCCAGGTAGAGTGTTGGTATAAGCCTGCCATTGGGGACCTATTTAAGGCTACATCCTTCTGCCTTCCACTGTCTGCTTGTTACTGTTTCAAAATCCCTGTTGCTGCAGAAAACAGTAACCTCTATCCTAGCAGCTCACACACTGAAAATTGTTTTTACCTACACCCACCTAGTAGGTAATGGTAATGACGTAATCAAGTTGGCTGCAAGACTTTTTCTTTCTTTTGATTTTTGAGCAGCATTTATTTTCCCCTGCTCGGTGGGACCAATCTTGGGTTTGGTATCTGGCTCGAGTACACTAAAAGCAGGATTGAACCCTCCACCTGAGCTGTAGCTGCCTTCACACCATGCTGCAGTTCACTCCTGCTACAGAACACACAGTTGTTTGTGACTGCTGTCTTGGAATACACCACAAAAAGCTATTAATAACGGATGAGACAGAAAAATCTGTTGCCGTTAATCAAATTCTGCAATCACCCACCAGTATTTACGTCTGATGCTTGGCATGTTTGGTATCCTGTCTTTCCTAGCATTCCCCCACCTATAATTTAGTTCCCGAGAACACCCATACTGGCTCTACAGGGCAGAAAGCTTTTCTGGAGGTTTTCACTTGGCCTTTGCAATCTCTGAAAAACCACTGCCACAAGTATGTCCGCAGGACTCCACAGAGGGTATTGACACGTGAACATGGTGGTTCTGCTGCAACTAATGTGATAGCAGCGTTTGAAAATGTGCAACTGTGTGTATTGTCAAGAACTGGTCAGCCCTTACCCTGTCTTGTGAAAATGTCACATGTTAAAATTATCAGTTCACTTTTGTTCAAATGACACACATTCGTATGTGATTTGCTCAGGAAAGCTCATGAAATGTGCTTCTTTTATGTGTGAAGAACTTAAATTTGAACATGTGAAAATAAACTGTGAATGTGAATTGGACATTTTCCCAAGTATTTGTCTTTTCTTGACATATAAACAACCATTTCCATAAGAGAAATTGATTGATTTAGAAAAAAGAACAGGCTGCAGGTCAACTAGTGATCGGAAGGTCGCTGGTTCGAATCCCGGCTCCCAGGGGCGGAACTGAGCTGCATGTCGAAGTATCCTTGAGCAAGATACTGAACCCCAAAATTGCTCCTGATGTGCAGTTTGCACCTCTGCCATCAGTAAGGGCCCTGCGATGAGCTGGCGACTCGTACAGGGGGTAACCTGCCTTCGCCCAGAGAGTTAACTGGGATTGGCTCCATACTGTGATACAGTATTACAGTACATTGAAAAAAATATCTTAATACGTTTTAAGAGTCAAATGTGCAGCCAACACAACTAAGTTCATACTATGTAAAAAATGAAATAAAAAAAAAATAAAAAAAACACAAAAAAAACAAGCAGTAGAGGCATGTGATACTAAAGCGCACCAGTATGAAGATACTTCAGAAACGCTTTACTGGCACCTCACCCAACTCCAACCACTTCTGAGAGATAATGCTGTGCAAATAGTTTGCAGGCTGCAATCTAGAGGGCACTGTATTCTGAATAAATTACACAAATGACCTGCAATTTGTTGTCTCCCTCCCTACCACCCCTGTCCTGGTAAATGTCCAGATGCTGAAGTGTTGGTTGATGCTGTCAGCTTTTTGGTTTCACTGGCTCTTCTTTCATTATGCAAGTTTGTTTTTAACATGCCGAACGCCTTCTATCACTATTCTATTCATTCTTTTACATGTAAATAATAACGCTGCCCTGTACACACCTCAACCTTGTTACTGACATTTCAGGACAGTACCAAAGGAAAGGTGTTATAAAACCATAATGTACAATTAACTGGTGATATCTGTATTTTACTATGATATATGTAGTCTTGATACGAAACAAAACCCCTCCATCTTGCATCCAAAGTTGTACTGTGTGTTTTTGACTGATGGTTTTCTTCCCCTTTTCTCTCATTCCCAAAAAAGCCACATAATGCACCTTTACTGTCAACCCTGAGTTTGTCTACTTTGAGCCCTGCAGAGTGAACAGTAGAATGATAATCTATTTGATGAAATTTGACCATTTAATACCCAGTTGATTCAAGTTGCACCCTGGATGTTACATTATTTATCTCTCCAAAGGACATTTGTTCGTTGTGACAAGTCTTTCAAGTTAACAGTACACGTGGAGGCTGAGAGCTCAGTCAGTAAAATATCAATTGGAAATGTGTGAGGGCAATTTATTATTTGTTTTCATTTCAGGTGGCAGTGGAAAGCAGCACTTTCAAATAAGTCTTTTCAGTAGATATCAGGTGTTCCTCAAAGCCAAGGGTGTTGATTTATTTCAGCTTCGATTTGAGTTATTTGTGTCACATATCTGGTACAATCTCGCTCAACCTGCAGGTTTGCTCCCACTCCCACCTCTTCTAAATCAATTCCAAAGACCTTGTTGTTTGATGCAGCCTTTCTTTGAATATACTTAAGGCTTTGATCAATCTTTAACTGCACTGTAACTGTTATTGTCTTGTCTCATTTAAATCTATTCCATTTAGCTTATTTTGCCATTTTATTGTTTTACTTGTGTTTTGTTTCTTGATGTCATCCTGCTTGTTTTTAATATTTTTTTTATATGCAATTCTTTAAATGTCTTACACTGTTATACTATTTCTATTGTGTACACATGAGCATTGACTGATAGGAGTGCATTAGTCCAGGTGTGTTTGATGGCATTTTGAGGGACGTCTGTCTGCGCTGATTGGGCCACGCGAGTCCACAACTCTACTTAACACAGCCTCCACCATTGCCTTGTCATATAACCTGATGAAGGTCTAAGTACTGAAACACTGTTGTCAATAAACCTAATCGCAAGTGAGGTGGACAGTGTGTGGCGACAGTCTTTTCTAACCAGTCAAAATCCAATATAAATTGCATCCAAAACAGAAGAATGTAGAAGAATACCATGTATGCATGCTTACAAAAGTTGTGATTTATCAAACTATCTCTTTGAAATAGCTGGTTAATCTATTCGAGTTATACAAGGTGATGCGGAAATGGTAGAAAAATGGTTAGGAATTAATTCATGCACAGGTAAGCTTTTCTCAAGATAATGACGGCTGTTGTGCATAAACAAGAATGGGATACACTGACATAAATCATTTTATTTGACTGTATTTTAACTAAACCAGTCCACCAGTCAAAATGGTTCAGTTCTGGCAACGGTCTATGTAATAACACCATTTTGGTCCCCAGAGGGAAAGGCAGTTGGTTCAGTCATTATAAAAGTCATTATAAAATTACTGGAGGCGTGTGAGGATATTGGGTGTTTCATTACAGGTGACAGTGTAGGGGAGCAGCAGGTCATAATATAAAATGTTTCTCAACAATATTTTTTTAAAGATAAGAGGTGTTCCTCCAGCCAAGGGCCATGATCTGCTTTGTTATGAGTCGTGTCCTCATGAAAGTGGTGAGTATTTATCTCAGAGTGACAATACACAGTAGTATGTGAATGTGGAATGCAGGGCGGGAAGCAAGGTTGTCCTTCAGTCCTCCCATTTTTCTCTTTTATCTGATTATCATATGGAAGCACTCATAAAGAAAATTAGGCACAAATAAAAAAAAGTTGGCAGCCATATTTGCAGAGTGAGAGCAGGCCAAGTTATTTCCCTCCTTTGGTCTTTTCTCAGTTGTTCCTGAGGAGGTTTACCTTCATCCAGTCTTTTGCCAGATCAATTCAATGTGAATGTTTTTCACACATGGTACTACTGTGTTTCTACTTTTCTGGTGTAATTGGCTCTCTGACAGTACAGTGACAAATGCTACAGATGTGTTACAGGGCTGTTTTTGATATGTTTTCCAGGACAGTGACTGATTTGGACTGTCATGTACCTCATGATGATGATGCATCAATGCATATTTTACCCTTTCCATGCGGCACACTGGCTGCTTGTGTATTAGCAGATAAAAGAGAGAAAGACAAACAGATTGTGTTGAAAAGCTCCTCAAACGGGAGTCCAGGAAAGAAAAAACAGCCCAAGACTAAGGCCCCATTCTAGAACAATATCACTGGGATAAAAGTTGACTGTGATCTCCCAGTTCAACCTTTGACCCTGACAGTATTTGGATTAGAGGAGGCAGGATCCTGTGCGTTTAATGTCTAAGGCTCAGTCAGATCTGGACGGGGGGTGTTGTGGGAGGGCTGTGGGACAGACCCTGCTGTGTTTATTTTGGTGGGCAGATAGGAGTCTCCCAGCAAGGTGCTTGCTGTCAACGCCGTGACCTACGAACCTCAGGCCGCCGGCATCACCAAGACTCCAGAGAAGAAGACCACAGCAGCATGTGGGATGCTCAGTGAAGAGGTCAAAGGGCAGGGCTGCTGCTGAACATGTGCACAGATGTCAAGAAATAGCTTCACTGAATTTCCTTTGAATTCGTGCAATCTTGGTTGTAAAGGTGTGAGTAACCTGCTAGTTGAAACAGCAGCCAGCAATGGGGGACGCTGAAGTTGAAGAGGCACTTGACAGCATTGTGTTCTAACAAAAGTGAACATTTGAACTCACAGAACCAGCATTGCATTTTGATGTTGATGTTTAATTATAATTACACAACCAGCCTTGTACAATGATCGTCCCAGTCGACAGAAGAAATGTTAAGCTAAGCATGTTTCCGTAAAACCAAAAAGTTCAAGCTGTACGTTTCTTGTATGTTGCAAATGTAAGTTTCTTTCGGTTCAACTGATGTTTATGTTCTGCTTTAACATCAAGGTTAGACTTAGAATATCTCTTTTGGCTGCCTAAAACGCGGCTGGAAATGTCCCGAGGTCTCCTTTAGAACATTGTTTTCCGATACAACAAACATGGCTAGAGATCACTTCCTGTGAAAAGTTTTGGTCGCCACGGATGTCTCCTTAAGAAACATGCGGTTTATCACCACGAACAAAAGGAGAGACTTACCATCAGAAATATCCAGTTCTGATCGACACAAGCAGCTCCTCATTTCACCTTACAAATAGCCGGTGGTGCGATGCTGCAACCTTGACGTTCATAACTCTTTTAGTACAAATGTCAGCATGGTACGCACGCCTCTGCCACGTTAAACTTGGACGTATCTGTGGCAACTGGCCAGACAATATATATAGATATGATTAATTTGCAGTCACCTTGGGTATGTAAATAGATGAATGAATAATAAAACAAAAGCCTTACTATTTATTTATGGTGGGCCGAAGATGAAGACAAATTGAGTCTGGTAAAAGAAGCCGCTCTGTCGCCAGGATACTTCTGAACAGCAGCAGGGTTAACGGGCTCTGGCTGTGGTGGGTGTGGTCTATTAGTACCCTTCGGGCTAAGGTTTACAGGGTTTTCTCTATAACCTTACACGAGTTTCCACATGAACCGCTTGTATGGTGCCACAGGGAGTTTATCAAAGGCTCTGACATGGTGGCTGTTTCTGTTCACTTTGGTTTAACAAGCATGGAGGCACAGTAAACATTTTATGCGGCAACTACTGGAGCTGATTCAGTCTACAAACAACAGGGGAAAAGAGAGTCTTTTCACTGTAATGTCATTGGTTTGGTTTCTTCTGTTGCATCATGGGTATGGTGTTACAAATTTTAGGTTTTATATATTGGACCCAAAAGTGGACATCAAGACAGGGGAAAGGTTGAAAGGAATTTATTTAGGTTGCTCGTGGTTGTAAATAAAGTGCTCAGGCTCAGGCTGGTGGCACAGCAGAGGGTGTATCTGGGGCTCATAGTACTGGGAGGTCGAGGCTGCGTTGGAGGCACAGGTGAGCGAGACGCAGGTGGATCCACGGAGAGATTTGTCTGGCGGCAGAGGTGCAGGAGGCTGGGCAGCAAAGCTCTGAGATAGCAGGGGCTCTGGGGATGATGAGGAGTTTTCAAAAAGGAATCACGAGATTCAACAAAGTGTCACAAGAGCAGAAAGTCACCAGAGGCAGCACAAGTTGTCCAGCCATAAAAACTACGGCGACGAGTGTAAACAATCTGGCAGCGAGTAGACAGAGGACCAGAGTATCTAAGCCGGTGCTGATGATTCGATGGGCTGTAGGTGTGTGAGACGCAGGAGCTCCACGCCCAGCCTCTGCGAAACACCTCAGAGCACACAGAAGCAAAACACAAGCACAGAAACAACACCACACAAAGTCCACAATCATGACATACGTAAATGCTGTTTCAACAATCAGGAATTGTGTTAAAGAGCACTGTGTGGACAATGGAAGAACAGAACTGAAGTCGTCGTCCCCTCGCAAGAAAAAAGAAAAGGTAGACAGTTTTTAAAGCTTGTATCTCAGTATCGTTAGAGTCGTGGAGCTTATGCTGTCTCATAAAAATGCCATGTCAGAAGCTCTGCTTACAGCTGCATCAGGAAATCCTACTTTTATCTATAGTGTGTACGCTTTATCTTGGCCATCTATCATGGTCTAGTAAAAACAAGAATTCGTTAAGAGGAGCACGACTGTGCTGAACGCTTTATGGATTTTGTGTGTGCTACCTTCATGTCCTTGCTGATACTCAACTCAAAAAAAGGGCCACAAAATGAGACTGGGCACTACGCAGTCATCCACAGGAAGTAAGAAACCTTTTTCTTTAAGTTAATGTAAATAATAAAAAAACTCTCTTAGCGCTTCCCATCAGCTGAGCGCATCTATTCCTCTTTAACAAGAGTCACTGACGAGAATTGGTGGTCAAATGCATTGTTGAGTTGATGAGACATCGAACGGGGAAACAGCATCCATGAACAGCAGTGAAACCCGAGTGACCCTTTGAGCAAAGGTCAGCGGCAAGAGAAAACAGAGAGCTCACTCACTGGTCTAACATCCTGGAATGTCCTGGAAGCTGCGAGGGGAGAAAAAAAAAGCCCATTCAAACAGGGTCTTAATCAGAGTCATGTTCTTTATTCAATTTGAGATTTGAGTCACACAGACGCAGATGCCCCATTCCATTTATTAACTTAAGGAAGACTCATAAGAGAATGAATGGTTGCTATTTTCTGCCACACATACACTATGGTGTCTCAGTGTTCATAAGTCCGTCCTGAGGCCTTTCCTCCTATTAACTTATTCATCGGCAGTGGATCCAAACATTCAATTAAATAATAAGAAAGATGTGACACAGATACAGGCGGGCGAAGCAGATCCTCAGGTCGCTCTTGCTCTCAGGGTGTCAAATACTGAGATTTTGTCATGTTCTGTGAGGCTTTCGTACAGGGAGGCTGTGTATCTGATAAAGGGCTGATTGTTTTTGGATTACTTGGGATGAGATCATGTGGCTAACTATGTATTATTAAAAGATACCGGCCACGATAGCCGGTTAGCTACCCATTATCGCATGCTCCATTTAATATGCAACATCATTTCACACAGTATATGTAGTTGGTGGTCCCTGCTCTGCATCGCTATAAGCTTAGAGGTCATTGGTCTGAAATAAGTTGAAGAAATCATCACACATTATGTAACTTTCACCAAGTGATGATTTATTCCATTGTTTTGTTTCATTGCCCAGGTTACTGTGTGTCACTGTATCCGACACACGCATCAGCAGCAACAATAACTAACAACAGAGACACGTGTTCCTTTGTGTTTTATGAATCAAATTGTATTATAAGTACTGCCTAGCTGCTTGTCTACTTCAGACTTTGTTATGTGTAAAGGTAATTTGAACATGTTAGTTAAGACAATGTGCCACCCAGTGGCGGTTCTAGACCTGTTTTAATAGGGGGGCCAGGTTGGGGCCGGCTTTTTTGTTGGGGGGCACATACAACCAAGGAAAAAAAGACAAATCCCTCATTCAGACAAGGGATAAATGGAACTTGAAACAGTGTTTACAATTCTAATTTTGACTGGGTAGTAAACTGCTGATACACTTTATTTCTGTCTTTCCCTTCAGTTCAAAATCATTGCAAAAAGTCTGTCATTGTGTTATTGTTGCAGACTCCCTGTCAGGGGGAGCCACAGGGGGGTCCGGACTCAGAGTTACAGGGGCACTGGCCCCTGTTGGCCCCCCCCCCCCTAGAACCGCCCCTGGTGCCACCTAAACAGACTTTTGAATTGACTATCGTAATGTAGCATATATAGAATTATTTATATGTAGCCTCACAAACCACAAACATTGTGTTAAACCTTTGTCGAAAGGAAATAAAGTTTGTTCCACATCCAATAGTGATTAAACCTTTAAATTGTGTTTAAAATACAGTTGCGTCTGCTTCTTCCGTGACATTATTTCAGAAGGGAAACATTTCCCTGAGTAACAGTCCACTTTTACCAGCAAGTGCGTATCGTAATTGAAAACATCCTTCCGTGGAGTTAGTCATGGAAAATTGTGTCATTGTTTTCCCTTGCATTGTTTTCCTGGGGTCTCTCATACTATAGCTCAGTGAAAAGCAAAATTCTATTTATTTGTTTATTGGGTTAATTATCCTGTAATACTCCTGAGCGATCCCTCATCAATTAACAAAACATGCTTTCCTCTTGTTATTCTGAAAACGCATTCTGTAAATCAAGGGGTATATTTCAGGTCAGAGGCCTGAAGGTACGACAATTTGACAGTAAGGAAAAAAAGAATTGTATCAATAAAATATAAGTCTGCCCATGATATCAACATTGATGCCATCTTTATTAGTAGTAATATGATTACTACTGGCAGTAGAAGTAATAGTGCTATAAGTGCTGCTCCGGGTTAGGATTGTTGAGAGCACAGGTAGGACTTCCATATGGTTTCTGTGGTCCAACATATCTTTGGAGATATGTACGTCAGGTTGTGGGAGTTGCCATGCTGACAACAAAGCCCTGTTCATCCTGCTTCAGGGTGACCAAGTGATTCCAATTAGAGCTGCATGTGTTGTTTACTGAGGCTGGGGTCGTGCAAGTCAAACCTGAATGAGTCTGATCTTACTGGTAGAGAGCAGAACCTTGGATCACTCTGACTGGAGTCTGTTCTTTCTTTTCTCAACAAGGGCGATTAAAGCAGTCCGTTTCAATGTTCACAGTATGTTTGTACGCACGTTTTCTACTTGATTTCCATACGCAATACACCTACAGCTTAAAATGCTTAAAGGAACAGCACCAAATGCACAAACAGCCATGCTTGCCAGTCTTCCGCCTCTGAAATACAGAAAACAAGACCGACCAACTGAACGGAACTCAAACATTATCAGCGAACTTGATCAGAAGGAGGAAAAAGGAAAACAAATCAAATGTTTTATTGTTTTATACAATATGGCTTCCTCTGACTGTGAGAAAGTCTAGAGTGCCTGAGGAAAAAGCATACACAGCACTGAGAAATGGAGCTTACAGATGCTCTGGCAGAATCTTATCATCACGCTCTGTTGTCCAAGCTTCATTTGAACAGTTACTCATGAAGCTGTGTCACTTTTTGTAGCCATAACATCTAAATGTTTTTAACTTTCAAGTGGATAATGTGTTGTCACTGCGAGGGATTACTAAAAACAAAAAGGAAGGGTTAAAGGAGTTTGTGCCTTTACATGAATGACATGATGAATAAAGCCGCAAATAGTGGCCAAAGCCCTGCATCTACCTCCTCTCAGTGCTGACCACTCAGTGACAGTGATACAAAATAAAGCTAAGTCTAAGGTCTAAAGGATTTACAGATTCAATGGTACATTTGTCACATAGATAAGTAAATGCAACACACACAAAAAGAACTAGTTAGAGATGAAAACATTCATAAACATATATCTCATTTGACAAGTGAAAACATGCAGTGTGCAGGGCATCTCAAAGGGTTCAATTGTGCTATTTCAATTCACAAAGAGCGAGTGTCACCAGATGAGCTCGGTTGTGCTCTACTGCAGATTTCCCCCCAAAATAGGCTATGGCTATCTTGAAACATACATTTTAAGGATTTTTCTAGACCTATTGCAGCACCGATGGTCATTATAAAAGACTTTCTCAGGGTTAGTTTTCTATTGTTGGCAGTCGAACTCCCAACGTTGTAACTCTAAAATATGAATGGCACGGTGGCTCGGTGGTTAGCCCAGTTGCCACACAATAAAACAAATCAAGAATCCAGCTTCCAACGGCCAGCTGGGGCCTTTTCTCTACAGAGCTGACATGTTTATAAAATGCTTGCAAGTGCCAAGGTCAACCGCTCTTTAGGATTGAGTTTTCAAGTTATTTTAATGTCATTTTGTCTGTAATTTTACAGTCAAGTTTTGATTTAGCGATTTAACGGAGTGAATTAAAAAATTAATGATGGCTGAATTCCATTTTGACAATTCAACAGCAAAATCCAGAGCTGACCATTAGTAGTTAATAAAACAAAACATAGATTTTCACTTTTATTTAAGTATCTGAAAATCTCTTATCTTCTGGGGCCCACACAAACTTTTAATCACAACTCTGATCAACACACAAAGCATCGACACCCAGTCCTGTCTTAATTGTGCTTCCTGGAACGCAACCCAATTGTGCAGGTTCAGGTCAGTGACCGTTGCAGCGTACCAGTGATAGGCTAACCAGGCCGTCATCATACATATTGTCACACTTTGGTAAGGTTTGGGCAACAAATCCACTAAGTTGTGTTTAGTAAAAGATCACAGTTTGGGTTACATCACAATATGTACGTTAATTGCGTTACTCACCGTTGACTTTTGGTTCATAGCGGGACATGAACAGCAATCCTATGTTTGTTTGAATCATCCATTCACCCAAACAACAAGAGTCGAGAACTTTACTACCAATAAACACAAACATGGGCTGTACTAAGCTGCTTGAACAGTTCGGACGAGATGGGCTGTGATGTGATACTTACATACACAACAACAAAAGGGGGACACTCCAAAAACTGGACCCTAATGGGTTATTGTTGCACATGTAAACACTCTCTGTGATATTTTTGTTTCGTCATTAAAGACATTTACTCCTCAACATGTCAAATTAACACAAAATGTACCCACAGAGAGATGATAACTATTTTGTAAGTTTAAGGCCTTTGGGTATGAGAGAGAATGACAGATGTGCTGGATTCTCATGTGAGAACGAGGAACATGAAAGGCAGACAGTATAAGTTGATTACGCTGAATGAACAAAGCGTTGTACAATCTAGCCAGACTTCTTCTCTGGGTCGAGCAGCAAAGGGCAGACTGTTGGCCGAGTGCTGACACCAGCTTGGGACTTACTGACTGTCAAAGTTAGTGACTTTGACTGTGTGGAAGCACGGCTCCTTGAACAAACGTCCTTTTCATTTCATGCTTTTTACACCCATACACTGCTGATTCAATTGCCGCTAATCACTCAATTGCAATCACATGTATGAGCAAGTAAATAACCTATTCAAAGGCTTGTGCACAGAAATAACTTTTACTTCCCTTGGACGTCTGAGAAAGAAGTAGGTTCTGGTGCATCTTAACAAGTAAGTTTGTAGTTTATCAAGTCCAAAAATGTCTAATTTGTATTTATTTCCCCAGACTACAGGACACTAGAGCAGCCACAAATTCCTTCAGTAAGGCTTTGATACAGTTTTGCTTTTGGGAGCATCGGCTTACACTGAAGGAAGTGAAAAAGGAAATAAGGTTTGGCATGTTGACTCAGGACTAAATTTCCCTGGAGGCATAAACGGACAGCTATTAAAGTTTAATTGCCAATTGGTAGAGCTGTGAGAGCCCTGGTGGAGTACATGTTGGAGCTACTGTGGGCAGAAAGAGCTGTTGAAAATGTTCACGGCTTGACTAACACCTGTCACTAAAAGGTCAGCAGAGAGAGGCGCTGACATACGTCCACACAGCGTCTTTTATCACAGGAGTTTTAATATAAAAGGAAATTATAACTTAGAGGGGGAAAAAAGTGGATGACAACTACACTTGAAATTGCCAAACGCCAGCCCAATTTCACCCTCATCCCGGCAAAAAAAGACAGAAAAACACGGAGGGTATCTGAGCTTTGTTTCTCCATTATTTGCATAATACACTTTGATGGGTGGATACTCATCTGAATCCCTGGCTCTTTTGTATCTGCCGATTACAAAAGGCCTGTTTCCAGCGCCGTGCAGGCTACCAAGAAGAGACTATCAAAGGGAAGGAATGGGCTTTCAAGTTAGGACCCTTCGATTGTGTTACAGATTGGTTCCAGGTGAGGCAGCTTTGGGAAGTTCAGCCGGAGGAAAATTGCCCCTCCGTGCAGCGCTTGTGTGAGGCAGGGAGGCTTCACGGTTGGCATGGTGCTCCGGAATTCCAATACTACTCACGTTTGGTGGGATTTCTGAGGGATGAACGCTGGGCCTCAAAAATCTTGTTGTGGTTGATTGCAGCTACATTAAAAGCTAAGCCGGGACAAAAAAAAGAAAAAAAAAAGGGGTACACAGAGTGTCTGGCTCGTTGAATAGCAGGATAGCACCACAGTCCGCAGACAATAATTGCAGACATAATGTTCAAAACATGCCTTTGATTCGCTCATAAGATAAGTCCTGGATTTATTATTTCAAAACAGACATTTTCCAGTTCCACTCTGGTGTTAACGTGATTTCCACAATGAGCGGTTCATGTTCCTCTTTTTCACACATGGCAGGAAACTATCTCAAGGACTCCTGGCAGAGGTACACCATACACAGTTCAGCAAGCGAAAGCACTGGATATCACACAGAAAAACCATACTTAAGGATTATTGTATTTCCTCTAATACTGCACTGATTTATTAACTTTTCTCAGACCACACTTGCTGAGGAACACAAGCTTTTGATCATGTGGAGATTTATCTGTAGAGATTTGAATGTCACCCTTACTTTAACTCATTTAAATCCGTTTTCGGTGGATCTTTGGAGTGTATTGACGGAGGCTTTCGACTCCGACAACTCATTCAGTTTGATGCAATTTCCATACAGCATCAAGGCCTGTCATCACATTTACCAATCAGTCCTATCCTATCCTTGACAGCTTCACAGACTCCTCCAGTGGCGCCATTTGTCTTGCAACCGATATGCCGCCATCATCATCTTTATCTTCTTTTGATATGCTAGAAGCCACCCCACCCAGCCTCAAAGCCAGGGCCATCTGTACAGTTAAACACATCTTAAACAAGTCCTCAGGGAAACTCTAAACAGACCCCAAAGTGTTTCACACGTACGCAGAGAGTGATTCTGTATGTCTGCCGCGCACACTCTTGTCAGATCTGATCTGAACCAGGCTATGTGTGGGAAAGACAATTAGGCAGAGGCAGTGCTGAGCCAGGCACGAGCGTGCCAAGCCATGGCATAATGCATCACTCACCTGTCTGGCCAAATAAACCGAGACAGGGAAACATCTGCTCATGTTTTCAAACTGGGCAAAAATGTCTGTCCCGTTTTATTTTGGGGGGGTTTTGAAGCTTTGCAGCAAAAACTTGGTCTATTTTAGCTTTTCGCTGCGACGTTGCATCACTAACTTCTGCGAGCATTAATCACAAAAATGTGGTCGTAAGATCGTTATTGCTGCCTGTTTATTGTCTGTTTTGTGTTTGAAATCACGGTCACTGCATGTCTCTAGTTACTCCTTTTTTCTATTTTGCTTGTTTATTTGTTTTCTTTGCAGCATCATGTGCACCTGTATAATCACTGAGTGCCGTTGCGGAAAAAATTAAAATTTCACAATGAGTAAAAGATTGTTTCCACCCTCAGCGTGCACTGAGAACGACAACAAAGAGAATCCTGCAGACCGAGGCCACACAGAGCAAATAAGCTGTTATTCCACTGTTGTTTGGAAGGATTGTGAAGAGATTGGTCTCGTAATGAAAAGAAAATAGAGGTGATGTTCCCATGACGGATATGGTAAACTGAATTGAGAGAGGCGGCTCTGTTCACACCTCTGGCCCCCCTCCCCCGCGCCCCCTTCCTCGCGCTCACCCTTCGTCCTTTAACCTCACTGACTCACCCTTTCCGAAGAACCCGATCCGGCCCAGAGGCCCATGCGCTCATGTCCTGTCGAGGATTTGTTGATTTCTCTAATCACTGTTCCAGCTCTGCTTGTCTTTGTTTGTTTTGCAGAGCAAGCAGCAAACACAAGCGCTTAAGACGGTCCTGTGGAACAAAGAGAAGAGAACTGCTTGAGGACACTGAGCTCCTGATTGCATCTCGAAGGTCACTGTAATTACTGCATGTTTTGTCCTGAAGTACACTGCAGCAGAACAATGTCAATCCTAATTATGGAGGAGATATCTTTGTTTTTCGTCCCAAAAAAATCCACACATCAAATATGTAAAGTTAATCCTCGCTGGTTTAGTTCCGTCAGCATGTGACTGGACTGTGTTTTTATGTCTTTCTTAAGAGGGAACACAGCGTCCTGCCTAATTGGGAGTGTGGGCATATATCTGGTGGGTGTTTTTTTGTCTCTGTAGGATCTGGGAGGAGATGCACAGAGTGGAAGGAGAGTGCCGCCGAGAATGAAAACCATCAGGAGGAGGAGGAAGTGCTGTATTTACGCTGCTCATGGCCTCCTCTCTTCACTGACAGGGGGAAACAAGCCCTGCTGGCGATCTGCATGGCTTGGCCTTATTTCACTGACAGGAGAGTCTGCATTCTCTGAAGAACTCTCTGTTCCTCCTGTGGTAGTTACAGTGTGTTTAAAACCAGAACCACAGCTCTGTTCCTATCCTGAGGGTCCCAGACGCGTACCCCCTGACCCCCTTAAATGTTTATTGATATGAACAGAGTGGGCATGATGAAGGCTTTGTTATAATTCTGCAAAGAAAGAGTTCTCTTTGTCCGAGTCGAGCAGGAAAACAGAGAAGGAGTGAGAGTGACAGTTCATTTTTGGAGGCTAAAATCAAGAAAAAGAAGAATCGGGGAATAAACAATAAAGAATTATTTTAAGGACATCAAAGGCCTTAGCTTGTGCAAAATATCCAGGCATCCCTGCAGTCTCCTCTATACCATGCAGATACAGAGCAACAGGAGGGATCAGCCACAGCTTGACACGAGTCAAAGCAAGACAAGCCAAGCAGATGTCAAGTTTGACCAAGATACATACAGTTAGCACATATGGAGGCTACTGCAGCAATACGTGATGATTGGTCTGGTTAGTGACACAGCCAGCAGTTTATCGAGCCAGAGAGAAGCAGCTTTCCCATCGGCACATAACAGGACAGTTGGACGAGTAAAAAGATTATTTTGTGAAAGCCTAATTTCTTTGTTCAGTTATTTATTCATTCATTCGAAGAAGACATATTGTGCTTTTTTCATTTTCCACCTCTGTATTTTATATAGTTTATTGTGCATGTAGAAGATCTTGTTCAGTTAAAAAGGTCAAAGTCCACACCAATAGAAGCTCCTCTCTCCCACAGAAAACTCTGCTCCTGAAGTACCTTAAACGCCTCATCAGTAGTCTTTCCTTTAATTCCGCGACTCCTTGACACCACACTGTGTAAACATGTCTCATATTCGCATGATTCAAATAAAGCGTTTCACACTAAAGGGGGAAAACAGTGCCGCAGCACTGGACAGTTTGAGAAAACTGATTTGTATTTTGAGCTTACAGTATGAAAACCTACTCTAGTGGTAACCCAAAATTAAATTATGTGCCTGAAAATGAGTGTGATATGTCTCCTTCGAGCATTCCTACTTTTGTATGCAGCACTTATCTTGCTGACATCTGTATTGAGTTTAGTGGGATTAATTAGTCAAAAAAATATGTAGTGTTTGGTCAGTTGCTCAAAGAAAAGAATTTAAAAAATCAGAGGTCAATTTTTAACCCCAAAGTTGAACTCAATTCAAATGCAAGATGGTTACCACACACAAATGATTTGCTTTAGAGGTGGCATTGAGGACAGGGTGGCTCTTTGTAAGATCTACTCTGTTATCAGTTTTAAAATGAAACGCTGACGGTATCTCTGCTTCAGATTTAATAAACCAGCTCAATTAAATGGTTGACAATGGGAAAGCAGCCAAGCTCAATTTTTCTGCGGCCTGTTTTTCTCTATCTGATGTAACAGACAGCTGCCTCACAATGAATGCATAGTCACACCACCACCAATACCACTTGATCTGCAGCTCTAACTACATAATGAACTGTTGGCCTCAGATGTCAGTCACACACTGTCTCCCCTCCCACTGGTTCCCTGCCTGTATCTCAATCCACAACCTCTATTCAAGGATAGAATTATGGTGAAAACATGTATGTAATGCATCTGCGGTATCTACTGTATTACGAAGAAGAACCAAAAATGTGATACTTTATTTTATTTTTTAGCAGAAACACTTTTAAATAGAAGAAAATGTTTGTATGTAACTCGGTTGTATAACAAAATGAAAGGTTGTTAACACCTTCATGCTACACAAATGACATCATATAAACAGTTATTAATATAGGAATACACATGAACACTGCCATACTCTTTTCAATTTCAATTTGATTTGTTTTACATAACAAAATCCAGGTTGAATGTTTCATAAATGTGAATTAACAAGTACTTTAACGTGCAATTGTATTTCGTGTATGTATTTTTTCAGTTAGTGTTGGTCCAATGTTTAAAGCAGAGGGTTAATGAAAACATATAGGATAAAATACCATGTGCCATTTCCTTAACCGCACGTTTTGAAATGATTTATACATCAACAATTTTGAAAGTCTTGGAAAGTTGGTGGAATGAGTTAATACAAATGCCAAAGTAATCTAAGACTACAACTAAATTGTGTTTAAATAAATGCCATCCAGTACTAACAATACGTAACAATAAATACCAATATATTTGCACAATGGGGTTGTTTTCCTCATCTCATACCCTTGCTGGAAGCCCACAACCCATTGCTGAAATAAATGTTAGCAATGAATGTTTCTGGAAAGCATGGATATGTTGCAACTTTACTCTTCTGGGGCTAATGTCCAGTCGGGTTATGGCACAAAGGTTGATTAAGTTTTTTCTTATGTTTTGGTATAAAATACGTGTTTGCCACAAACATGGCTGGAAAATGCCCCAAATTACTGCCAGAAATTTTTGTTTTTTGCCGAACAAACACAACTGGAAATTGTCCTGAGGTCTTCTTAAATAATATCCAGTGATGTCACACTTACAAATGTTAAAATACAGTCTTGAACTGCGGTCAGTGGCTTGGCACCACCATCCCCTCCGCCTCCACAATATGAAGGTCAGGTCATAAACATTTAATGTGAATGTGATATGATACGTTTTGTAGAGATTTCAGTTTGGTATACAACCTATGACACCTACAGATGTGAACACATCAGTAGTGTGCAAAAACATAAATTGCCAACATTTTCTCCTGGCGAATGGGCTGGTGTGATACATGTGCTTTTCATATTCATTACACATATTAGGAAGTACACACAGGCAGCACAACGCAACAGAACGCAGCATAACGTATAGTGTATTTACTGTTAAACCAAAAACACATGGCCACTTGTACACACGCACATGGATATAACAAAGATGGAGACCTGTTGTGGAACTCTGGGTGACCAAACTCAGTCCTGGTCACTGTGGTGTACTATAAAGGTCTGTATAGCTCCACGCACTGTGACAGATGCTGGGTGCATAATGACATAAAGCCTGCCTTTCCTTAAAAGCTCTTCAGGTTCAATCCAGAGTCTGACCCCAGACCATCCGCAGAGCACCTGCCACATCAGCCATTCATCACCGTCACAACGCCCACTCGCTCACCAGCTCCAGACATGACGGACATGGAGCCGGACAGAATTGTACACAGCGCAACACAGCGAGAGATGGGTGTGTATGACAAACACACAGCTTCATGTTATTCCTGTCATCTGAAATAGCAATCAAAGCTGATCTAATTAGCCAGTCTGTATAATTGAGGTCTTTGGGGAAATACTGACAGGGTCCAGATACTCTCTCTTTCTGTGCAAAAGTCTCACCAGAAGCACAGTGAATTCTGGGATACGGGGCAGTCGTGACAGAGACTTCTGTTGAGGATGTAAACCAGACGTCAACCGTCTGTGTGTTCTGATGTGGCATGAGTGCTTATGGGAAACAATCATGCATGTATCAGAGCTCCACGCACACACGTTTAAAGCAGTCGTGCATTTGTCATTGTCCAGGTCTGTACTTGTTTGTTTAAGCTCTGACTTGGCACATGATGAATGTGTATTATATTTCTCATTTAGGCACCATGTTTCCAGGCCAGTCATATGGGCTGTTTCTGTACAAGTTCTCATCTCCTGTCTGCTTCTTTATTTATCCGGACATTAGATTTAAGCCTGCTATTGAAGCTCTGTTTATAAGAGCTTCTTCTCGTCCTGATCTTAAAGTTATGTTTCTATACCTTAAAGTAATAGCTTCACTAAAGATTTTACTGACTTATTCCTACTGTTGCAACATAAGCAGTTTGATTTCAGCTAATAGTCACGGAGGTCGGACATTTCTGTGGCCATTCGCAGTTGGTGGTTGATACCATCTTCACGGTCAGGCTACATCCAAGTATGTTTCGAGTTTGACTTGCTTGGATGAAACATGCTGCATTATTATCTCCACATCGCTTTTGTTTTGGTTTTTCAGCGAGGATGGATTTCACCCGAGGTAACAGTGGAAGTCCAAGAGTCTGCTATAACTTTGGAATACACAGACTGACAGGGGAGGTTATTTGGCTTCGAGTTTAGGTTTAGATTTTCATCCAAATTGATCTGAATCTAAATGAAGAGTAAACACGACACATTCCATCTGATTTACAGCAAAAATGGATTGAGTTTTAACAAAAATGGATTGAGTTTTAGCAAAAAAATTCCACAGAACGTTTCTGAGTGATGCACAATATATGAATTTCAGATCATGTCATCTCCTGTCATCTCTGGTGAGGATCTACTTGAATCTGGCATCTGTCTATTTTTACTATTTTGACTGTGTGTAGCCTGTGTTATTATTATGATATACGTATATACATGTATTAGGGATGTTAATGATAATCATTCATTGATTAAATCGAATTTAACTGATTAAAATATATTGACTGACAATCACGTTGGCAAAAAATACATCAAAGGTATCTTGTTACAAGTGCTTATTAAATACATCAAAATGTATTTAATAAGGGGAAGAATTTGAGTGTGAGGTGTACACTGTGCCCTGGCCAGAAACTTTTGTCCACTGCCGTAAACTCAACAGCCAACCTCAGCAAGCATTTGAAAGCAAAACATACTAACATGAAGTTTGTAGCTCAAGATCCCCGAGGAAATGATGATATGTCGAGTCCAAGCACACATAAGCAGCTAAAACTTCATTTTCACCAGGTATCTAAACAAGAGCTGGACAAACTTGTTGCTTTTGTGTTCGCCTAAAAGCCCATAAGATGCACTGAGGCTATGCTATTTGGTATTATTGTTTGCATTGTTGTTTTCTTGTCAAGTGCTCTGTTTATGGCATTTTTCATGATAAAAAGCACAAAATGAATACCTGTTGTGTCCTCCATAGTAGAACTTTATGTAGGCCTTTTTTAGGAAATTTAGGAAATGAGATGGGGTTCTGCCCGAAGTCGAGCATCATAAAAGTAAACGTAAAAGTAACGAATAATTTAAAAAAAAAATTCCTTAGAGGGTAACTAAGTAAAGTAAGGGATCACTTTTTTAGAATTAACGAGCAAACACTACTTTTTAAAAGTAACTTCCCCCAACACTGTTGATATGAGGTGCTACTATACCCCTTTTATTTTCCATCTGCTACAAATGACAAATTATAAATTAATCAATCGATCAGACAAATTTAACTTGTATTTTTCTGCAGTTTAGACAATACATAATAATGCATAATAATCACTTATGATGCAGCATAGATTCTTTCAAATGAATGAAAATGCATTTCACCTTATTGACCACCAACAATGAAAGCTTATGATGCATTGATATGTACTTCACTTCAATTAACACACAAAGATAACTTGTGATACTGCACAGACTTTTATAGTTACTATAATATAGTTGGTTGTTGGGATGTTTATAAGTTAGCATAGGTAGTCAGAACGTATTATAAACCCCTTCAGTCAACCTCAAGTTTATATCTAGTCACAAGTCTCCATAAGACACTTATTACATATCATTAATTTTAAGTCTCATCTATGATGTTTAATGAACGGTGATCTAGTGCATCAGAAAGTATCATGTGTGTTTATGAGTGCTGTCGTAAAGCATCATGACTGCATTATTATACACTATGCACTATGATTATTTCACATCTTGTCATCACCCATTATTCCTTCTTCACCATCTATTAACATCAACATGCTCGCTCACAAGTATTCCTTGAAAATATTATTTGAAAAAACCCAGAATTAATTTTTAGGACTTTAATTTCATTTAAGATATTTTAGTCAGGTAAAAGAACTTTGGGTTTATTACGCAATATCCGTCAGTCTCTCCTGCATTTACAATATGGTGGAACTTCTGACATTTTATAATCATATGGCTGAAATTGGAGAGCTGCCCTCACGATGTTTGTGACTGACAGATGTTATTCTAAATCTCTGAGGTGGTCGAAGGTCTATAAATCGCTGTTGGTGTTTTATCCCTGAGCTGGCTTCACATGAGTTCCCATGATGCCCTCTGGGCCCGGCTCTGTGGGACAGGAGTGCCAGGTCTGCTCTGGTTTCACACTGTCAGATAAGATCAGCTTGTGTGTTGAATTCCTGTTACTGAGCAGACCAGGTTAGCGCTGACCCAGTACCAAAGTTTGGGCTTCAGGAGCCAACACTAGTCACGCAATGCAGAACAGGAAGTCAAAGGTCGTAGTTTACCTTTCATCCACAGTCTCACTGACTTCATTCCTTATGGGGATAGCTGACCATCTAACAACAACAAAGCAAACTTCTCTTTGTGCATGTACGGTGTTTCAGTATTATAATACTGAAGAGCAAGAGTAGTTTGAAACCATGACAATAAATCACCGCTAATAAGACTGCGTTTGAAGCTCTAAAGGATTTTTGAGCCAAGGTTTGGATTGAATTAACCTAATTAATGCATATTTCAGTCGGACACATGAGATTTTTGCTGAGATGCTATGTGTGTTATGTTGGAACACACACTCAGGACTAGTAAATCATTACAAACTAGAATGGCACAAGGCCTAATAGTCTCCTTAAATTCAAACAAGCCATCTGTTTTGAAATAATACATTTTTTAATCCGCTAGATCCAAAATTTCATTTGAATCTGCATCAGACACCAGCCACTTAGATACGCCAGATTCTTTTCATAGAGATATCTGAACATTCAGCCCCAGTTTCCTATGACACTGATGGAGAATATGTGGATTTTTGGTATAATTAAGTGGAGAATAACAAACGTTCCTGTCTGCTGCAATGACTTCTAGTCTTATTCAGTGAGTCATGGCTACATATTTCTTGTGTCTTCTATAAATGCAAAAGTCTTTCACTCAGAATTTCTTTCATTTCAGTCACACGAATTTGGCCAGAACGCAAGTTTTCACTGATCTCCGGCCTTAATCCTGGTTCTGACTTTATCTTATATTAAGTGCAAACTTTTTTTTAAGTTGATAGGAACAAGTTATAGAATATGCAAACTGAAGTACAGTGGGGCAAAAAAGTATTTAGTCAGCCACCAATTGTGCAAGTTCTCCCACTTAAAAAAAATGAGGCCTGTAATTTTCATCATAGGTATACATCAACAGAGACAAAATGAGAAAAAAAAAAATAAATAAATAATCACATTGTATGATTTTTAAAGAATTTATTTGCAAATTATGGTGGAAAATAAGTATTTGGTCAATAACAAAAGTTCATCTCAATACTTTGTTATATACCCTTTGTTGGCAATGACAGAGGTCAAACGTTTTCTGTAAGTCTCCACAAGGTTTTCACATGCTGTCGCTGGTATTTTGGCCCATTCCTCCATGCACATCTCTAGAGCAGTGATGTTTTGGGGCTGTCGCTGGGCAACACGGACTTTCAACTCCCTCCAAAGATTTTCTATGGGGTTGAGATCTGGAGACTTGCTAGGCCACTCCAGGACCTTGAAATGCTTCTTATGAAGCCACTCCTTCGTTGCCCAGGCGGTGTGTTTGGGATCATTGTCATGCTGAAAGACCCAGCCACATTTCATCTTCAATGCCCTTGCTGATGGAAGGAGGTTTTCACTCAAAATCTCACGATACATGGCCCCATTCATTCTTTCCTTTACACGGATCAGTCGTCCTGGTCCCTTTGCAGAAAAACAGCCCCAAAGCATGATGTTTCCACCCCCATGCTTCACAGTAGGTATGGTGTTCTATGGATGCAACTCAGCATTCTTTCTCCTCCAAACACGACTAGTTGAGTTTTTACCAAAAAGTTCTATTTTGGTTTCATCTGACCATATGACATTCTCCCAATCCTCTTCTGGATCATCCAAATGCTCTCTAGCAAACTTCAGACGGGCCTGGACATGTACTGGCTTAAGCAGGGGGGACACGTCTGGCACTGCAGGATTTGAGTCCCTGGCGGCGTAGTGTGTTACTGATGGTAGCCTTTGTTACTTTGGTCCCAGCTCTCTGCAGGTCATTCACTAGGTCCCCCCATGTGGTTCTGGGATTTTTGCTCACCGTTCTTGTGATCATTTTGACCCCACGGGGTCACACCAAGCTGCTTACCTATTGCAGATTCAGTCTTCCCAGCCTGGTGCAGGTCTACAATTTTGTTTCTGGTGTCCTTCAACAGCTCTTTGGTCTTGGCCATAGTGGAGTTTGGAGTGTGACTGTTTGAGGTTGTGGACAGGTGTCTTTTATACTGATAACGAGTTCAAACAGGTGCCATTAATACAGGTAACGAGTGGAGGACAGAGGAGCCTCTTAAAGAAGTTACAGGTCTGTGAGAGCCGGAAATCTTGCTTGTTTGTAGGTGACCAAATACTTATTTTACCGAGGAATTTACCAATTAATTCATTAAAAATCCTACAATGTGATTTCCTGGATTCTTTCCCCCCATTCTGTCTCTCATAGTTGAAGTGTACCTATGATGAAAATTACAGGCCTCTCTCATCTTTTTAAGTGGGAGAACTTGCACAATTGGTGGCTGACTAAATACTTTTTTGCCCGACTGTATGTGCTAGGAAAAGCAGATGTTGTGAACCGACACTCGACGTAATCACTTTTTAAGAAGCAGTCACACATATCAAACCCTGATGTCTATAATGGGTTGACTGAATTCGGTGACTTCTTTGTGGCTTTCTGGTGCAGATTATGGAATTGTGATGAAAGAAGACCTAAACATGCCAACAAGTGGAAAATGGGAACACTTGCAGCTTGGAAGAGCAACCTGAAAGCTGAAATGTATGAGGTATACAAGCTACCAACTTTGTTTTGTTGTTGTGGAAACAAGCTACCAATTTGATTTTGAAATAAACACGAGATGTCTGTTAATGTCGGGCACCATATTGGCATCTTAAAAAGTAGCAAGAAATGAAATTAATATTTGTCAGACATGTATATATTTTCTGTTAGTAAACAGAAAGCTACACACCACACAATAAGCAATGGCCCATCTACTCGACTGCTGTATACACACATACAACCCCAGTGTGCTGGGCTTCAGTAAGTTACAATGCAACGATGTGGCAAAACAGTAAATGTATTTGTAAGTTGATGACATTCAATTCTATGTTTGGAACACTGGAGTGTTATAGCCACATGCGCATCTAATTACATATATCATATTTCACCTGTTATACAGGTGCCACCTGAACTTCATAATATGTGTGCCATCCAATTTGTTTTGTACAAGATATAATTGCACCCAATTTGGCTGATTAAGAGACAAGTGCTCCTCTGAGGCCATGAAGTTATGGAAGATAACTCAATTGACCATATTCACATGCGACCATTTTCATCTGACGTCAGGCTCGGGGTGGGAAGCTCAAATGTTGTATTACTGTGTTCCAGGTTCCAAGCCCTATAAACATCTTAGTTCTTGTCATCATATCACTTCATGATTGAGCAGCTACTGGAAAGACAATGGAAAGTGAAAATCTGGAGGGATATCAGGCCATATTATTTCAAACTAAAACAACATTTTCAATAGATAGATAGATAAGCTTTATTTTCAGACTCAAGTTCCATACAAAAAATAAAAGCAAGACACACAGTACAAAAGGACTAAAAAAAACATAATAATCTAATGACTCATTAGACTATTATTACTCATTACACTTATACCAGTGCCCCGAAAACTGAGACGTGCAGCGCGTGTCAATATACATAATGTTCACCATTGCCACAACATTTTGACTCCCAGAATCATTTAACCGGCAGATGTACCTGTGCATTACATTTCTCAGAGCTGCTTGCAGTGTGTTCACTCCAGCGCTCACAAGCAGCTCACTCGCACTAGTCCATCTGGGCCTTTTTAAAAGTATCCTCAAAGCGTCATTGTATGCCACTTGCAGTCTCTGAAGGCTGGCTTTTTCATAATTCAACTACAGATGTGCAGTGTACATAGGTGAACAGTACGCTTTGAACAGAGTCAACTTCACACCAACAGTGCACCAACCAAATTTACGTGCCAATACATTTGCTCGCACATACAACATACGACACTGACGAAAAATGTCCTCATCATCTGTCAGTTGGTCTGTGATCACATGACCAAGATATTTCACTTCACTGCAGATATTTAGAACCTTACCTGAGAGTTTAAAGTCAGGAAAAGTCATATGTCTATCTTCCATGGTTCTGCAAATCATTATCACACTTTTTGACTTGTTGTACTTTATATCATGTTGTTCCCTATACACAGAACACACATTAAGGAGCTGCTGTATACCGGCTGAGCTTGGACTAAAGATCACACAATCATCAGTGTACATAAGATGGTTCATCACTGTACTGCCGACCATACAGCCAGTTTTACATGAGCTTAGATTATTTGATAAATCATTCATGTAGAAATTAAATAAAATAGGAGATAAGATGCTCCCTTGTCTTACTCCATTACTGATATGAAAAGGAGCAGACAAGCAGTTATCCCATTTAACATGCATGGTCTGTTGGGCAATACCAATAGGACAGGATTCTGACTATATACTTAGGGACACCTGCTGAACCCAATTTTTAAAATAATTTCTCATGATTCACCCTATCAAATGCCTTAGAAGCGTCTAAAAAACAAATAAAAACAGATGAGTTTTTTCTCTTATAGTTGCTCAGCAGTTCCTTAAGCACATATACACACATATCTGTACCGTGTCTTGGTTTAAACCCAAATTGATTATCTGTAGAGATAATTAGTTCATTAATCCTCTCCAGGAGAATTTGTTCAACAACTTTGGACAATATATTAGCTAGAGCGATGGGCCTATAGTTTTCTGAGGAACCCACTTTTCCTGCTTTATCCTTAACCAAAGGAACCAGCTGACCTGTCGTCATAGAGTCTGGAAGAAAGCCATGGACTATGAGGGCATTGAAGCATAAGGCAGGAAGTGTACATAACCTTGATCTAGCAAATTTAAGATGTTCAGCGGAGATATAATCCATACCTGTCTTTTTGTTAACTGATAAGTTTTTAATCGCTTGAGAAACCTCATGAGTTGTGATCATATCTATATTTTCAACATTTGCTACTTGATGGCCATTAGTCTGAACACAGTTAAACAATTTACTATAATGCCTTCGCCAGAGCTCAGCAATAGCACTAGCACCAGAGACTCCATCTACTGTATATGGTAAAGAGGGTTTGCAGTTATTAATGCGTTTCACCTCTTTCCAGAAATCTTTATTAGTATTATTTAAAAGTTTCTTGGCCATAGAGTCAGCCCTCAAAGATTGCTCGTTTTTACTAATGAAACGTATTGCATATTTTTATTTTGTGTTTGTACTCTTCTTATATTCAAAAATGGGCCCCTGTCTTGGTTTACCAGCCATTGCCCAGGATTTAGTAGCTTCACGAGCCTCAGCACAGAATTCAGCCACATAAGTATTCCAACCAGGCCGAACTTTTCCTCTCTTTATGCGCTTAAGGTGAGGCTTACTAGCTTCAAGTAAAGCTGAGACAATATCAGTATACATTGCAGAGATATCTGTCTTATGTTTGGTGTTTGTACAATTACTGTTTTTACATATGAGTGCCTCTCTAGAGAGACATTTGCTCAATAACTGATCAGTACATTTACAGTAGGAAGCAATGTCTTCACATGAAAGAGAGGACCAGTCCAATTTACCAAGATTAGAAGTATTTGCACATTTTACAGTTGCAGGTATGTACTCAGATCTGATGACCATCTTTACAGGACTGTGATCAGAGGTGGATACATTGTATAAGATTTCCATGTGTGCCAAAGAAGCGTGAGCATCAGCTGTAGAGACAATGGCCTAACCAGGACGTGGTGTGCCAGGCCTCACTTATATGTGTGTAGCTTTCGGCTGGCAAAAGCTCTCTGCTAGACAGTACCAAGTTATTATCTGTACAGAGATGATTTAGGTGGTTAGCAAAAATTGACCTCTTGTCTGAAATATCTGCATTCATATCCCCAACAATAAAGATATTTGTGAAACACTCATTTTGTAAATAGGAACTAATAAAAGCAAGCTTATTTACATAGTCTTCTTCATTATGTTGACATTCATATGGAGTGTAAATATTTAAAATTATAAATTCCTTATCACGCTGAGTGAAGTGTATAGCAATGCACCAGTCCACGCCAAGCCTAATATCATTAATCGCTGAGTCCAGTTTCTTATTCAATTATGCAATACCACATTAGATTCCGTTAGACATCAGCTAACGTTAGGATTTGACCACTTCCAAGCTAAAATGACTGTGTGTGTATTGTGCAGTATTACATTAATTGACACATTTTAAAGCATTAACACACATCTTGGACACATTAATTTAAGCCTGGAAGTGAAACACACTGGATGTAATCAAATGTAATGTTAGCTTGGATTTGAATCATAAGTATTTGAACACTCACTTTAAACCCCGGGGTATCAAATATTTAACTTTGGAATACAGCTTTAACATTATCCCAGCATTTCAGCTTACCACCCTGAGCAAGAAAATGGCTGCTGTGTGAATATGGTCTGTAAAAAATCATAGAGTAGTTCCAATTATGAGAAGCAAACATTTCTGTACACATACAGGTGTATGTCTTTTAATAGAGGGATGGATATCCGATCGATTTCAGGTCAGTGTGGAGCTGATGAGGCGCTCTCACTACTGTGATACTGTGTTTCAGGTTAGGTTGTAGCTTGAGCTGTTGTAAGAGGCTTAAACAAAGAGAAATAATAACTGACAAAGAGGCCATCCAGCATCCGGCTCCGTGCCAGACAGCATATGGACATATGTGTAACATGATTGTCCGTAGTCATTTCCAACAGGATCACCCTGCTCCTCCGCAGCTGCTGTGATAACTCGAGAGTTACAAGTTTTGAATCTACACACAGAGGAGACAAAGCATGAGATCCCCAGATTTACAAAGCATGAGGCTTACAGTCACCATGCCAATACCTCCCAAAAAGAAAAAAGAATGTGAGCATGAATGCATAGCATTTTCACAGCAGCTCTCAGTATACGTCATGCGGCAGCTTTGAGAATACCCACAGAACCAAAGGCATCACTGGTATGGTCTTGTAAATGCACTGCATTGAGAATACAGTGAATTTGGTTTTGAATTTGAAGGACTGGAGATACTAATCATCATAGTTTATCCTGCAAGGACTGCATTGTAAACAAATCTACCCTTGGACCACACTCCGAAATCAAACCTCAGTCACATGAGTTGCAAATTGCAAGATGGTGAATAAAATTCTCTGGCTGTAATAATGATAATGATGGCAGTTAAGTGGAGATGCTTGTAATCTGTCTGTAACACATGTGGGCCATGAATTATTAATGTTTCCCAACCAACTGAAGAGAGGCTGTGAGTGGAAAAAAGCCCCCCACCACCTCCTGAAAAAAATCTGGAAACACCCAAGATCCTGATTTCACCTCTTCTTCTGGTGACGTATCATACAACTAAAACACTTTTGGCGTAATGGAATAGTTAAGATAAACGTTTTTTTAAAAAAAGGTCATGGACGAAAATGTGTCAAGATACCAAGTTTGGAAGGGAGATAGAAATAGAAGACGAGGGAAGCCAGAGGGGCTGCAGATGAATTCCTGCGCTTGCCTGGCCTACACTACAAGTGGTCTGGGGCCGGAGTTTTTGTGGGGTTCTTGTGGTTTTTCAGCCAATAAATCCTCTGCACATATTTAATCCAGTCAGATGTGCTGCAGGAGAGGAGCACTGAAGGATGTACGGCCATTACTCAGCAGCCCACATCAGAGAAAGGAGCCCGATATCTCTACACCCCTCCCCCCTCCACCACCACCTCACCAGTTATAGACATATTCGTCATCAGACAGAGAGCCAGACGCAGGGATCATAAAGGAGGTGTGAAAATTGAGTGTGAAAGTTTATTGAAAAGGTCTGAATCTCTGAAGGTTTGGTAATGCCGATGCTCTCATGCTGTTATTTTTCCCATATGATGCCAAGTGTGAGAGATCGGACCTTTCAAAATATATGTTAGAGGAGATATTTGATCGTGCATCCCCAGTTATTTATAACATTGTTTGAGATTTTGTGGGTTTTGGTATAATTAAGCAGAGAATAACAGTTTTCCATCCTCACATAGGTATTATTCAGTGAGCCGTCACTACACACTACTTGTGTCTGTCTATAAATGCAAACTTTCAGTATCAGTTTACACAGCATTTCTTTTATTTCACTCATAATTTGATAATTTGACACTGATCTCTGCCATTTATCCTGGTTCTGACTTTATTTGCATTGCAGTGCACACTTCCGTTAAGTTGATGGCAACAAGATCCAAAATATCCAAACAAAACTATGTAATATGCAAAGCAGATGTTCTGAATTTAAGCTATCTGTGCTTATGCGAATGCTGATATTCTGAAGCCTTTATCTTACAGACACAATGGAATAAACTGGGACAAAGTTGTAGCTGTGTATTTAGAGGATGTCAACAGATGTTTGTTCATTTCACAACATTTTCAATCTATGACATCTCATTTTTTCCTCTATTGCGTTTTCAATTTGACTCATCGAGACACTGGCAGCGTTGATTTTAAGAAACAACAATTAAATCAGCACTGCCACTGTTAGTACACGTGTACTGTATTGTCTTTCTGCTTGGTATTCTTTCTGTGGTACAACCTGCTCATTACAGTCAGTCTGGTAAACTACCCGAAAATCGCATGATGCTCCTGCTTTTGTTCTTTGCCCTTCAAATTCCCCTCGGCAGTTATGTGACTGGTACTTAGCACATCACCACATGGTTGCAGATTCATTGGACACTCTGTGCCCACTAAAAAACTACAGAAAAGACCAAGAGAAATCAATTTAAAATGTCAACAACACCACAGTGAACACACATCAGAGGGCCATCTGAGACAGCGTAGGATTATGCCTCGAGATGTTTTTTTTCAGCAAGCAACCTTCCAGTTTATGGGACACTTGCGCCATCTTCTGTTCATTTTTTGTCATTGCTAGGATTTTCTTTATTCTTTTAAATCTCAGTCTGACCTTCTTCTTTATAACTCAAGTTTACACTCTGTTTAGATCATTAGCAGCTGTGTTCAGATCTTACATCCTTTTTTATGGAGAAATAACTGAGGGAACCATTTCAGGGTTTTTTAGAAATAAGTGGTTCATGATGTGTGAATCCACTTACAATCAGGGCTGAAGGCAGACATCAACTGAGGTCATGTCCTGTCTTATTCGGAAAAATGTAGGTGTTCGGGGAATATGGTGGGGGTATCAAGGGATAATTCACATATTTTTAGACTGAATACATTTAAATTAACTAGGCTATAATGAACAAATACGAAGAAAAAAAATCCAAATCATATTAATGGCAATGTAGAAAAGGCTTTGAATCAGTATTTAAGATTCAAAGTTAATTTTATTATCATTCTACAACACAGGGTTGTATAACAAAACAAGAAATAATATGGGTCAGACAATATAAACTGTCATTATTGTATGTAGTGCTACAGATGAAAGCTGTTTCATCCGCATACTTCACACCAGAGTTCTCTCCACGGCTGAGAGTGCAGTCGTGGGTGTACAGCTAGGGTGGAAGTAACTCATTACATCTACTCAAATTATTATTATTATTATTTTTTTTTCAAATCTGTAATTTAACTCATACCTACGTATGTATTACACATTGTAATCAACTTAGTTACTGTTTAAATTATAATTGATGTATTACACAATGTAATCAACTACATTACTGGTAAAATCATAATTCAGTACAATTTGAATTCATCTCTTAACCTTCCTTCATCTATCATTTTGTCACCAATAAGGCTGTCTGATCACAAACGAGACAATGAATCCCTTACATATAGACAAAAAAACGCAAAGCTCTGCAGCAGGTGCAGGTTCTGACAGGTGACCATGACCACTAAGTAGAAAAGAGCAGGAGCTAGGAGTAATTCAGACTGAGGATTTGGAGAAACAGAGAAACCCCTTTCATAGAATGCCTGCTACCGAGAATCATTTAAAATATCAATGTTAAATAATAAGTATTACCCTGAGTTTAAGAAGAATACTTTGTAATTTTACTTAAAAATGCTATTTGATGTGATGCTCTGGGTCAAAAACTGACGCTTCGGGATGTTGGACGGTCAGCCGCCAGTTTTTGACAAGAGACTCAAAAATCAACTTTTCTTACAAATGCCACCCGTAAGTACTTTTTATTGCCGGTAGTGTTAACTTGCAATTGAGTAATACTTCAGTAATGTAACTTTACTTGTACTTGAGTATAGCTTGTAGGTATTCTTTCGACCACTGGTGTACAGTGTGAAATCAAGAGGGGCTGAGCACACAGCCCTGAGGGGCTCCAGCGTAGACCTTCATATTGGGAATTTTTAAAAATTCTTTTTTGAGGAAAATATAACTGCCCAGCTAACAGACTACATAAAATCTTAAATTAATTAATAAATTCAATCAATATATGTTGCAGCTGTTGTTGGGGAGAAGAGGCTTAATTAAAACCCCAGTATTTCTAAAATTGTTATTCAACAAAAACTCAGTCCCACGTTTGGCAACAAAATTAAGAAGAATAATTAATTAACACAATGATTAGGAGAATCATCAGATCCAAGAGTAGGATGATGACACCTTTGACCATTTAGGACATATTTTACTGTCAGGCATTCTTGAGGTTAGCAGAGGGGTCCTAGTAGCCGCTGCCGTTACCGTTAGCTCAGCAGCAGCTGGTGAGAACCTGAGCATCCTTCTAGAAGAATACCACTGGAAGTAGAAGATACGGACTGCTCCCATACGCCAAAATCTCTTTGAAGACAAAGAGTATAAAGGTACGGGCTTCGTGTCATCACTAACGAATGATTGTTTACTCTGTTATCTGTTCAGTAAATCGTCTTCAGTCATGTTTTACTCGAGACGACTCAACAAAACGAGTTGTCGCAGCGTCCCGAGCTTCTCTTTGTTATTCCGTTATAAACATCTTGAAACCACATATCGTTTTCTGAACACAGAATAAATGTTCTTGGTTGATTTAGTTTACCTGACATTCGGTTAACGTAGGGCATTAGCAACATGACGTTAACGAGCACGCTAGCTTCTCAGCTAACAATGGGGGGAAAAGGGAGATTAGGACCAGCGCTCTCCGCTCGGTAAACTGGTGTTTTGTTGCTAGCTATCGTTTGTCTTGCACCAGTGAAGAGCTAGCTGGTGAATGAAGCCCCCCAAAAGATGAGTTTACAACCTCAGATGACAGTACGTAACTTACACGCTAGCTGTTACATTAGCTAGTCGCGTATTGTTAGCATCCGTCAATAAGGTTAGCCGATGTCTCCAAGGGAGCTAAGGTTTTTAACTTTGAATACAAGGCCGACATTTTAACTTGTGTTAACGCAAACTTCCTCTGGCAAATTCCCGATTCCACGCTACTTCACGGATGTTATATGTATGTAACCCCAACTAAGCATGTTATTACAGAGCGGCTAACATTTCCTCATGCCGCAAGGGGGGAACGGTTAGCCATAATCGGTTTTTATGCCGTCTTTAATTCGTCGCTCAAATCAAAGACATTTGCTCGAACACGTCACTATCACTTCCCATGGCTCGGGGTTGTCGGTTTGAATCCAGCACCGTGGGAAACACCAGTGTTGCTGAAAGTGCTTAACAACATCCTCGCTAACCTCAATATCGGATCTACTTCTATGAATCATCAGTTCATCGTCAGGTGGCGGTCGTCCCAGTTAGAGTAAATATTGTTAGTAATGTTTACATAAAACAGAAAAGGAAAGGGTTAATATTGTAGATAAAGGAAATCGAGCTATGAGCAGCTTTTTTACGATTAAAGAAGAGGTTACTAGTGTTTCATTAGCCTCAGATACATGTACAGGCACATCTATACAGACGTCCAAAGCTCCATTAGAAATGCGCTTTTGTAAAAAATCAGATGATCTCAGTGTCACCTTGCATGGGCGCCACGAACAGCTTATAAAGCAATGATAATTTTAACACTCTAATTTAAATAACCCATGTCTATATATGTATCTGCCACGTGTATCAGTAATAAATACCCAAATTGGAGTTTAAGCAAACCTATTCAAAATCCCTCCACCTGCCTCTACAGCGAAAGTAGTTACAGAAAGATGATCTGAGATATTTCATATGATGTATTTTGGATAACTATAGATTTCTCCCTTTTCACTCTGGTTGTTTGAAAGTATCAACTGTCAACACACTGCAGTGTATAACTTTAATTAGAATAGAGCAGTCCACGCAAAAGATGTGTTTTCTGATTATACAGTCTCTACCTCACCTGAGATTTGTTGTTACATTTGCCTTTGCTTTTTCCTTTTAGTAGTGAACAAAAATGTTGATATATTTCCAACAGTTTCATTTTTTAAATGTTCTCCTTTCAGATGCCTTCAGCGATGGTTGGAAACAGTGCTGTCCAGTCTGCCACTCCAGAGCTGGGAAATGGAAATCATTGTGAGACAATGAAGCAGGTTCTTGCTGTGGTCGATAAGAAGGTTCGCAACATGGAAAAGAAAAAGGTATCTGTATTTCATAAAAAATGACGGTGTGTCATCTCCGTCTTCTTTTGCTTAAGCGGGAGGTTAAAGTTGATAGTTTTCCTGTAGCAAAAGATATGACATGATTATCCCTTTTAAAGATGTTGGAGAACAGAGGTGAAGGCATCTAACCACATTTTGAATGTTAGAGAAAATTGTGAGAGTAGGTACTGTATGCCAATAGGTTATTAAGTTTTTCCTTCAGGTATATGCTGAATGCACCTCAGTGAACAGATATGAGCCTGTCCCTGGTTTCTGTGCTAGCAAAATGTAGTCAGAAATTCTGCCTTTTCACCAAAATATCTTATATTTAGTTTTCACGACTCAAGAGAGAGTCTTCTCAAATTTGATCCACATAGTATACAGCAGCAATTCTCTGTCTGTCTAGGTTCCATTTTGTACTCATCACCATAACTTTTGTCTGGAAAACAATGGATTCCTTTTTAAGTAGATTCTCCTTCACATATAAAAGCACATTGACAACTAAGTCTCGCTCAGCCCCGAATGTCTGCAAGATCAGTTTCTCTTAATCAAGGAAGTAATTTGTTTTTAGCCTGTTGTTTTATATCTTATCTAAAACTTTGATTTCTCAATATTCTTACAGTCCAAACTGGATGACTATCAGGCAAAGAAGGATAAGGGAGAAAGACTGAATCAAGATCAACTGGTAAGCCAAGAAAGCGGAAATCAATATGTCAGTTATTTTATTGGTGTCTGCTGTGAATTTAATGCACTACAATCTAACACACCTACATGAAAATACATGAGAAATGAAACAGAAATATTATCATTTATTTACTATCATCAGTCCTATCAGTTTTATGTCACATGTTGGATCTGTTACTCTGTGATGTTCTATTTGAGGGAAATCATTTCTAAAATGATATACAAATCAAAATGTATTTCCAACTGTAGGAAGCCTTGGCAAAGTACCAAGAGATCTCCAACAATCTTGAGTTTGCAAGAGAATTGCAGAAGAGCTTCATGGCATTGGGCCAAGACGTGAGTCCTGAGTTACTGTTGTTGTCATAGCCTGCTGAATGTGATGTTATAATTCATTTGTAAAGTTTTATAAATATGATATGAATCTTTACCAACATTTAGTTGCCAAACATCAGGAAACCCTTTATTCCTACTTAGTCCTAAGTGTTTTTAAAAGCAAATTCTTTATCAAGAGCTTACAAATATCCTGGTTATCACTAACTGTTGTAACTGATGTAATACAAGACTTGTAGCTGCACATCCTAACAACCCCACATGACAAGAATTCACAGAATACTTACTGCCTCAGAAAAGCTTATAATATCAGATGATGGGGTTGTGATTTGTTCTCAAAACCCCTGTGCACAAAACATGTCTGACTGCGGTGTTCAGGTTCAAAAGGCGGTGAAGAAGTCTGCAAGAAGGGAACAGCTGCAGCGAGAAGAGGGGGAACAACGGCGGTTGAAGACGGTTTTGGAGCTTCAGTTTTTATTGGACCAGATGGGAGAGGACAGCATCAGGCAGGAGCTTAAACGGCCCGATGCTACTGGTTCGCCTTTGCTCACTGACGCTGACCTCACATCCCTGGATGAGTTTTACAAACTGGTGGGACCTGATAGGAACTATGATGTCAGGTATGAGACTGCCTGTGCTTCTATTATTTAAGTGTGCATACGTCTTTACCTGTTCAGTGTGTAATGATAGTGAAACAGAATCAGAATCGATATTCCTTTATTGTCCTACAAACGGGAAAATTTGTGTGCCACAGCAGCCAAGTTACAGAATATTACAAAAAACAAAACAATAACAGTAGTAAAAAATAAACTATATAATTAAAAAGGTAAGAAATAGAATAAACTCGTATGTACATATAGAACAGACGACCAACAGGACAGCAGCCGATTATATTTCTACCCTGTTGTGTAACATACAGGTTGACTGATCAATATGAGGAGGCCTCAGTACACTTGTGGGAACTGCTTGAGGGCAGAGACAAGGCCGTTGCAGGGACCACATGTAAGTATTTACAATTCTTGATCTCCCACCTCAGAAACACAACTAATCAATTGATCCTTGTACAGTATATGCATGTCATTAAGCCATGCCTTTCCTCTCTAACTTGCCACCTTGTCTTTGTTTCAGACAAGTCACTGAAGGAGACTCTGGATAAAGTGCTGCTGAGTGGTTACTTTGACAGAGCACAAACTCATCAGAATGGGACGTGCGAGGAGGAAGAGGAAAAAGAGGATCAGACAGTGGTGGCTGAGACTAAGGCTGTGAAGCAGCCATCGGAACCTGGTAACTAACAGCACATTGGCAGTACACGTGTGAGATATTTCTTAGATCCTTTTTCAAAACCTCCCCTCACACCTGCTTCTTTTCTCCAGAAGTAACGGCTTCTGAAAAATACACTGAACCAGTTAAAGTGGAAACCACAGAGGTGAGATTTCTTTGAGTGTTGCTTATATGATGCATAACAACCTTACATAAATCTCAACTTGGCAGTAATTAAGAGCTGTTTTTTTTCTGTTGTATCTAATTCTCTTACATTTTCTTGTTTTATAGTTTGTAAACAGACAGTTCATTCCAGAAACAACGTACAGCAGTACAGACAAAGACCAAGTGGAGGATTGGACAGTGGAGGCTCAGGTGTGCTGCGCTAAAGCTTTACTACAGTACTTTGTGCCTTAATACATATTCCTCAACAACCTTGTATTTTTTGCACTCTAATGTGATTGTCACATGTGTGTGTGTTTTTTGAATAGATGGTGAATTCCCTCGAGCACCAGCCCCCTGCCCAGCTGGCTACAGAACCAACTGTTACTGTGGACCACGGCCCTCCAAATCCGCCCAGTGACCCAGTGGTCAGAAAGCAGGTAGTGCAAGACTTAATGGCCCAGATGCAAGGGACGTACAACTTCATGCAGGTAAAAAGGTCCAGCAGATACTGTAGTGTCCAGCTTAGTGCTGTTACTACTTACAAATGTGTTATTCACACTGTTAGATAATCAGTTGATTCATTTAGTGAAAACTATCTCCTTTCACATAGAGGTCAGGTTCAGAAAGGACTCTGCTGAACGAAGTGTGGACCCACTTGTTGTAAAATAATGCTTGATGCAACTATACATTTACTTTTGTTTGGCTCTCCTAGGACTCCATGTTGGAGTTTGACGGCCATGCTCTGGACCCAGCCATTGTGTCAGCCCAGCCGATGAAGCCCAGGCAGACTGTTGACCTACAGCAGATGGGATGTCCTCCAAGTGAGTGACAGTTCATTTATCATGACTCTGAACTGATTCTCCCACAGATTCTTCTGAGTAGGATCTGGTTACTGTTTTCTGATATATCAGCCTAAAAGCATACCTGTATTTGTTTTTTCACTTAAGTTGCGTCTAAAGTCAAAACTTTTCTCTTTGTTTTAAATTTTCTTCCAAGCAGCCCTCTCAGAGGCCAGACTTCTCCCAACAAGTGCAGTGTCTGGACCACAGGAATCCTCACAAGTAAGTAGAGTGGCAACCAAGTGGTTGGAAAGACTTGTTTGCTTTGATTTGGCTGAAAGAGAGAGTGTGTCCTTTGAATAACAAGAGTAGTGCGGCTTATTTCTTATATTTCTAGAAGCTTTGCTGGTGGAGTAAATGTGATGCTGTCTGACATGTCGTGATATTTCATACTGTGTATTAAAGGGAGATTTTGATTTCATTTGGATATGATAATAAGGTAAGAGCAAGTTTTAAGGTGTAAAATCAGACATGCTGTCTTTCCCACAAACTCTCTGTAGTCCTAGGTTCCTTGCCATGTTATTTCCCTCCTTCCTCCCTCCCTAGGGCTCGATGTCTCTGTCGTCTGAGCAGTCCCCCGCCCCATGCTCCCTGTCCTCTGCCTTCCCACCTGTCTCCAAACCCCCCCACTCTGGAGGCATCAATGTCAACGCAGCACCCTTCCAGTCAGTTCAAGCGGTACGCCTTCTATCTGGGTCCAGTCAAACAATGTGAACGTGACCCTGTTTGGAAACTGTGAGGATGTTGTATAGAAATCGGGATATTTTTTTGATTTGGACACACAGAAAACTTTTTTTTCCCTCCACAGGTATTTAATATGAATGCACCTGTACCTCCAGTCACTGATGGTCAAGCAGATCCTTTGAAGCAGCCCAGCCAGTTCCCTGGTGGCTATGGACCGGGCTTTAGCAGCCAGTCAGAAAGTACTGTAGACCAACCTGAGATCCCACAGGAGACATTACAGTCAGGTGAGGGTACAGCTTTGGCTGATTGCATTATAATACATTGGAAAAGCTGTTGTTGACATTGCTTGGCATCATCTCTACATTGTCCGGACAGCGTATGACTTGCAGTCATTCACAAAAGCAGCTAAGACCTGATCAGCTTACTAATTGTCAATGTATTTGGTGACATAAAATGCTGTATTTATTTTTCCTTCACGTTACCATCAATATTGAATTGATTTGTACATGATTTGTATCAAAATGTCTCTGGGTGTATTCCTAAAATTGATAGTATCCGATCAATAGCCCCTTTCTGCAAGCTGCATTTATGAGACTAAAATGTCTGACTTATAGTGAAATAAATAAAAATGAAATTAGAAAAACCAAAGGGGCTGGCTTTATGATAAACTCTAAAAAGGGCACTTGAAGTAAGAGACACAATTAAGAATATATAATAAAAAATAAATGAAGCACTATACTTACAAAATCTTCTGTCTTGTTTTCTTTCGTCCAGTTGTCAGCGGCTTCCAGCCTCAAGACCCCGTCATGCCCTCAGCAGGCGGCCATGAAGAGCCTTCTCCAGCTGCAGGGTTTGGACAGCCGGGACAGTCCTTCTACAACAGCAGGGCTGTGCCCAGGGGTGGACCCAGGACCGGCCGTGGCATGATGAATGGATACCGGGGCTCCTCCAATGGATTTAGAGGTATGAGCATCAGGCAGTATTTTACTGCGATCCGACAGTCATGTTGCCTCATGATACTTTGTAATGACACAATACATGTAGCACACTGTTAATTCAAATGCTTCTCGTCATCAGGGGGATATGAAGGCTATCGCCCCCCCTTCTCAAATGCTCCAAGCAGTGGTTACGGTCAAACCCAATTTAACACATCCCGGGATTATTCCAATAACACCTACCAGCGGGTAAGATTAACTTTCATTATTAATGTAAATACATTTTATTTACCCAAAAAGCTCAAATATCTTATTATCTGTTCATTGTTTTTCCTTTTGTAAGAATTAAAGGGTAGTTATTGTAAATCTTTGTTGTGTCTTCAAGGAGGGATATCAGCAGAACTACAAGCGGGGAGCTGCCCAAGGACCTCGAGGTTTGTCTCGAGGAAATGCTCAAGCAATGCGATCCTAAAAGGTCCTCAAGACCGTCAAGTTGCGCCACGTTTAACATTCAGGTTCTTTGAATGTGTTTGCCCCAGCTCACTTTTATAACAATGTTTCCTTTCTCATTGGTAATCTTATTTTTTTAACTCCTGGCCTACTTATCAGATTCAGCCTGCTTTGGTCTGTCTAGATCCTCTTAATGTTTTAACACAAAAATGCTGAACTTCACCACATGTAGGATTATCAGCAAGTCTGTGTGATATAAAACATCGAATAGATATTCCTGTAAACTTGAAAGATTTCATTAATTTATTTTTTGTACAAAATAAATGCAAAAAATACCCTGCCACTGTCGATCTGATTCCATGAGAAGGATTTTCTTCTGCCCTGTGCTGTCAGCCACTTTTTCCTCTTGATCTTTTAATTTTTCATAAATCCATTGAATGTTTTTTTTTTTGTTCGTCTTCGTTTTATTTTTTACCCCTCTGTCATCTCCTGCGCCACCACCTCTTTGTACGCTGATGTTATTGGTTGAGACTGTTTCAATAAAGTTGTGTTCTATTACCCTCTGTGTAGAGATACTACCTTCCTGCTTTAGTGTTTGAGTTTCTAGGTTCTGATATTTCAATTGTGTATGATTTAATATGCCAGGTTTGTGGCAGTGGTTTAGAGAGACGGGTACTGTATGTCACTGACTGCTTCAAACCAATGACAGACAGGACTGCCAGTAGTCTGTCTTCTGCCAATGTATGCATGGATTGTCTGTACTTATGTTTTACATTGTAAGAGTTTGAGTCAATCATCAAGTGATGAAATCTGTTACACAAACTGAAAGGTCATGACTGTTTTATTGTCTTGAACTGAGTTGTACAGTATTGTCAAATGACTGTATCAGCAAGTCAGCAGAAAACACTGTAAAGTTTGTGCAAATTATGATGCAGCTTTGTCTCAAAAGAACACTTGGCACACAGAAATCAAATGACACTGCAAAAACACAACAATATGTATTCCATGTCTAAAAGTATGTAGAAGATAAAACCATAATAAGGCAGACCTGTTATTTCACAGAATGCGATTGAAGCCTTCCGTACAAAGTGCCAAAAATCAACAGTGGTTTGCCATGACCACAATCTGCCAGCTAGAAGGAACCACCATGTGACATGAAAAAAGCAACTTGGATGGCACAGCGACGACACCAAACTGGTTATCTGGGGGGGAAGATATGCCATGCAAAGATGTTTCTTTAAATTAGGACCAAGTAAAACACATCAAATGATGTGAACTGAAAGCAAATCCATGATATAATTTTGTTACAATAAAAAGACACTGGCAATATCAGATGCAGCTCTTGACTCTGAGGTTCGCCCCTTTAGATTAACGTAACTAATTTAACAAATCCAGCTATTGCTTAAAACACTTCGAAAAGCGTATAGTAAGACAGCAGAGTAGAAGTCTACACCTTAACTGATAAAATTAGCTTTAACGTCTTCAAAACTTTTATTTAACAAATTCAAAATCCTGATCAATTATGATCAACTCATAAATAAACAAGTCACACACACATTTTGTGCACGAACAACAGACCAAAATCGAACTTCCCATCATACCACAACATGAGCATCTGAAGGGCTGTGATGAACTTGGGTCAAATATTTGTTGAATGGGGGGAAACTTTATTTATTCCCTTTATGTTTCTCTGTATTTGAAGAACCGAGCACCTTAATTTATTCCAACATCAAAGTCAGATGAGAGCAGCCGCAGTATGGCCCAATATGGCCATTTTCTGTAGAACTGAACCCGGTGTCTTATGTGACTATATGCGTGAAAAGACTTTTCATTGGAGGTAAACAGCCGACTTACAGTTATTACAGCAACCAGAATCAACACTAAGAAAGTAGAAAAAGTTTTGGTTGATTCCTTGACTCTGAACCACGTGGCTTCATGAGTGCGTTCCTGGTTAAAAGATCCTAATCTGTGGTAATGGTTTCAGCTGAAGATGATTGAAATAATAATGTTTACAACAAAAGACTGACTGAACCCTCGTGGATTACAGTAAAATTATACTGTACCTATCTGCATCAAGAAGTCCTTACTTATTTTAAGAGAAATGGTTTAGGACATTAAATGCTTATTACTGGTTATAATGACTTGAGTGCCTCTTTGATAGAAGATTAAAAAAAATTCTCTTGTACTCAATTTCTAAAATACTTGACAGTCCAGTGAAATAAATTTCACAACAAGTCACACATGTAAACTAATCCTTAAAAAAAAAAAAAAAAAAAAAGATGTATGGGGTAATTTAATTCATCAGGTATGAAAATCAAAATCAATTAAATTAAAACACCTCAATAGCTGCACTGCACATATCCAACAGGCTCATGTTGATGTCATCTTAGAGGTTCTGTATTCAAACAGCAAACAGCAGGACATAACAGCTCACCAAGATTATATTTTTTGTATAATCTTAACCAAACATTCTTAATAGTTTCTAATGTAATCAAACAACTCCTTTAAATGCTTGTATGAACATTTTAAAAGATGTACGTCCTTGGTCGGTTTACTATTGTAATTCCGGAATGTAATCTGAGGATTACAGTTATTATCGAACACTAGCGTCATTCAACAGGGATTCCTTTTGTGCTGCTCTCCATCTCAAGTATCCTCCAAACCCCCACGTCATGCTGGTTAAAGAGACCTAATACTCAGGAGGGACGGCTCCTCTGCACGTTGGAGGGGAGGAGGTGCTGCGAAAGTCTGGTGGTGGAGGTTCAAGTTCTGACAGTTTTGTTTATGGCATGTTATGCTCGCCTTGTGCAGCTTCATGGTGGCCTGGTGGCAGATCCTGGTGTGCCTGGGGGAGACCGTGCTGGTCTAGGACTTGATTTTGCTGTTCATGGTGTCCTTGAGGTGTGTCCTGAGGAATATGCTGTGCAGGTTGATGCTCTTGTGCTTGGGCCTCTGGTTCAAATTGCAGCTGGTTGTCGTGTATCTCTGGTATATCATTTCCGTCAACTGTAACAAAGAGGCAGTTTTGTGTTCTTAGAAGTCAGTCTATAAGATGAAATTACTATCAAAAGACAAACAAATGGTGCAATTCACACTTACCATGAACCTCTGGAGGGGGTTCTACCTTCTGTGATTTCAGCCGCTCCATATGCTCAACTGCCTGTGACAATGAGTAGATTTTCTTTTGATTGACAGAACTTCTATTTTCTTATAAACCTACAGCATCAGAGTAATCCTACTGTAGCAAACCATGTCCCCAACTAAAATATAACAGTGTACCCTTCATTACCTGTTGCAGCTCAATCTTCTGTGCATTAAGCTGCTCCTGTTGTCTCTCCAGCTCATCCCTCTGTTTCTGGAGGTCAACAGCCTTCAGGTTGAGGTCCTGTTCCTGCTGAGCAAGATGCTCTTCAAACTCTCTCATCTCTTCGTCTGTGTACGCCTGGTTCTGCTCCAGAGTCTGAGGGACACACAAAGTGGATGCGAAACGTTCTAGTACACTACTTCCTTTAACAAAATGGTGTTAGGATTACACTACTCTTGAATAACCTCAACATACTAAAAATATGTGATGTCTTACCTCCCAGCTATCTGGCTCCAAGAATTCTTTTTTCTTTGTAGCAACCAGGAATTCATCTAAAGAGACCAGCCTGTCTTTGTTAGAATCCACCTGTGAGTGATACAGGAGCAGCGAGCTTTAAGCCAAGAAATCTATTACGAATGTAATTTCATAAGAATAGGTTCCTGTATGTAACTGTACCTCATTCATGACATGCTCCCTCATACGTAGCCTCTCTTCCTCCATCTCCACCATATCATCTTCTTCATTTGTGGGGTCATAAATCTTTTCCAGCTAAAATCACAGAAACAAACAGTCAGTGCAAATACCATAAACTGAAACATGATGGATTTTTTTCAGATGGCTTGGCTTACCTCTTTGGTGAAGAGTGCCTCCAGTTCCTGTTCATCAAAAAAGCCATCTCCATTGGTATCTGCATTATTAAGAAGGAGTTAACAAATACACCATTATCTGTTACATGACTGAGGACTGAATAAATGGACAGCTGTTGGATGTTAAATGTCTTACCATGCAGGTTAAAAAAAGTCTTGGGGTCAAAATCTTCAGGGTCTAAGCCATCTGCTTCCTCCCACACCTCCTTCAGTTGATTCTGGCTACCCTGCAACATGGATGCAAAATCACTTAATCACTGAAATTATAGCTTTACAAATAAACCTAAAACCAAACTAAACTTCTAAAAATCTCAACTAAAAATTGCCAGAGGAAACTGGACAGAGACATTTGCTTCATTGGCTGAAACAAACCACATCACGTCATGTGTGTGTTTAAATCAGACTAACCGGATGGTTGACTTTAGGGTGGTCAGCGTGCTTCTTCCTCATCTCCTCATAGTGCTCCTCTTCTTTCTTTCTATCGTCATCGTCCAGTGTTTTCAGGTGTTCCCGTCTGTCGTGCTCTTTCATCATTTCATATCTCTTGAACTCATCATGTCTCTCTTTGTCGTAGTTCTCCAGATCTTTAGTGGCCTTGATGCAGGAGAAAACAAATTAAATCCACCTCCACTAAATCCACCCAGTCGATAGTTAGTTTAGTGCAATAGTCACGAATGTAACTCCATTTTATCATGTTGCATTCACCTGAACACTAAACTAACTTTACTGACTACATTCAGTATACTGTACTGTTTAATTAGGCTCCATTCATTTTCAGTTTCTTTAGGGGAACAAAAGCAACTGGTAAAGATGTCAAATGTACTTGAGGTAAGCAATCTATCATAGTGAACATCATGTCTGAAATAATTAAAGTCATTTATCATTGTGCACGCTGATAAGAAAACATTTGCAGGTTCTTTAGCATGTAGTATGTGCACATGAAAGACTTCAACATCTAGAATATCCAGGGTTAGGGTAAGCAAAACTGACCCTTATTTTACATTGTAAAACTAACCCTGTGACTCCTCAGTTGTAATGGATTGCATTTGACTCAATTAGTGGAGCTAATAAAGTGGCAACTGAGCGCATATAAAGAAAAAAGTAAGTATGGTATGCTTTGGAAAACATGCTTTGATAGTGTTAAGTACATGTATTGCATGTTGAAATCATCCACAAGAAATGGAACTGTCTTTAAACATCAGTTAAGATACAGCAGCAGGCCTAAACTTTTCCACTTTTGAGCTGAAGAAGGTAAAGCAGACTCCTCTAATGAAAGTTATTTTCTCCACGTCTACAATTAGCCTTCCTTCACTTCACAGATTTAAAGCTGTCTACAATCCACAAAACTCATGGTTGTTCTATAGCAATGTCCAGTTTGAACTTTTCTATACTTCAGCACTTCATTGTCCACAACTATCTGTTAAGTGTGTTCCTAAAATCTGCCAAAGGAATGTTGCACAGTTAATTATTACAAAAGGTCAAAGGTAGTTTAAATCATTGGAATAGTGTACCTGTGTCTTGAATTTAACATTTTTATGGCATAATTTAGCAGTGAGACTTACAGATCTGATGAGCCGATCCAGGTCATCCACCTCAAATGTGTGTGGGTTCATGTGGTTCAAGTACTCAAACTGTTTCAACAAAGCCTGGTGGTCCACTGCGATGTCTATTCAGGGAGTAATTGATAAAAAGATGAAACCATACACTGATACAAAGCAGCATTTTTTATATAAACAATTTCCCTTTAATGTGCCATTTTAGCTGTAGTTGAACTCAATCAAAATTAAATATAAATTCTGTTGCAAACATACCATTTCCACCTTCAAGGTCTTGCTTGGCCTTAATGAGAGTCCGTAGTCGGTTCACCTCCTGCCTCTTCAACTCATCCAGTTTAGTTCTGACATGATGGCTAACAAAGTCCAGCTCTTTGGCCAGTTTACCTTGCTGTATTTATTTATGAATGATGGAAAAGTAAGTGTTATTCAACAGTTATGGTCGTAGTAGTAAATGTGATGAATACATCAATGTATTAAACATTTCACTAAATGTTGATTTTTAGCATTCTGTAAACCTGAAATAAATGATGCAGTGGACCAAACACAAAAAAAGATGAAGAAAAACTATAGGTAGATTGTTTTTTATTAACCCAAAATATCCATGGTTTCCCCAGAAGATTAATCAAATTCTTGGACAAGTGAACGCCCTTAATTTATCATTCAGTGTACTGATTTACAAACAGTTTACCCAGTGCTGGTAGAAAACTGCTGATTAAACTAAACAAAAGAGAAGCGGTGGGATACCTTGATGTCTTCCATGTCTGTGTTGTGGAGCTTTTCTCTGAAATGCTGATCTTTCTCTAGAAAATCAATGACTTCCCTGAGGTAGCGGTCATAGTGGAGTCCAGTGTCCTATAAAATGTAACAAATTAAACATCACTTAAAAACTCCTCTCACTAAACTATATACCACAGATGACAAACAAGTAATCCCGCAATGATCATGACTTTTGTGTCACTTTATATAAAAACACATTGTTATAAGCACTTCTGTGAGAGGTCTGATTTACTGAAGACTGATTGACAGAATATTTTGTTTTACATGGAATACGTGTCTGCTAACAAATATAACATACCCTCCAGATGTTTGATGTAGAGATGACATGTTTTTACCATTAATGTTTACAAACTGTGTTCTGCCTCCAATAAAACTTTGCATTTAAATGTTTTCTCACCCCAAACCAAAATCTAGATGATATCTGGTTTAGCTCTGTCAGGTTAATATGTCAATATTTAACATGGACAAACTTTTCCCCCTGCAGCAGACCTCTGAGATTCCAGTCATGAACTCAGAAAGCCACAACACCTGGAACTGTTGTACTGGTGATTACAAAGATTTGCGGGATCATAAAATTTTGAGTGTACTGGTTGAAGCAATTCAATTTTAGCACAATGAGACATCGGGCCATCTCTCATTTAAATCCAACAAAGTGCTGTTACCAAACTCTCTTATTTACAGCCCATGAAGCAGCTGATAGCAGCGACATAACTGCGTAGCATCATGGCTGGCCTAACAAGTCATTTATGATTAGCAATTTCTGAATACTGTCTAATGATCTACACTATAAAAAGAAAAAATCAAAACAGAAATAGCAATCAAAAGTTAACACAAATCATTGAATCTGTGTACTCTGTCTGACCTCAAGCTGCCCCCCAGTAGTGCTGAAGTACTCAAAGAATAAAAAACGCCAGAAATAAATAATATATTTGAGAAGCTGTAATGAGCAAAAATTTGAGTTGTGGTCATGCCTACCATGACTGTGTACCTACCATGACTGTTACACAAGAGAACAGGAAATAAAGTGTGCTTTGTGATCAGGTTTCAACCACACACAGAGATGTGTATACATCTTGTATCATCTTACCACACTTGCTGGAGGCTCTTCAGGTGTCTTCTCTGGCTCTTTCACTTTTGTCTTATCAATACTGATGGGGACTCCCTCTAAACACAGCATCTGGACCAGCACCAGTGCCAAGCCGGTGACAAGGGCCCGACTCCAGCACATCTGGAAATGAGATACATAAACGTTTACATTAGCTGCAGTTTCATTTACATTAAACAGTATGTGAAGAAAACTAGTCAGCGTGTCTCTGAGAATACAAGGGTCGTTGTGTGGTCAGCTTCCCCATTTGCTCACACTGAAAGCAGCTCTTCTAGCCTACATGGGTTGTCATTTATTGGCTAGCTAATGATCTCAAGTGGAAGCTGTTGGTGTTAGCATTAGCATTAGCACTGCCACTGACAGATTTGGCTAATGAGAATCAAGCACCAGAGCTACTCATGTCTGCTGTCAGTCTGAGCACCGCCGATAACGCTATATGTCCACGACATTCAACGTAGTGTTAAGCGGTTCCTTAAGCAGTAAACATATACACGTGTCTCTTGTATACTCACTTTATTATGAATCCCGGACCTCATAAGCTCTGCTTTACTCCCGTCGCTTCCTCACAGCTGGGAATTGTGTCGGCAGCTAGCTTGCTAGTCAGCACGGTAGGTTGTGAGCGGGGGTTGAGTTAACCGCAATGGTCAGGTCAGCTTTCTATCCAACCGACTAGCAAGTTGCGTTGCATCGAATCGTACGTGGCGACATGACGACGAGCAGGTGGGCGGTTCCCACATAATTCTGATCGAATCAATTACAGTAATTTGAAAGAGTGAAGGTCAGGATACTCGTGATACAGAGAAGATAAAGCTATACATTCTGGATAATAAATTAGTGTTTCTGTGGAAAGTCTTTTCCTCACTATCATTGTCTTTTTCCCCCTTTTCATTCCAAATGATTTTCTTCACATTTCTTTTGATCAATTAGCGATTTATGTATCGATTCTCAGGAGAAACCTATGAAGCATTATCTGCACATCTGTCTTGTTTCATATTTAATTTGCGGAAGAAAATAAAGGATGCTATTGAACTGATTTACAGGTACCACACATCCAATATGACTTTGCTGTACAAGTGGTGGTAAAAGGTCCGTGTATCTTTTGGTCATTCGATTTTCCTTTCAGAAACGGGTATTGAAAAACAAAAAACTAGTGGTTATTTGATTTTCGTTCTAAATAAAAAAAATAAAATTGAAATACAAGGCGTTTTAAGGCGAAATTATAAAAATGATTTGATATTCATTTTCTATTTCATATAACAAAAAATAAAATCACTAGAAAATAGAAATGGAGATCATATTCTGAGACCAGATGTTGTCATTTACAGGACGGTGCTGTGTAGAAGAAACAGTAGGCTAGTAGGCTACGGCGGGGTAATCTACCGTGGCAGTATGGAACTGCGGTCAAGCCCGATCTCCGTGGTCAAATCAGCCGCACTTAAATTTCGAGTGTACAAGTATTCTCAGCATTATGGTAAATGCGGAGAAACAGCGTATTTACTTTCGGTTTTCAAAATAAAGGTATTAAGAACAGTAAGCTATAATTCGAACCTACATTTTGAATAAAATATGTTACATTAAAGCGTTTCATGAGCCCATGATGAAGAAAAAACACTTAATATCAAGTATCTTTACTGCACCAGTGTAGAGACATGCCAAAATAAAAGTCTCATATTTATGCCTCCAGTTTGCATATTTTACCATATTTGAGCTACTGTAAAAACACATTGCTCAATATTTCCTGGCTACTGATGGTATATTTGACATCTACACATCTAAGACTACCACTATACTTGATATCAAGCATTTTTACTGCACCAATGTGGAGAAATTCAACAATAAATTTCCCCATTTGTACCTCCAAGTGGCATATTTTCATATATTTGAGCTACTGTAAAAACACTTTGCTCAATATTCCTGGCTATGGATGGTATACTTAACTTCTACACATACAAGTATCATAGCGTAACATCATGGTGATGGGCCCCGGTGCAAAGATTTTTTTTGTGCCCCTACCCCCGCCCTAAACACAAGCGCATGCTCTTGCTCACTGCACGTGCACACACACACACACACACACACATAGTCACACAGCCACTCGAGAGAACTGCTAGCAGGGGTGGACTGGCCATCGGGAGTAACGGGATTTTTCCCAGTGGGCCGATCAATGATAGGCCGATGGACAGCTTTTATTCATTCATTCATTCATTTATTTATTTATTTATTTATTTATTTAGCGCCTTGCCTTGGTAACTACCGTATATTACCAAATAATAACCGGGTTTCAATTAACCGCAGGGTCCCCTTTAAACGCCGGGTGCAGGTGTATATTTGGATAAATAACCGCTGGTTCTAAATAAATGCAGAGTCTAATTTATTCTTTTAAAACATCAAGGAAGGAAACGTGACCACTGACACTGCATGTTTTTCTTCTTCGCCTTTTTCACGGGTTGTGCTGCTTTCTGTCAGTCAGTATCACATTGATGATCGCCATGGCTCCGGGGCAGCAAAAAAATAAAAAGTACGACTTCAAATTCAAACATTCTGTCTTAAAATATGCAGAGGAAAACTCGGGAGAAGCAGCCGCTAGACGTTTCTCTGTCTACCCCAAGAGAGTGAGAGATTGGCGAAAAAATCTAACTGAGCTTCAGTGTCTGTCCGAGGAGGACAGCAACAGGGCCAGGCTGCCTGGTGGAGGGAGGAAGAACTTCACTTGCAGAATGCCAGAGAGTTCACCGAGAAGCTGGAGAAGTTTGTGACATTTTCATCACAGATTTTTGAGAGGAAGGAATTAAACGCCTGTCCCAAATTGCCGCCTGGTCTGTTAAGTGATTGAAACAAATAAATGCCCCAGCTATTATTTGGTATTGTATGATAACAGACATGAGAGAGACATGCATCACAGTGCTCAGCTGCAGACACAGCAGAGAGGTGACGAGACGTGACTCATCATAACTGACAGGCATCAAGGTGATTGGACAAATTATCATTTCCTCCTCCTATACCAGCCAATCAGCGTAACCTTACCGACCCGCCCCCCAGCTATTTCATTCACAAAAACAGGGGCCTGTGGCAATTCTGGACAGCTGTTTTGCAGCTGCACCGGTTGCACCGCCAATACTTACGCCACTGACAAGCATACTTAATATCAAGCATTTTTACTGCACCAATGTGGATAAATTCAACAAAAAAAGTCCCATATTTATACCTGCAGATTCCATATTTTCATATATTTGACGTACTGTAAAAACGCTTTGCTCAATAATTCCTGGCTATGGGTGATATATCTGACTTCTACACAAGTGTTCTTACAGCAGCTCAAATATGGTCAAATATGCAATCTCCAGGCATAAATATGGGACTTTTATTTTAGAATTTCTCCTTGATATCAAGTATAGTTGTAGTCTTAGATGTGTAAAAGTCAAATGTACCATCCATAGCCAGGAATTATTGAGCAAAGAGTTTTTACAGTACGTCAAATATATGAAAATATGGAATCTGCATGTATACACATGGGACTTTTATTGTTGAATTTATCTACATTGGTGCAACAAAAATGCTTGATATTAAGTATGCTTGTAGTCTTATATGTGTAGATGTCAAATATACCACCCATAGCAGGGAATTATTGAGCAAAGTGTTTTTACAGTAGCTAAAATATATGAAAATATGGAATCTGCAGGTATTAATATGGGACTTTTATTGTTGAATTTAACCACATTGGTGCAGTAAAAATGCTTGGTATCAAGTATGCGTGTAGTCTTATATGTGTAGAAGTCAAGTAGGCTATATCATCCATAGCAAGGAATTATTAAGCAAAGTGTTTTCACAGCACCTCAAATATGGTCAAATATGCAAACTGGAGGCATAAATATGGGACTTTTATTTTGGCATTTTCACACTGGTGCAGTAAAGATACCTGATATTAAGTGTTTTTTTATTCATCATGGGGTCATGAAACACTTTAATGTGACATATTTTATTAAATGTAGGTTCGAATTATAGCTTACTGTTACTGTTACTATTACTTAATACCTTTATTTTGAAAACCAAAAGTCCGCATCTACTATAATGCTGAGAATACTTGTACACTCGAAATGTAAGAGCGGCTGATTTGACCACAGAGATCGGGGTGACGGCCGGCTTGACCGCAGTTCAATACTGCGTCCATGTGTCACGGTAGATTACCCCGCCATAGCCTACTAGTCTACTGTTTCTTCTACACAGCACCATCCAGTAAATGACAACATCTGGTCTCAGAATATGAATAAACAGACCTTTTTTCCGTTTCTGTTTTCTAGTGATTTTATTTTTGGTTATATGAAATAGAAAATAAAAATCGAATCATTTTTATAATTCCGCTCATCCCTTTTTGACCATGAAAAAGAAAAACGCCTTGTATTTCCATTTTAATTTTTTTATTCCAAAACGAAAATCAAATAACCACTAGTTTTTTGGTTTTTAATACCCTTTTCTGAAAGGAAAATCGAATGACCAAAAGATACACGGACCGTAAAAGCAGGCTGTTCAAATACTAATAGTGATATCACAGTAGAAGAAGAAAAAAGTCATTATACTCAAATTATAAGCCTTACAATCAAAATGTTGCTTACCGGTATGTAGAGTGGCTACATATGTATAATCAGAAACATTTATTTGAAGTATAAGTACACATTATTCAGGCTTTATTGGCCCTGTTAGTAGTGTTAAACATTATATCATAACTTTTTTAGGAGGGCCAGATGTTTAAAAAAAAAAAAAAAACATGAAGTGATGAAGGGCCAGACTCCCTCGTGTCTTACACTTACATTTTTTAAAGTTGACTTTTCTTTGAGAAAAGTCAGGAATCCCATTACCTCAGAATTAGGTTAAAGAAGGACTATTGAACTTAAGTTGTCTGAGCCTAAACGTATTACTGGATTTTATTTGCTTTACTTGGTCATTTTGAGGCAATCAGTTTCCTCGATTTTTCATTTAAGTAAAGTCACTTTGTCAGATGTTCTTAGAAGGAGGATGTCACTTTGAATCTCGCAAGTTCCTTCTGCTTAAACAGCCTGGCTTTAAACTTTTTAATGATAGAAGACTGTTCTCCTGCACTAAAGGCCAGAATGAGGTTGGTGTAGGGCCACATTTGGCCCACGAGCTGCCAGTCTATTCAACATTATAATACTGGATTATTAATAGTACCGATGCATAAATGCAAATGTTTCATAAATTGATTATATCATTGATTGTTTGTATGAAAAGTCCTAATCTGTAGAGTAGCTTGTGACTAACAGGTAGATGTAAGTAAAAGTAGAAGTAGAATTACAGAGGATAATAGGTAAATACAAGACTAAAGTATAAGTACTTGAAAACTGCACTTACTTACGTTAACAGCACTAGATTTTAGCAAAGTTCAGTAAAAACAAACTTTTTTGACTCAGCTCAAGAAGCAGCCTGTGATTAATGGGTTCGGGTTCACCTCTCACCCCGGCACCGCTCACTGTGCTCATGTGGACATCTTACATGGAACCTCGTGGCTGTACTTATGGATGATTGTACTCCTCTCGCTGCATTCTGCAGCCCGCACAGGCAGATTAAACTAGAGCTTCTGTAAGCTTCCTGAAGACCCTCAAAGAAATTGCAATAATGAATGTAAGCAATCCTAAAGTAGAAAACACTTCTATTTTCTTTATTTTTATTGATTATTTGCAAACACCAAAATGTACAGGTTATGTCCTGTATGTACATTATCTGGGTATTTAGGTCTTGGAATCTCAAAGAAACACTTAGTTAAGAATGTGATTTCAAGAGTCATTTATCAATCAATTAAATTCACTTGACAGCATTCACTGTCATCAAATGGACCTGAATCAAATAGCTGCTCCCTAGTTAGTCATTAGGGGGCACAAGTGCTTTGACACAACAGAGAGTGAAGTTGGTTAAGGTTACAGCTTGTACAAGTGCAGCCACACAAGCTACAATAAATGATCAGGTGGCTGCGGCTCAGGAGGTAGAACAGGTCATCCTCTAATCACAGAGGTGACAGTTTTTTGCTCCCACATGTCAAAGTGTCCACTGAACCCCAGATTTCTGAAATGAGTGTCTATCTGTGTATTAATGAGAGGCACCATGTACAGTGCTTTGTTTAAGATATATGATACATATACTGTATACGACATGTATAACTGAAGAGGTGACATCTATTCTAGCTTAACTGTAATATGTTGGAAAGACACAGTAGATAAGGATTCAAGCAAGATCTGAAACATATTTATTCACTTTGTCACTCTGTTCATTGAGTTTTATTATAAACAATAAAAAGTACAGATCTAAAAAAGATTTAAACTAAGTTCCAATGAGATGCCCTTTTGTTTTAACAGCTACTTGGACCAGCTTGATAAAAGGGCATAAATTTGTCAGCCAGCAGCTGTAAAAACATTGGCTTTCCTCTTGAACTATGGGTGCTAATAAAAGTCCAGAAAGTCTACCTCTGAACTTTGGCAGGTACAGCCAGACAATGAATCTAATTCTTTTTCTGGATCAGTTGGCTTAAGACTAAATATAACATCTCTGCCCTGTAGGTGTCAGCATATTAGTTCAATGGACTGGAAGGCAATTAATCACTGTCTCTGATCATAGCTAACATGGACAGTGAACGAAAGCTTTTGAGCAGATGTGGAAGATCAGCACTTCTTTTTCATCAACAAACGTAAGATAATTAAACATGCCACATTATTAGCAGGAGAGAATTGTCTCAATATTACTCTCCACTGTGTGCGGTTAATAATTCAGACCCTTTGAGACACCTGTGCATGCTCATTTATATAAGTTACCCTGCTCACATTAAAGGATTACTTGTTCAGCATTTAGAGAGGATGCTATTGATTTCCTGTGTGGGCCTCTGCCGGACAGATTATGACCCAAACTATTCTAAGATGAAAAGTCAAAAAAGAACAAGAGAATCTTTTATTATATTTTCTCCTCAGCACCTTTAGTAAGCTGTGATTCAACAGTAGGACGCTCTCTGAGGAGAAGACAATAACATTGAGTCACCTTGCTGCATTGTGAGCCTCTGGCAGCCGAGAGGCAGGAATCAGCAGCAGCAGCAGCAGCAGCAGAGATCATACTGCAGAGCTGCACTGGACTGCGCATCAACTGCGTGTGCATTTGTGTGTAAATTACTATGTATAAATGGGTGTGTGTGTGTGTGTGTGTGTGTGCAGCGGGGATGATGATTAATCATAGCAAGGTCAAATAACAGCGACTGAGTGAGGATACCAGATGATTACACTGCAGAATGTAAGATGTGCGGCTACCCTGCATGCGCTTCATTTTGCAGACTGGTTGTGAAATTACACCAAGTTTAAGTACAGCAATATCAATAATACAGCATTGTTATTGATTAATGCAGACAGTATTTATGCTGGTTGCAGATCTATGCCAATGACTCCCAAAAATGAGGCATAGGTTTTTCTTCAAATCTGTTGCAATCGGGTGGAGCCGCTCTCATGTTGCGACAGATGTAATAATGTGTTTTATGGATCACACATGTGGTTTGTTCTGTTGAGGAAAAACAGTGTGGAATTAAAGGAAAAAACGACGTACATAACAGATGTCTTTGTGCGATGCTGGGTCACCATGAGCTGCTAAAACAGGTTAATGATCCTTGGCATAGACTGATGGCATTGGAGGGCCCTGTCTACCACATCCACCACAGGTTGTCAATTTGGATTAGAACCGGTAATAGTAAAGGGCAAAGCATATGATTCATATGATTTTAAAACACATAAACCATTTGGCACCTCGTGTGCCCCGCAAAGATTCCATGTGCATTTGAAGTCAAAGTCATTTATGCAGTGAAAAAACAAGTTCCAATGGGCCGAGAAACATGAGAGCAGGGAAAATCCTTTTATTCTTTGACTCTTCGGTCTAGCAGATAAGACTAAAAGTGAATTGGTTTCTGCACAGCGGCAGTACGATAACGTTTTTTTCCTTTTTTCTTTGAGAGGAAATGATTTATCTTTCACTATCCTTGAAGAACACTACCTTAAATCCACTGGAGTTTCCACAAAGCATCCCCAAAAGGGAATCCGGATCAAATATTTATAATGTTGACAGATGTTTTCTTGCCCCTCTGCTCACTGATCTGCTACATACAGTAGTATGCCCCACTCACAAAGGACATAAAGATAACTGAAATATACACCTCACCGAAAAACACAAGATGTCCCGCACGTCTGTCTCTGATTGTTTGACAGATTTATTTGGAAAGCAGTTAAATCATAGAGAGTATTGTATTAATGACAATGCATCTATATAAGAGAGCATGGCATGATGAAGTGAAACCTTGCTGCTTGTGTCCTGATGCTCAGCAAAATAACTCTAGTGCCAACACCACTGTGACTTTGAACATTGCCTGCCCTCACATAGCTCATGCAAGGGAAATTTATGGGCAGCTTTGGTAAATTGGGCAGGTCTGTTTGATGCAGTGTAAGCATTATTGTAATGTGTCATGGTCAGGAAGGCTATCTGTCCTCAGAACATGACTGCAGTGAAGGTGAAGTGAGGCTGAAGAACTTCATCTAAAGCTTCCAGTACAATTTATGCACGGGCATACAAAAAGGCATTTCCCAAACTGAGCATGCGAGCACACACACACACACGTACGAACACGAACACGAACACAAACACACAGATGGTTTTACAGAGACCTTGTAGCACTCAGATACTTTTTATTTCTCTGCCTCAAGGTAATATTCATAATTCTAAATGGTATGCCTCCTTTAGGACACACTAACACACTAACACACACACACACACGCACACACACACCTTCACACACACACACACACACACACACACACACACACACACACACACACACATACACGTGAGACTCTCTCCATACTCTGGGTCTTACTCGCCATGAAAAAATGTATTTATTTTTTTCAAATTGTAAACTTTGCTTCAAGAAATGTACATCAGTAGAACAATGTATATGCCAACTTTGTAATTATAGACTATGTGTACTGCCTGTGTTCTTTTTACGTGTCTGATGAAACTTTGTTTTGGACCATTTTTTCTTAATCAGTTTTAAAGAAGACTTCAGTTGTTTATGAGAATGCTGCACTGGGGTGACGAGATAATGACTGTCCTTTAAGAGGTTTTAAACTTGGGATGTGTTTTTCAGTTTTTCACAGGTACAAAGTCGATTAACACGCCTCCACGTTAAATTAATGTGGCCTGGTTTAAATTGCAGGCACGCCTCCAGACCATAATCTCAGCTGGTTGTCCTTGAGCCTAAATTTATTTTGTGGTTCCTTTATCATTGTCAGAGAGACCAACTTTCTTCTCTTCCTCTACGGCAATTCCTCTGCTGATATTACCTAAGCAGCTTATGCTTTCGTCCGTGTCTGTTTTTTGGTTGGACTGTTTGTGAGCAGAATTACACAAAAACTACTGAAGGGATTTCCATAAACTTGGATGGAGGATGAGTCTCTATCCTGAATAGACCCCATTTACTTTTGGAGCGGATCCAGATTTAGGGACGGAAACTGGATTTTTTTTCTCACTTTCTTTAACATTTTAAGATCAGGCTTTTATCAACATTTTTGCTCATTTCTCGCAGACAGTATCTATGACACAATTGATACAGCATGAAATAAAAATCCAGATATGGTTGATGAAATAATAATTATTTTTTTATATCTCTTGATATATATCGTGGACTGTTGAGCATTGGTGGAGGTATGTGCTCTATTGAACGGCACTCTAGCTTGGACTAATGCTCCTCTCAAACATTCCTAAAAAAGGAAAATAAAAAAGCTGCTAAAAACTAAAGAATAAACTCTTATTACTTTGTCATTTTAAGTGTCCTTATGAGCTCGTGATAAAATATATTTTGGGGGTATATTCCTGCAACCCCACATTTCTAAAAGAGAAAATTAAACATGCAAAATCATATTGGTTTAATTTAGACACGCCTGTAATCCTTTATTATTCCTTAAAGGATTTACATTCTTGCTTCCATGTGTTGCACCCCCCCTCGCGAAAATACTTTTAGGACAACATAGTTTTCTGGAGTTTTGTGTGGCCTGAAATGTCCCGGTCACGGTGCACTTCCACAACTACACTCTCCGGGCTCCTCCCTACCTTTCTCACCCTCCGTAGTGTGGACTTAACGCTTTATTCTTTCGTAGCTTTAATCGTCTGCCAGACGTCCTGCAGACTTGTGGGGAGCCGCTTCGAAGAGTGGTGGAAGTGCTGGAGTTTGGTCTTCTTCCCCTTTAAAAAAAACTATGCAGCCCTAGCGGTGGTTAATATCTGGGCTCCCTGGAAAAGTCTGCGGAGAGGAGGGAGAGGGAGAGAGAGGGGGGGACAGGCCGAGTCGGAGAGATCATGGCGGCACCGCTCGGACGGGACACCCTACCTGACCACTGGTCGTACGGAGTTTGTAGAGATGGCCGGGTCTTCTTCATTAAGTGAGCGGTGGCTTTACTTTCTCAACGCTTTGGCTCTCTATCGAGGCTGTAAGCGAAGGTTTTCTTTTATTTGTTTTATTGTTTTATTACCGTTCAGTAACAGGTGTCTCTCTTGCAGTGATAAAACTCACAGCACTACTTGGCTACATCCACGGACTGGTGAACCTGTTAACTCGGGACACATGATCCGGTCAGGTACGCGACAAACTATCAGATTTGTGGGATAACCGAGAAGACATTTTTTTTTTTTTTTTTTTTTTTTTTGCTGCACTGTGTTTTCTGTCCGCTCAGTCAGTGTGGTTTTCTCTTCTTTTTTGTTGTTGTCCCGTCTTATAGATCTGCCGAGAGGATGGGAAGAGGGCTTCACGGACGAAGGAGCCAGCTACTTCATCAAGTGAGTGTGGCTTGTGAGCATTGTTGCGTTTGCTTGACCGTGTGAAATGTGATCCCATTAGCTGCTTGTTTCGTGTATAAAAAAGTATGCAAATGACACACGACACTTAAACGCACCAGCATATGGATTTAACACACAGGAGTCCCATCGGGTAGGTGAAAGCAATTACCTCTGGCTGCATGGTGAATGGAGAGTGGCAGTGCCTGGCAGGACAGGAAAAAGGCTATTAAAATTCTCCTCACATCCTCCATGCAGGACCTCTACTCTCTCTATTAGATAGGTGTGCCGCCTAGGTGTGCATGTGTGTGGCAATCTGTGTGTGTGTGTGTGTGTGATAGAGAGACTGTAAAGGTTGCAGGAGAGAGGGGTGTGACCATGTTGTGACAGAGATGTATAGCATGATTGCATTATTGAAGCAATGAGGACGGGGATCTACAAAGTCACAGACTGCGGTGTTGAAGTTTATTTGTCAGATTTGCACGTGTCCTTCACACATTATAATTTTCTGGGATTCAGGTTCGAGCGAGAGGCAGCACGGTTGTGTGCATTATATTTGCATTTTCGTCTGCAGTGCTTGGATTTTGGATTGGATCAGATGGTTTCTGTTGAGAGCAGCCCAGGACACAGCGACCACCGAGTCACGCTGAAAGCAGTCAAATAAGTCTGGCTAATAGTGACGGACAGAAAGCCTACTGTAAGGCAAAGAGCAGACAGATTCTTCATTGGTGCTGCATCATTGTGGATTGCAATGACTCCTCCCCCTGTAGCTTGCTTAAGGTTTTGTGGTTCCACTACCCGTAGTCCTGTTATGGCCCCCCATGCAATGCTCAGACACCAGTTTGGAGCCCTAATACGCTCTTCATCTTCGAAAATACCTGCACTCAGAATTAAGTATAAAACAGTATTCAACAAATGATACAAACAGGATGCACTGTGCCAAAAGCCACATCTAAAGGCATTCTGGCATCCAACCATGTGGTCCAACTAACAAATCTGTTGTCAGTGGCACTTATATTGTGCATGGGATAAAAGTGGTCGCTGTGTTTTCCTCTCATTCTCGCATTTTTTCCCTGTAAGAAGCGAGAACAATGCAGCAGTGAAGTTGTGTGATATATGGTAGCCTAAATGTCAAGGCTGTTAAATCAGTCGGCTACTTGTTGCCCAGCTGGCTCGATGGAAGGATCCTGTTTTCTCTCCTGTTCCAGGCTTGTTTCTTTTGTTTTCGAGAGCTAATTTGCTGGTGTCAAACGGTGGTCAGGAACACACCCAGACTGTTATTTTGTACCGTTTGTCTTGTCTTGAGCACAGCTGACATCTTTCCATATATTTTTCTTGGTGCTTGAAAGAAAGTCAAGTTGTTTTGCATTTGCCAGCGTGGGTAAAAACTGCTGAGTGATTATTTATACAGCCTAACTGTATCGTGAAAAATTGCCAGTACAAAGTTATCTTGCCTATCAGCTCCGGTCAAAAAGCTTGACTCATGTGACTTTAACTATGTAAATATCTGACATCATTGGAACACATTGTTAATGAGGCAATGCTATACTAATGATCAAAGCATTAGCTACAGAAAAAACAGATGTTTTGGGTTTATGCTGATACATCTGTTAGGGAGTAAAAAAATGCCCACATTAATACATCTGCTGTAGGCTTGCTGCAGTAGTCTGTGTTTCTAGTGTATAAGGTGGTCGGGCATACACTGATAACATTACCTGCATTTTGTGACAACTATGTCTCAAATGCCGATAATGGCCTTTGTTTTACTCTGTTAATGCAATGTTGATTATGTTGCATGTTATCTTGATTTTTGAAGGGTAGTGTCTATCAAAATTCAAAATAAAAGTCAACTTTTTTCTCGCCAGTTAAATACTTGTATTGTGAAGCTGCAGCAGTAGGAAATGTTCTGTCTGCATTAGCAGTAAATTAACATGATGCTTTACAGATGGTGAATGTCTTTTCTTGCAAACAACCGGTGTGCCAGGTATGACCAGTGTTGTCACAAGCTTATTTGTTGGTCTCCGTGGGAAGCCTAATCAGCCAATGTAACCCCATTTTTTTAAAATGAACCCTCAAATGTGGTTTTCAAACACTTGCGACAGAGATTTGTAATGGAGGCAAGATGTTTTACAGTAACCGTGCAGTAAGTTAGCAGTAGGTTCTGCAAGTTTATGTCTCAAATGACATCACTGTGCAAAAACAGTTGACTTACTGGGGATATCATTATTTTGAATTACCTCTAGGATATCATATAAGCCAACATATTGATGGGGGCTCTAGTATTAACATTGTCTACATCAGCAGGCCCAGGTGTAAAAATGTTGTTAAAAACCATCAACTATTAAACTGTATGACAAATGGATTGGTCTTCGTTTAATTCTTGAAGCAGTGTGACTACGGAGTCTCATATTGAAGTTTAGTGTTCATATGGATCATTAGTCTGAGAAACAGCTGATTGGTGCACAGCTCATCTTAATGTGAATGTGACTGTTTATTATTCCCTTGTGATGGAGTAGTGTCGTTTTCTCATTGTGGAGTAGTGTATCTCAGGTGGTTTATTTGATTTATTGCAGATCTGGATGCCAGGTTTCTGTATTTGTCCCATGTGTCTACTGGGTAATTATAGGAGGTGTCACATGTGTCGAGCTCACCTGGCTTTTTGCTCTATCACTCAGCTAATGAAGCTCAGAGTGAATATGCAGGCCTGGTTAATTTATTACTACTTTGTTCTTAAAAACACGTTTTAGTCTGACAGATTAAATGTTAAAAACAGCTTACACTCATGGAATATTTTAACGGCTTTGGGTTATTAATGTTAGCTTGCAAAACTCAATCACTAAAGGGAAACAATGAAGATCGCTCCAGCTCAGTGGGATTAATCCTTAAAATCACATTAGAAAAATTGGAAAGGGATAGGACAACTTGGATTGTGGCCCTAGTTTAGACTATTAAAATCATCACACGTGTTAGATTTTAGTGTATTACTGGCTACAACCCAACCCTTTTAAAAGACCTGTTAACGCTGTATAAACAACTTCAATTAGCACTGAGTTGAGGTGAGTTTATTTCTGTGCTCCAGGGTCCAAATCATAATACTTTGTGTTTGGTTTCACAGGCATATCATTTTCATGTAAGCATCAGACGTTATGAGAAGCAGATCAGATTTGTAGCACATAGCAAGAAGCTTCTTTTTAAACCACTTTTGTCCATCTCCAGTTGTCCAGGAAGTCTTACAGCAACAAACTCAAGCTGGATTGAGGTCCGCATGGTGCTGCCGTGACAACGGTCAGTGGATCTGTGTGTTGATGGTGGAAATTAGCCAAGGTGGAGTACAGAGGAAGGGTTGTTCAGACACTGCTGCTGCGGCAAATCTCACATTTATTTACACCTCATTCTCAACCAACCTGAACTATCTGTTAGATGTGTGCCGTGCTTTATTTTGCTCCAACAGTGTGAGGGCTGAAGCTTTTTTCAACATCAAAGCTCTGGCTAAGAAGGATTATTATTATTTATATATGATAAAATATCATTGAAATTGTGCAGCTTGTGTGCAGTTTTTATTTGTTTGGTATAAGTTCAGTAAAGTTATAGTTGGGGCTGCTGCTGCACAATTAATCGCAAAATCGGCTTATGACTACGTGCAATATCCAAAGCGCAAGAAGCTGCAAGTATTTGGTGAAATAACAAAACAGCATTATAATTCAGTCCTGTAGAGCTGCAGAGGTGCCCTGGTCTACAAATTCTGTTCTCCAGATGTGTGTTTGGTACACATCACAGCCACAATGTCACGTCATCATGTTTTTTTAAATAAAATTGTGATGCTAAAGTTATCATTCCCACTAATTGTGAAACTTGTCACAATTGCAATATCTGTCACAGTATTCGTTATATGATGTTCTGACCCTATTGGGCAGCCCTACTTATAATAATGCGTGACACACTGACATTAACCCATCAATAGACTGAATTGTTTCAAAACTAATGGGCGAGGTCTGTTGTCATCTGTAGCATTAGATTGAAATACAGTCTCTGGCTGTCATACTTCTGGCAAGTCTCAGAGGAAGTGACCCAATTTTCAAAATCATCTTCCAAAATCATCGAGTTTCAATCCCTGCAGATGATATGCTACAGATGAAACAGGCCTGTGCGGTGTGTCATGGATGCATCTCAATTTATGGCAAGCAAAAGAAGGCTGAAAAATGCCATGTGTGCAATTGTGAAGGTGCAGTGCAACTATGTTAAGCTTCTTAACACACTTAAGTTGTAATAGGAGGTCTTAACTATCATGAACGTAAGTGCACTCGCTCATATGGCAGTAAATACATATGTTTGTAACAGATGTCGTGACTGGACGAACAGTTGGAAAGAATGTAAACGAGTGTACGCATAAGTTCCAAGTCCAAGAACATGGTGGTAAACAAAAGACTAAGAACCAACGTGATTGTTACACTTTATTTGTGATCTGATTATTTTTTCTTGTCATAAATCTTCAGACGACCTTGTGTTTAGTAATCTTTGAGTAAAAGCTGGGAAACTGAGTTCAGTGAGGTGTACTCACTTCCACAAATCACTGGCGCTCACTGAGCATAGGAAATGTGCAATTCTATAGCTCCCTGAGGGAAAGAAATGACCCCACTGAGGTACAATGGTGTCCTGTTGAGGACACAGTTCACATTGTTCAGCGGGCGCATAATGCTATGGGACAGTCCAGGAAGAAGTGTTGATATTAAACTCGTATAGATTTCACATAAAACAAAAAGGTAAAACTTTATTCACTCTTCAGATGTAATATCCCCATTCAGGGCTATCCGATTTGCACTGCACAATTATCGTGGCCTAAATAATTCACGATAATGATGTGAAAAAAATAATCTTTTACTTTGTTACTACTTTGTTTATTGTATTTTGTCTCTATTTTGGCAAACAAATTACCGTCAAAATACAAGTGTAGGGTAGAGGAGTGAGAGTCTGTACTTCTGTGCAGAAGCATACAAGAAGAACAAACAAAGTCTCAACCAGCAAGATGTAAACAGACACGATTTAAGGGGCAAATGTATTGTTTACACAATATTTTCATCTGTGTATTATTACAACCAGTATCATTTTAAGTGTCACCATTTCATCAATATCGGCATTTTGCGACAACCCTTTTCCCATCAGTATTTTTTGTCATCTTAGATTTTTATGGGTGTCCATCTTCCCAGTCTCCTGCTGCTTGTTATGTTTTAGGTTGTGCTTGCATTTTGTAACTAGCTGACTATTTTATGATCAGGACAGTATGAGTTAATTAGCCACAAGGTGTTTTGGGAGTTTTGAAGAGGGGCATTTTAATAGAGGATAAAAAAGAAGTGTAATATCCCTACAGGCCCTTATTTTAAGGCTTTCTTAACGAAGCTCTCTTTTTTCTGCAAACACAGCAAATCCATACCTTATTGCTTGGTTCAGAACGTAATTGCCCCCCCAAAAAACAGGGCACAAATTAGCCCAAGGTCCTTCAAAACGACCTTTGCGCTTCAATGTTTTAGATTCTCTTATCATGAAAGATATTTATATGTTACTCTAACTCTGACTTGATCTATTTGGGAACACTGTGTTTCAAACTGTCACATTGTACCTCTGACTTTGAAACCTTTATAGTGAGGTGCAACTCTGAATGTGTTTCTTTGTGCGGGACGGTTCTGTATGAGACAGCTTGACCACAGAGGATTTAAGATATGAGTTTTGCTTGAACCATTTCTAAAGTGTTTTCCCTGCTGGCCCTCCTTTGGGCTCAGGCAGGAAGACAGTCCAGATATGTTTTTTTCTTTTAAAGAAGCAAAGAAGCACCAGAATCCCATCAGATATGGTCAATGCTCAGATGAATGCTCAAAAAGGGACCTCAAACTTGATCATTCGCTAATGTATTGAAGCTTAACAACATAACTCACAGACATTAGTCTAAAATTCCTTCGGGTATTGTACACAAGACTGTGTTAGATATGCTAAGTACGCCTCGTGTTTTTTCTCAAAGGACCGTAGATGTAAAGGGACATTGTTTGTAAATCGTTGTGGAGTGTCATGGTAAGTAATGAGGAAAGATTGAAAACACACGACTGAATACCAATCAGATAGAGCTCACCGCCACAGGCAGCAGACAGGAGCAGGATCAGTGCAAATGCTTTTGTTTCAGCAAAGCTGAGGTGAGGCTGACACAAACAGTGAGGCAGCTGTTCATCTTCGCTGATGAACACATCCATCCACTGTGTATACCAACAAGGGAGTTAATATCTATATTTAAATCTGCTGTTCTGCTTGAGAGTGCCTATGTATAAACTTTGCTTGGATTTTAGAGACAAGAAGGTATGGATGAAATTGGGTTTGTCGTTAGGTTCATCCAATTGGAACAGATGTGTCACTTAATAAGATCCCATAACAGCAGCAGCTTTCCTACTGTATGTGTGCTCCAGTGAGCAACCATTAATTACATGTTTATAGGTTTGCCCTCATACTCAAGCTCAGCATTGCTTTTGGTGACACAGTATCAAGTAATTTCACTCTTTCTTAGACTTCCCTGTTTATTTCTTTGGAATGGTTATTGAGAGAAACTGCTTTGGAACACCTTGCAGGTCTTGCTTTATTTGCTCTGCAATTTTCTTGTCCACAAAGGCCGGCTGTGCTTGTTGAACTGCCTCTTCATAGTACCATAGGAATATATTTCTTCAAGTGTCGTCAGACTGTGATAACATCAAATTCACTCTAGATAATGCACCTTTGAATTGCAGGGTAACCGAGGATCCACTTTCTCTACGACAGATGTTAAGCATCAAAGGAACCACAGCTGTTTTTTAAATAATTACTGGTGTGAATAATTCTCTTCAACTGTCTTGATACACAAGCACGGCTTCTGCTCTTTGGCTATAAACATTTGCATTGTGTGTCTTTGTACATTCTGAAGAGTGTTGCTCTTCTTGATTTATTATTCTTTTTGTCTGACAGGTTTCTGTTTACAACAGAGATATCTGCACAACATCAACATACACATGTTAATATTCAGCTTAGCAACCAAGCTGCATTCAGATTATATCTTGTGTGAACTTGCCCAACTTGAACAATTTATTTGGGCTGCACAATTATTCTGAATATTACTGAAATTGCAATATGTCCAAGTGCTATTTCTAAATCACAGCAATCAATTTGCAATTGTTGAAATATAAAATGTTTGACACAACATTGTAATGGAGTGCTGTATTGCTTTAGAGATTCCATGATGCACAATGCACATTGTTCTCCAGATGTAAGAAAACATTTTTGGTTTGGTACAGACAGCTGGTCATGTTTTCATCTTGTGAGTCTGTGTGTGTCTGTGTGTCTGTGTGTGTGTGTGTGTGTGTGTGTGTATTTTCATGGCAAAATGTGGTCCTGGGGACACCTTTTGTAGCAGGAACACCTTACCCCCCTGGCCCACATTCATTTTGATGCATTCATTAAACTTTTTAAGGTGTAGTAACGATTCAAATGAATTGTGATTCACAGATGTGTGTAGTCTGACCCATCAGTACGTAGTACTCATTTATTAATGTCTTCTGAGCAGTCAGAGGCTGAAATGTCAGTATGTTGATGGGCATCACAGATGGTGTGATCCCATCGTAAGGTGTTCTCTACTTTTTTCAGGGTAAAATTTAAAATTGTGATGCGAAAATGATCATTCCCACTAGTGCTACACATTGCATTATTTGTCAATGTAATCACAATACGTTTTTTTCATGTTTTTTTATCAAATAAAGGTAATGCCTCAATTTATGCACTGATTATCATTTGGCTCTGTGCTAACAATTTTACACAAGAAGCTATTATCCTTACAAGTGATTGATTAGGAACTACACTTTGACTTTTGTCTCCTTTGATTAATGCAAGAGGCCTCTTTCTTGGAATGAGCCTAGAACACAGTTTTTATACAGAAAAATAATCTTGCAGACTCACATAAAGCGGTGTAATCAGTTATCTGTACTGGACATTTTGTTTGCTGTTCCTAGGTAGAGAACAAACTGATTCAGACGAGTATGAGCTATGTCTTCTTCTATGCTTACCCATAACATGTTATCTCAACAGTCATGCTGCACTTACTCAATATCTGCTGTAAACAACATGATAATGGAATGGTGCTGCATGTGTGAAAACAAGGAGCTGATTGTACGAATTGTATGCCTCACTTCAGAGGTTACAAAAGTCAAAATATAATTCAAAATCAGTTATTAGTAAGGATAATGAGAAATCATAAGCCAGTAGCCCAAATTTGGTGTCAAGATGAATCCCCTTGACTTAATTTCTATTCATTTTGTCATTTGATGAAATGTTCTTATTTACATCTTTATCAGGTAAATAATTCCTTTTTCCCTCAGTGATTTTTATATCAATGTATTGTCTCTGCAGACTCGTCAGTGTGAGCTTGTGTATAAACACAATTCAGTGTCTTCCTCTACCTTCCCTCGAGCTGTTTATTGAAACTGTGACCTTCAGCTTAAAATAGATACCCCAAAATCGTTTTTGTCATTCTTGACAGGAAAATCCTGATGGATTCGATTACTCCTGTCCTATCTCTGCAAAATAAAGACATTTGATTCTGGGGGGCATTATTATATGACACTGGATTAAAAAAAAACACTGCATAACAGGAACATGTTGCAGGAAATGCTTTGTCAAGTCTGACAGACTTCCTCCATTTATATTTGAAAATGCCTGCTGGCTGGAGAATGTATTCAAAGGGTTTATTCTTATTTGCATTATTCTGTTATGGAGACATCATCACCATACGTTTTTAGAGCTTGCTAATGGAATGATCAAATTATCAAACGACTGATGAGCTGAAAACATATTTGGTCATTGGTCATGCTTATTGCAGCATTAAAGTCCTAGTTTCTAACAAGATACCAGCACCTGAGTGTGTGCTGCTTCATTTGATTAAACTCCCAGATTTGTTGCACTTCTCTTCACACCATTGCACCATGTGGGCTGTGCAGGGAGTGAAAATACTGAATGAATAGGCTAAATGCGTTTCAAGGTCAAGAGAAGTGCAACAAGATGTACTGCTCTTTTGCTAATGTTTGATGATGATAAAAATAACGCTCAAAATGGGTTTTGGATTTTCTTCTTTTAATGGAAAAAAGAGCTGGGTACAGAGAAACACTTCACTTCCCCATAACACACAGACACACAGCCTTGCCTTGAGGCGTGATTCATTAATCCTGTGATGGTGGCGACAGTGCACATGTGAACACCGTCTTGAGCAGCAGATGCAGGGATACGGAAATTGATATCAGGATTCATGGCCATAGAATTGCAAATGGGCTGTTGTTGAGGTAGCGAGTCCTCTCTCTCTTGTAGGATGATTTATGTTGACCATTTGTCATTATCAGTAGATCCTTGTATCACATTTAAATCATGTCCAGCTTTTGTGTTTGTGCATCTATCTTCGTTCCTTGCCTGTTAGAGGCGCCCTGAACTTTCATTTAAGGCCAGAGCGTTTTATAAATAGAGCTGTGTTGTCAATATCATGTCAGAGTTGACTGATTACGAAGCATGTGACAGTTAAACAATACATACTGTACTGTACTGACAGGGCCTACAAATTGAGTTGGAGTTTAAAGCGGTGGACTGAATAAAGAGGATGAAAACAAAGGGCAAATTGTGAGTGTGGTACAGTAGATGTTTGTGCTGCAGAGCAGAAAGGAAGCTTTCCATCAGGCCTTGTTTGGACTTGCAATATTTAACCCCAGGAACCTGCAATTAGTGAATACATTAAGAGCTGCGGGCTTGAGGTGTGCTCTGTGTGATGATATACATTATCTCGAATGAGTCATTCAGTGTCCAGACAGCCTGAGCAGGTTTCCCAGTCAGAGCTGGAGCAGAGGGAGTCAGAGCAGAAAAAGGGCAGGGGAGATGCTCGAGCCGGGATGGGGACCTACTGTTGCAGCTGCCTGCCCCTTGGCCACGGGACTGAATGGGCTGATCATGAAACAGAGGTGGTTACTGAGCTGGAGGAGAGGCAGACTGAGACAAGGTAACACAAGTTTGATGGTGGAAGGGGAAGTTTTTTATTTGTCTTTGTGTTAAAGAGGTGTTTGGTTTTACTCCAGTCTGGATGTCTATAACATGCTATGGTGATGTACATCAAATGTAAATTGAACTAGTATGCTGCAAACAGCATTAAACAGCATTAAAAATCTTATCCAATAGTAAATCCAAAACTTTTTTCTACTGGCATATTTCTACATGTTGTTAAAGAAAGAAGCACTGCACCTGAGTCGTTTGAGCTTCCTCTCTGAAAGAAAGAAAGAGTTTGTGTACCCTCCCTCTGATTGAATTCAGATGACAGTTTTTCTGCCGCATTCTGTCAGAGTGCGACTGGAGTCACTGCGGAGAGGTGCGGGTCCCACACTGTTCTCATCTCACCGACGGGTGAGGAGAGATGTGATTAGTTAGCAGCCACGAGGGTGGAAGATGGATGTTGTATAAAGAGAGAAAGTCTTTCTACAGAGAATAGACCTTTTTTGTTAAAATACCTTTTTTTATTGTGTCCATAAAATTTCAGTATTTGGTGCAAAAGTGATGAACACTAAAGTAGATAATATAAATGTTCTCAATCTCAAAGATGAGGGTGTAATGGCATTGATTTTCTGCAGGAACAGAAAATCTGCATTTAGATGAAAAGTGCTTAGGTTGTGTGATTGTATACATCTGGTAAAATTTAAGATGCTGCAAAATGAAATTTTCCTTGAATAATTTCTTAATTTATTTCACATTATGTAATAGATCGTTTTCAACACTTTCTTTTTAGAATAATGCAGATCGTCATGAAAAAAATAAGATGTACAGTAGGTGGCTGATATCTGTGAGTGAGTGATGTGAATCCTGTAGATCTGGTGAGCTTAAATTGCGTTTGAGCAGTTATGAGTGGTTTAAAATGTACATTTCAGGTTGATATTGGATTAGAGTTGATTGAATTAAAGAGGACTGTTGGGCCTTGGTGGAGGTATGCACTCTTCTGAGTGTCATTCTAGATGCAGAATGTAACAGCTAGAGAGTGATGACACCATCTGATCAGTTGATCGCTGACTGGGGATTCAGTTGAAGTTTCAGGTTATTTTACAGTTTTGATTCAATCTCACTGCTGTCTTCAGTACTGTTTCCATCTTAAGGAAAACGTCTGTTTTCTGCAAAAAAGCTCTGAACATTACCTACCTAGCACAAAAAGGGAGACAGAAAAATTGGCAACTGGTTGTTGATCATAGTAGCGCTGTGTGCAAATAAAAAGAAAGAGTATTTCTCTTTCGAGTTGGTAAGGACCAAAAACACACTGATCAAAAAAATTAAGGGACCACTATAATCACACAACAGTTCTTGATTACCAAATGATTCAAGCTAAAAATCTTTACTGATGTACATTGTATAATTTGTGGAGAACAAAATTATTCAACAAAGTTCAATGGAAACCAAAATCCTCAACCCATTGAGGGCTTGATTCAAAACCACTCTGAAAATCAAAGTAAAAAATTTAAAGGGATATTCCGGCGTAAATTTAATCCATGTTCTAACACACCGTGACCCCGAGTAGAACCCCCCCTCGAGAGATAAAGTTTGCAGACTGCTAGCTTACGTAGTTTTAACATCCTCAGAAACGACCACACGGCAACAATACGGCAACGATATCAAATGTTTGATGCCTCGAAATATGTGCTGGGACCCTGTTTCTAATGTTGCTGAAGTTTGGTGCTGTTCTGAGCATTATTTGTGGCTTTTTGATGGCGGTTTATACTTGGACCCATTTACTGCAATGTATTGTTGTCGTGCGATCGTTTCTAAGGATGCTAAAACTACGTAAGCTAGCGGTCCGCAAACTCTATCTCTCGAGGGGGGGGGTCCTACTCGGAGTCACGGTGTGTTAGAACATGGATTAAACTTACACCGGAATATCCCTTTAAATCACAGGTTGATCCAACTTGCGTGAATTTTATCACAGCAACTCATAATATGACTCAGTAGTTTGTATGGCCATCCCGTGACTGTATGGCTCCTGACAACATCTGGGCATGCTGCTGATGCATCGTCGGACGGTGTCCTGGGGGATCTCTTCCCAGACCTGGATCAGGGCATCATTCGACAGTCTGTGGCGGTTCTTGGCAGCATCGGATGCACAATACATGCACATACAACATCCCATTGGTGCTCAATTGGATTTAGGTCAGGGGAACAAGAGGGCTAGTCAATGGCATCAATGCCTTCGTCATCCAGGAACTGCCTACAAACTCTGGCTATATGAGGCTGGACATTGTCCTGCACCAGGAGGAACCCAGGGCCAACTGCACCCGCACAGGGTCTGACAGTCGCTCTGAGGATTTCATCTCGGTATCTAACAGCAGTCGGGGTACCATTGGTTCTGACATGGAGGTCTGCGCAACTCTCCAAGGATATGCCTCCCCAGACCATCACTGACCCACCGCCAAACTGGTCATGCTGAATGGTGTTACAGGCAGCTTAACATTCATCGCGGCGAGTCCAGACTCTTTCATGCCTGTCACATGTGCTCAGTGTGAACCTGCTCTGATCTGTGTGGAGAACGGGGCACCAATGGCAGACCTGCCAATATTGGCCTTCTCTTGGGACTGCTGATCAAGCTGTACAGTGCAGGACTGTGAGCACAGATCCCACTAGGGTCAGATACATGTACACCAGAAGCCTGCTGGAAGTCATTTTGTAGGGCTCTGGCCGTGATTCTACTGTTCCTCCTTGCACAAAAAAGCAGATACTGGTCCCGTCTCCTGGTATCTCCTCAATGCTCTTGAGACTGTGCTGGGAGACCACACAGCAAACCCTGGATGAGCTGGACTACTTGTGCAACCTGATTAGGCTACAGGTACAGCCTCATGCTGCCAGCAGTGACAAGGCCTCTAGCAGAACACAAACTAGAGAAGAATCAGTCAGGAAGGATAAGGAGAGAGCAAGTGTCTATAACCACCGCAAAACCCTCCCTTTTTTGGGTTGTCTAGCTTTTGCCTCTCCATTGCACCTGTTGTCACTTTCATTTGCACCAAAGCAGGTGAAATTTATTCTCTATCACTCGTGCTTCCTAAATGGATGGAGATATACCTGAAGTTAAACTGTTATACTGTTAAGTGGTCCCATAATTTTTTTGAGCAGTGTAGCTTCAAAAACAGTGAATATAGGACTTGAATTCATCGGGTGGCAAGAAATACGACCCCAAATGACTGCTAATGTTCCTCCATATCTGCTGGAATTCCTGAATAGACAAGTATTTGCTAACAGAATTCAGCACTACTTTATAAGTTGAAATAAGTGCTGATTTTTTCAGCTTGATCAATCAAGTTAGGGCTGAGATCAATCAAAGACGTCTTAAACACAAAATGACCTTGAACCTAATTGATATTGTAACATGTCCTTTGCAGTGTTTTTTCTCCATACATATTCCTTAAGGTAAATCGTTTTGAAGTGTAAATGACCTCACACTTCAATAAGCTTACGTTCATGTATGAGCTCTGAACATTTTTCTCATTGTGGATTACCTGATTGAATATTGCCGTTCCCATTAATGGATTATCGAGTGTGAAAAAGATAAATGAAAAGTCTGGCCAGTGAAAGCCGATCTGCTGGTCGGGGCAATTTCACTCACTGCAGCATTTATTGAACACATTGACCACACAGCTGTGTGACTTCTCACAAGCCAATCCAATTTAATTTACTTTAGTGCAGAGATGCAAAGCTAATTCCTTATTCATGAGCTGATCAATTCTGCCTTTTTAAAAACTATTCCAAATCTTTGTGATTTGATAATTAAAAATGTGTTCAGTGTTCAGCTCCAACCAGCTGCTGGCTGTAAGGTGCTCAGTGAGACGAAGCTTGGTTTGTGCAGCAAAGGTGTTGGGATGCTGATTTTGACAACTTATTTTATATTTGGAAGTTTTCAGATCACTGTAGTAACAGATTGTCTCAGTGGTGATGTACTGCGTGTCCTTATCTGTCAGTGCATCATTGAAACGTGGTGCAGCATACAGTATATGTTTGTTGAAAAGTGCTGTTCTGTTGTCTGCCACTAGATATTGCTCTTGAGTCTTTGACTATTTGACAGTTTGATGCAAATTCTTATTTGTTTCGGTCATATTTATTTATCAAGACAAGTAATGCTCCAAGTGTTTTTAGTACTCAGATCTTTCTTTTTGTGTAGGCTCAAAAAGATATGTTAATGAAAGTGTGAATTTATAACTAAGTATAGTTTATAACTGTGTTATAAATGTGTTACCTTCCCATTATATAGTCATTAACCATTTCTCAGTCATATCAACCTTTTCCTGCATTTAGCTAAATTGTTTCGGTGTCAGTTGTATCTGCATACTTACAAAACAGCACTTAATTTCTGAGTAATTATAGTCCATAAACTAAACACTCATAATACACGTTGTATTTTTGCAAAGCCTTATTCCTAATTGTGACGTTTTTCTAATTTCCTAACGCAGCAGACTGGAATTGTGTTATTATATCTTCATTTTGTCATACCGCAGCCAGAAGGACAGCAGTGGCAGTAGGCAATAGAGTGAAGTATGAATGTTGACCTGGCTGTCCATCGTGCGTATCGACCTGAACCACCCTTGTCCAGCCCTCTGCTCTTATCTATATGTCTGTCTGTGGATTATCGAGCCGGCACTGCAGCAGCCCGAGCCAGTCACTCAGCTATAGTCTGCCCTGCCTCCTCCATCCCTCTCTCCCTGGTTGACTGGGATTTGATCTGATAAAGAGGGCTGAGACTGAAGGCTCTGGTTGCAGTCAGAGACCAAGGTCAGCATTTTACGTTGAGGGGACAACACAGCGAGGTTAATACTGCTCAACTGTGGTCACCAGAAAGAACGGTGTAGTGAGTTTATCAGCACGTAGGGCCCTTCCCCTTTCCTCCTTCTTCATCTTCCATATAGCGACTGAACAATGGAGCGTTATCATTTTATTCGTCTCTGGAGAGGCAGAGTAGAGCTACATGCTGTAAGTGCTGGCAGTGTAACTGAGTGATCGAGAGTAAAGAGAGAGGGCTGAAACAGCAGTTATACTTCTATCTGACACCGCTCTTTGTGCCCTTCCAAGCACACCCACGTAACACAGTGCACACAGTTAAAACAGGATCGCTTTGCATACGTCAAGAGAACAGACAGGGACACTCCTTATTGGGCATCTTTGGGAACTGGACTGATTTGGATGCTCAAGACTTTTGAATTGGACGTCCTGTAACTCACTGGTGAGTAACAATGGTGCAGCTTGTATGACTGAGAGTAACCATCAGAGACACGCTGGGAGTATGCTGAAAAGAGTGGGAAGAGGAGGATAAATCAAATTTATATTTATACTGTTGTCTTTAGAATGAATTTTTTTTGCAGCTGAAGGCCAGTCTGTTCAATCTTTGTCTTTCCAAAACCTCAACAAAGTGTGTAATGGTTTTATTGATTATGTGTTTATGTCCTTTTATTATATTTAAATGTACAGAAGCACGATGAAGAGCAGACTTCTACTTTTCGTTCCCATTCCATTCAGAATGTGTTCATTTCAGTAGTTGTCATACAGCTTATTGAATGCCATTCTAGTGGTTGTTTGGCAGATGTGCAGGAAGTGCAGGGAAAATGTCCTTTAAGTATCAAAAGTAAAAGTAACCATTTTGGAGCAGAGTGACCGCTCTCTCTCTCTGGTTGTTAGAATATTACTCAGTTCTTAGATTATTTCTGTTGTTGGGTAGTTTCATCTATAGCAATGCTTTATATTTTAACTGGTCACACTTTGTATGTCAAACAAGGTAGGCAACATAGCTAGTAGGCATGGGACGATATAAGTTAAAAAAAAGTTTCCCTGTCCAACACAATTACAAGTCACAATATGTTGATGATCATCAAAATATTCTTGAAACTCTTAAAATTGCACTAAAACATGCTGGTATCACTTTAACCTTACATTTTGTTGAGAAATAAATATTTTTGTTGCATCACAGAGAGGACACACAGCTTTATTTAGTGAAAAACTACATCTTAGATAAGTAATCATAAATCATAATGTCCTCCTGCATGAATAAAGGAAAAAACAAAAGGTGGTAACCTTATCTCCCTGTCATTCTGCAGCTTAGAATCATCATGCATGGGCCTTCAGCCATAGTGTCAGGCAGAGGCAATTCAAAATCAGGAAACCAATACAGGACTGTACGTCAGGGAGCTAGATAACTTTTCCAAGTCATTCACGGAAGTATATTTGTATCTTGATTATGATTATGATCTGTTTTTTAATCAAAATTTTAGTTTCCACATTGAGTTTCCCTCATTTCCAAGTAGTTACAAACATTTGTTTTTCATTTAAACCTTTCTGTGGGATTTTGTTACAAATATAATATTATTAGTGCTATATGAAAATTATGTAACAAGTAATTAATACATATTTAATTGACTACTGTTGTACTTTGTACACATTTATTTTCTACAGAGGGAAATTATATACCCTAAATCCTTCCCTTCCAGGGAACTAAAAATAAACATGTACAAAGTGATTAGATAACACATGTTACAGAGTCTAGTTTGAACCACTGGATTACAGAATAATTTGCTATATTCATCCTTTCTTTACTGTGGACACATTACAACTGCTCTCTGACAGTTCAGTTGTTTACTGGTGTAAGGTTACATTCCATTTGAATGGTGCACATGTTGAGATCTATTCCATGCAGTGGAATGAATTGCTGTAGGGGAGGGCTAATGCACAATTCAAATGGTGGTGGTTACACCCTGAGATCTATCAGACATGGTATCATCTCCACAGCGTTGAAGAGGTGTTTACTTGCAGTGCGAGTGCCTTCAGCTCCTGGGGTATGCTAACGAGATGTGTAGGAGAGAGTAGATGGATGAGAAAGAGCAGCGGAGGATAAAACTCAAGGGAAGAGGGCAACAGCAGCTGGATGCATTACCTGCATGTTTGTGTGTGTGAGTGTGGTGGAGGTACTGTCAGCGTAATCTGTGAGTAGACTTCCTGAATCCTTACCACACACACACACACACACACACACACAAAGTCTGTTTATTAGCTGATAGAAGGCATTTGTAGCGTGGCGTAGTCATCAGTCTTTCCAGCTGTTCGGTCACAGCCCAGTCTTTACTTCCATTTCTCGTGTCATGAATGATGTCTCCCCAGCACACTCACTCTCTCCCCTCTTCATGTGATCCGGCTGCTGTCACAGCATTTCCTGTTTAAGATGTTTACAGCAATGCTGCTTTGTAAAATGACTGTGTTTTGAAGCTGAGCTGCTGCTGGACACCGTTGTCCCCAAGGGTTGGACAAAATATCGATATAGCTATACGATTATCCATACACTGGCGCCAAATATTGATATTTTTTATTAAAACATGCGGGTGCTCTAAACAGATTACTCTGACAATTTGACTTACCAGACTCACCACTTCATCACTTCTTGTTGTGTAAACTTAATTGACACACTGACAGATTGTGAAGAATATTGTGAGCCATAGTTGCCATAGTTGCCTGCTTTCTGGTAGTTTGGCCTTTTCCCAGTTTGTGGAAATGTTTACATTGGAATAATGACACATGGACATGGACAAGGTGCAGACAGTGTGTCAAGACAGATATTGTGATGTTTTTTTTGAGGATTGTCTTGCAATGTACTATTGCTGTCATGGGCAACGTATCATGAATCGTAGGCTGTGTCCGAAATCACCTACTCATTCCCTACTACATAGTCACTACACAGGGAGTCCAACATAGTGGACTATATAGTAAGCTCAACGGCAGAAAGAAAAACGCACTTTCGGACACTACTCCGGCGCCGTTAATGACGTCACTACTGATGCGCAGTTGAAACGTGAATTGAAACCTCCGTGCGTTCGTCCGCAGCGCAATGCATGATGGCAAATATTGCTTGGTAAGTGACCATCGGTTGCACACTACTTTTCGCGATTCATTGTGGGATACTTTGAGTGCACTATATAGGGTATAATATTTCCCACTAGACATTCGGACAGCAAAATGGCGTAGTCACTATGTAGTGCACTATATAGGGAGTAGTGAGAGATGTCGGACACAGCCGTATTCTATCGTGAGTTATTCTGTGATTCCCACGCTAGTTGTCCCACAATTCAATGTGTAGTGTAAATGTAGCAGCTGTTGCTCCAAGATCATCTCTGCTGAAAACAGTAACATATCCCTGGGGGTAATTTTTTGTGACAATTTATGAAGTTTTCAGATTTGAACTTTACTCAACCTAACTTCAAATTGATTTTTCCCCAAAGGGCTATTGGCATGCATTGCTTGTAGATGGAAGCAATTACAAAGTGATGCTCCATAAAGGCACTCATGGGTGCATACATTCATTCCCTTGCAATTGGTCCTTGTGAAAGTATGTTGCATACTAGCTAGGGCTTATCTGCTGATTATTTTCACGATCAATCGATTAATTGTGTAATCATAATTTTCTAGATCCCAAAGTGACATCTTAAAAATGCTTCATTTGTCCAGCCAACAGTCCAGAGCCCAAAGATTCTCCATTGATGCAGGGTTTTCCCTGCCATTATATGGCTTAGGCGCGGCGCCCAAGCGTTTTTGCCTCCCGCCTAAGCAGGGTTCTCTCCAGACGGTGGAACAGCGGCGCTGCGCCGCTATACTGCTAGGTCAGCGGCGCTATACTCCGCGCGTGACGGTGACGAGCGTCCGTCCCCTGGTTGACGGCTAGGAGCTCCCGGCTGACGGCTATGCGCGTCCGTCCCCCGGCTGACGGAGTTGATGACCGTCTGTCCGTGTCTCCCCCCCCGGACTGACGTTGACGAGCGTTCGCGCCCCCCCCCCCCCCCCCCCCATTTTGACTTTTTGTTTAAAAATTTAAACGATAATCAGGATTGGTGATTGGTAAATTTATCCCAACCCAGTCGCCAGAATAAGTGTTAGCCAAATAGCTTTTATGCAAAGCCACAGATAAGTTAAAGCTTTACATTTCCACATGTTGCAAGTTTTTCTTTGTTTAGGTTCAGTTTTTTGTTCCTCTTTTGTCACAACAGCGTGTTTATGCTCTGGTTAGATCTCCTTCAAAATATCCAGCGGTGTATGGCTTACAAATGTTGAAATCCAAATTCAAACCGTGGTCTCTTATTTGGCAGCCTTGTTGTCTGTAACTACACCACCATCCCCTCCACCTCCATGAAAATAAAGCTATAAACATGTTATGTAAACCTGATATGACACATGCTATACATAGCCTATGACACGTACAAATATGGACGTATCGGTGGTTTGCAGAACCATAAACTACCAAATAGTTGAGAGTAAAGATCAGGACATAATATATTATTCATACAGTCTTCTATCATGACATAATAGGCAATGTTAAAGTTGCAAAACACTTTCAGTCCCTTCCAGCCGTCACTTAGTCATCTTTGTTCTCCTTCCTTACTCACTACTATAAATCCTCTGTCTCCCTCCTCATTCTCCCTCCTATGGCTTGCTGTGCATGCTGTGCATTGTCTGCATGACTGCAGAGGGAATGGAGCAGAGAGGGCGTCCAGTTCAGGGTAGTGCTCTGACGGCAGAGCTCTGCTGAGGAAACGCATACATTAGAAGAGAGCAGAGGAAAGGTGAGCGGAGAAAGCGTGCCACTACAGGGAGGGAATGTAAAAGAAGAGAATATGATTACATGGGTTATAGCTAATGCTTTGTACCTGTGGTTTTACTTGCTGCTCTCGGGCCTCTTACATGATGTATTAGGGAGGTTGGCTGGCTTTAATAATAACCATTGCGAGCCTAATGCTCTCGGAGACAAGGGGACACTTCAGTGATCGCATGCAATTTTAGCTCCACCTCAGCAGCCCCAACACAGCAGAAGCGGGAAAGAGGATGTTTTGAATGAATCGACGCCTCGGTACACAGCAGAGGACGTCAGCAGCAGCAGCAGCACTACCAGCTGAGAGGAGTACTCACACACAGGCACCAGTGAGAGGAGCGGAGCAGAGCACAGCAAATCACAGACCTGCAGCTAACATGTTGGGCCAACCAGGACAGTCAACCTTGCACATCCCTTACAAGAGGCAGCCAGTGTATCGTGCGACTCACAGGTGTGTATCTCTGCCCCATCTTCCGGCACGTATGTGGGATTGTACGGCTATGTAGCTAATCAGGAGGTGTGTCTGCTGTAGCTCTCCACCAGCCGCAGGATATAAAGTGCCTCTGGTTGCATGCTGTTAAGTGTTTGGACAAAGTGTATGTGCCGGCAGTAGAATTAGCACACATGCTGAAAGTGTCCGTTGTCTGTTTTTGTGGTTGAAAAGGCAGCTGGCCACGTCGTCTTTACAAACCTTTGAATTGCCTTTGAGGAACGCAATTATCAACGTGTACTGATGGAGTAGTCTTTACAGGAATGAAAAGATGGAGTGGGGGCGAGAGAGAGAGAGATGCTCACTGCAGTGCCTCATGATCACAGGTCACTGGCTGCTGTGTTGATGTCAGCAGAACTGTGATCTCTTAGGCTGATTATGATGCTCCTCTATATACATGCTTAATGTGCTTCTATAGGTTAGGCTTTCGTGGGAGTTTGATGCAGTCCCCCCCACCTCTTCTCTCAGTGAGCCAGAGATACACTTCTCAAAGGTATGCACGTGTTTACATGGGTTCTCAATCCTTAACACAGCTGCTATGAGGGCCCAGTCCACACACACACACACACACACACACACACAGATCCACAGAGATATATACAGGCTTACACATGCAATGTCACATCTGCTGTATATTATCTGTGCACTGTTCTTTGTTTTGGCGGGTTATTTAGTTAGCTTTTTGATGAAATTCCATGTTGTTCGAAGTCATGCAAGACCAAATGTCATGTTAGCGTAGATGTGGACATTTCACCTGTTAGCCTCAAATGACCTGATAACATATGCTGCTTTATGATAACAAGAAAATCCAGTGATTTACCCAGACAACTTTGGTCAGATGTCCAGAAATATGAACTGGCAACCTCTAGTTTTTAAGCTGCTCTTTCTGGTTTCTTCTGTCAGTTTTAGTTGGGTTGTGACACGGAAATCATGCCACAAAAAGACCAAAGCATTCATTGATCTGTGCACAAGATATCAAGCTCATTACCATTCTGTCAGGGTCTGGATGTGAGCCGCAGTGATAAGGTTACACAGCTTATTTATCATTCCCTCATGTGCTCCCTCAATGGCCAGCCCTCTCACTGTGCTTGAGGCCTCAGAGGCAGTGGGGCTGCCAACACAAGACTGCAAAATTCACCTACATGTACAGTACGAACAGAAGATAAGAGAGGTTGACAGTTTTGAGACTTTGAGTCAATATTATTTAGTTCATTTTAAACTAACATCACCTCTTTTGTGTCTGCTTAGTCAGGTCTGTTTTTAATAGATTATGTAACAGTTTCAGTTCAGTCTGGCGCTGCTCAGGGTGTTGGATAACATCTGATTTGGTGTTCAGTTCACCAAGTCAGTTCCAGTAATGCTGAGTACAGCCCAGTCACACCCAGCCCAGATCACAATTCCCCTTTCATCCCTCTGCCACAGGGTGAAATCTCGCCAAAAGACACAGTGCTTCATTTGCATGCTCAGCTGATAATAGAGGTCATGTCTTTGTTAAGTGCAGCTCGGAATGGCCGTACCAATTCAGCCTGAAAAGTGACACACCTAAAATTGGTGCAGTGGACAGAAAAGCCATGGATAGAGGGGAGAGAGGAAGGAGGAGACCTCTCTTTAACCACAGGCATTCTGCACATTTCCTGGGAGACTTAATATTTCTAAGAATAGACGGTGATGATGACTAGCAGAAGGTTGAGGTATTTAAAAGGGAGTACATTCTCTGTGTACTAAGACCGTGACCTTTTAAATTCCCCAAATTGTGCTTTAGATCAGCCTCTCTGTGAGTCGGAAAGAAATTCGAGGGAAGGGTTCGATCCTGCTGGCCGATTTGAGCTTTAGAGCTCTGCACCAGATGTGGCCTACCTTCCTCCACTGATGTCTGACTTAATGAGCCTCCTATGTCTCTACGAGCTTGTCCCACACTCTCAGGATACGCAGATCTAAAAATAGCATCTCAATTCAGTTACCCTCTGCCAGCCAAGTGGAACCTCACCTAATTCATTTAATCCATCTTTTTGATTTCCTCAAGAAAATGACGATGTGATAGCTTGCGCTCTACAGCAGCTGAGAGGGACAGATAAGAGTGGGCTTTAACCAATGCAGTGCAATGTGGCGGTCAGGTATTTCACGTCACTTCTGTATAAAAAAAGGCGCTTTTGAGTTCTAAGCCCGAGAATAAATAGACAATTTAAATGGAGCAGATTGTGAGGGAAACCTGCGGTGCTCTGATAGCTTTGTGCACAGCATGTTTGTACTGCATAATAAAACAAGACAATGACATTGAAAACATCCGTTTGCATCCGAGTAGATGTGTGTTCTTTGGCCACTGGAGCATCGGTGTGTGCTGCCTGCAAGTTGTTCATTGCCACTGATCAGCATTGCAGTCATCGTGTAGCTGTGTTGTCTTAACCCTATGTGTCACTGTAACTCCCCAGTTGGACTGTGTTCAGTGACTGCTCTCTTTTGCGCTGTGGTGTGTGTCTGCTCGGATTCTGTAATGAGAACTGCAGGAGAGAGGAGAGAGGTCTCTGCAAGGCTGAAGCTGGTCTGGACGCAGTTAGCACCCAGCAGAGAACGGATATCACACACACACACACACACACACACACACACACACACACACACACACACACACACTGACACACACAGACTGACCCAATCTCCATGACCTGCAAAGAGTTGATTGTAGGCTGAGGAGAAGGAAACTGCCGTATGAGAAGTCAGAATTGTCTTTGTACACTGTACACACTGATGCAAACACTGCTGTAAAGACCGGCCTGCTGCAGTAAAGTGTGCAGCACTATAAGAGCTCGGACACCCTCAGGGCCAAGATTCTCTGCAGCAAAATTTACCAGACTAATCAAATTTCTCTCATACTGTAGCCTCTCTATGTTTGTGTCAGGCACACAAAACAATAGTTCGTTTAAACAAGCTTAATGTGTGTGGCAGACCAAGTTTCAAGGTAGGAGGAGGGTATTTAGCGGTGGAATGACATAATAATGCCTCTGACATGATTGTGTAAGGGATTTAAACATGTTTCGCTAGGGTTAGCTGAATCCGATTGTTGGAGGATCCAGTGGCTGTTTATCTGCCCCTCTGCTTTGGACAAAAGCGCTGGCATGTGACATGGCTTTCATGAAACAGTATTGGAAAAACCAGGGATTACCCTGGTTCAGATAATGTAAGCCTTAAGGATACAACCAAAATCAACTACGTCTGTCCTGTTTTGTTTCTGTCCATTTTAAAGACCCCATGCTAAAAGGGATGACAGTGTGAAAACTCTGTATCTTAACACCCTTCAGGCATTGAAATGGACGTTACCTATTTATTGTTATATTCATTTATCCTGGTATAATATCATTTTTTAAATATGTTTAGAGAGAGATAGATTGGAGGAGTTGTGGTTGAGCTTATTATTGCGTAATTACTTGAAAATCCATCTCCTACAAAGGTCTTATCCCAAGAGCATCTTAATGATGTGCAAAAAACAGTGCAATTATTGATCCTCTAATAACAGGATAAGGTGCTCTGCCATAATCAGCTTTTACATCTCCTTGTACCATTAAACTCACAAATGTGATGTCATCAAAGTGGAAGTCACTCAGATGCAGCGCTGGATTTAAAAGAGTAAGTAATCTGATGAATTGCATCCAGTGATTCACTCAGTAATTAAGTTCTATTGTGGTTAATGTAGGCTCCGGGTTTTGAAAAGCAGACCACAGGTCTAACATTACTCTCCTATACCAGTGTTGAACTCATTATGGAGACTATCAAATCAGACCAAAATCAGTACATAAGAGCCAGAGATATCACCTTTTTTATTCCACGCATTCGTCTTCCTTTTTAAAGCCTACCGGCTACATTACCCACAATGCAGGCAATTGTTTAGATTACATGCTGCATCCTCTGGAGCCACAAATAGCGATATACTACTTTTTTCCACAAATGCAGTAGTAAACCTGTAAACCCACTTGTGGAAAATTCGTGGAGTTACCCTTTTAATAACAGCCCAAGGTAAAAAGGTGGAGGTTCTTTCTCTGACCTAGTCAGACAGTTTCTTGTTCAGACTTCACATGTTTAGAGTAGCCATCTAAAAAGATCCATGGCCTATTTTTGTCATGCTGTTTCATTATAATTTGAGGTTTTTATGTGAGGTTTGATTTATTTTTGATGTTGGGGGATTATGGGGATCAGAGATCAGAGATCAGACGGATAATCAGACCACGAACATATGCAATGTGTGTGTGTGTGTGTGTGTGTGTGTTTGTGTGTGTGTGTATGTCTCCTGTTTGTGTAGTATGACAGATTGCCAATAGTTAGCTGAATCAGACAGTCATGCTGCAGATCATTCATTTGTACAGCCTCAGGGAGCAGACAGTTCTTTTGAGCTTGACGACAAGGAAAAATGCTCGGAGTTAGTGTGGTAGATGACTGCTGCTGCATGGGACTTACACTGAGGACTTGCTGGTAGGCCACCTTTGTTTCGATACACGTTCTTCACTTGCCATATGTGTTAAAGATTGACAGGTGGAAGGTGCCGGGGCTAATGAGGGACTGATGCTCAGTCGAGTGAACATACTAGCTTATTAAAGCATTCTGCTGCACTATGTTTAGAAGAAATGGTTCTAGGATTTTTTGTTTTGATCAGAAAAAACAGCCAAGTTATTGTCTTCACTTTTGTTTTGCAACTCTGCATTCTTGCCTTGTTTTACTTATTTATATGACAGCTGTGAGTGATTTATTGTGTCATCCTAAAGGTGTCATCTCCGACTTACATCTGTGCTGCAGAATATGCGACAAGCTGCCTCACAATCGATCCTCTCAAAGCCCTAAACAGCGGCATAAGTAGGCACTTCACATGGATGTACACACACGTCTTTTAGGAAGATACCTAAGAGGCTGTGCACTGATGGACCATCTCAGAAAGGAATACAGAATCAGTGTTATCACAGGGGGATGGTGTGAAAGTTCTCTTTGTGAGTGTGTGTTTGTATGAATTTCAGTGGCGAATGCAGTGCAAGTGTGATGGAGGATTTTATCCCAGAATTCTCCTCGGCCTTCTCTTCTAAGTTTGCTGTGGCGTTCGTCAGAGAAATGGTCGAGAAACATATTTAATCTGATAGGATGAGCTGAAAAGCCGGCTCTGTAAACGCATATGTAGAGTGTTCACGTGAATGTTCAATAAACTGTCTCACTGTAAACACAGATTGTGAGTGGAGGTCACATGATTTCCCAGAGTAGACATGGATGTCGTGAGTCTTATGAATCGGCAGTCTTATAGTGCTCTGCTGCTCTTGAACACTGCAGTGCTGTGATATTTGGTAAGAATCAAATGGAAATATTGGGTGTGTACAGGATGTCTCTGATCTGGAACAAATTAGATCTTTCTGTTGCTGTTTCCACTACCTCGGCTCATAAGTTACCCAGATAGTTGAGTAGGAGGAGTGGACAGAACTCTATATCTGGTCTGATTATGTCTTTGTTATCGTTCAGAACCTCAAGTTCTCTTAATTTTCTTAATTTTTATTCTGCTGACAGTGCGTTGATCATTTAGTGAGTTAAGCCTCTCTACACATGGGTGGATCTCCCTGAATTTCAAGGGTGAGTTGGTCAAATTCAAATGAATAACTACTTAAAGTCTCTTCTTCTCTTGTGATGAAACTTACACTATTTACCTTCATTTCACACTACAACACTGGTCCTTATTGGTATGTTTTCTCCCTAGGTCACCTTAAAGACTGTTTTTAGATATGAGTCAAGTGAGTGCCAGCAAAGAGATGTTAGCTAATATTTTGAATGCTTCCAGATTCAGTTGTGCACTGTTATTACTATACAGTAAGGTGGTTTTGTTTTGTTTAGCTACGGATAACAGAACTGTCACACCATTCTCAGTGGTCTTTCCTACTTGGAGCTTGCAGTTCCTGAGCCCTAGTCTATCTCCTGCCTGACATTTTCAGCTTTAACATTCTCCCACACTTCACATCCCCTTCTGTCCTACATGGCACAGCGAACTGATTAGCTGTGTTTGGCTTTGCATTGTGGGTTGGACACTTAAGCAGATGCTTTAGTTCGGCAGCCACGGTGTGCAGTCACAAGTTGTTAAAGAAAGTCATGATGTATCATACTTGTTTGATTTGAAAGGGTCATTTGGTTTTGGCTGTGAGTATTGCAGACCGCATTAGATCGGCAGATGAGGACTGTGTTTCGGTCCATCTGAATGGCTGATTGAGGAAGATAACAGCATCGTATAACACATTAAATTACATTCTGGAAATCTTCCACAATGTCAGTAGGAGAAGATCTGAGAGAGCGTGGGAAAGAAAAGGCAAGAAATTATGTTGGGTTTAGAGATGGAACATAATTACATGTATTTGATTAAATTCATTCTAATTGCGCAGGCTGGCAGTTGCTATCTGTGCATCATTCTCGTCAGGTTCCCTCAGTCTGTTTATCAATTCAGAAGACAGAGTCAGACAATGTCCTTCATCGAAACTGGCTACTTTTACCTGACCTGAAGTAATTTGCTTGGACCCAGACCTCAGTCTGCTTCCCTGGACTGACTACCAAGTCGATTAGTGGCATTTTTTCATTACATCTGCCGGCCTGGCTCTACGTGGTTTGATTCAGGACGTCAGCCCAGCACGACAGGGATTTACACTGCCATTACAACAGATCTACCTGCTTGAAAGTGTCTCTTTAACTGATGATGTGCTTGGCTTGTGTTCTGGTCAGAGGGGCAGCTGTAAACACGTTTTGTCACTGCAGCACTATGAAAAAAAGGCCCCAACAGAAAACTCTTCACAATAAAGTTCCTCCATTATTTAGCTATTTAAAAACTTTTATTATCAAGCAGCAAAATAAGGAAAAGTTTTCACCAACAGTAACTTAATGCACAAAGTACAGCAGATATCTCGCACAAATAGGGACGCTGAAAAACGTATTTCCTTAAGGACATGATTTGAGACTCGCAAAACATTTGAGGTAGAGAAGGGGGTCATCATGGGTTGGCCACAGTCCTGAGACTTCATACTCGGATGCAGGATGGGCTCAACTTGGAGCAGTGATAAAAATGCAAATTGACGTGGCTCGGTTTGACTGGGCGCGGCCGATGTGCCAGTGGAAAAGCCCCAAAGCTTCACATAGCTGCAGCTTGCTCGCCTATGCTCATCTGCTTCAACGATCAGATAGTGGAGACAGGTTACAGTCTTCAGTTCAATGGTGGAATGCACACATTGATAGGCTTTACATTTCTTTGAGCAATTTGACACTCCATGCACTCCACAACTAGGATTATATATAATTATCTGTGGGATAGAATGATGAGCACAGCGACCAAGTACCAGGGCATTGGTTAAATGACACAAGGGTAAATTGACTGCATTTATATAGCGAATTTCTAGTTTTTCCACCCACTTAAAGCGCTGCATTCACCCATTCACACACACATTCATACACTAGTAGAAAAAGACTACCATGCAAGGATCACACACACCAATCAACAGCCACCGGGAGCAATATTGGGCCCAGTATCTTCCCAAAGGACACTTGGACCACAGGATCGAGGGATCAAACCACTGGCTCCCAGATTAATGGCCATCTGCTCTACCATCTGAGCCGTAGCCGACCCAGGGTAACAGAGGAATTCAACTTTTGTGTTCAACATGGCAAAATGATTGCAATTAAAACCCACTTCACAATCCAAAAACACAGATTACTTTTTAACATTTCACCTGTACTGCCTCGTTGTCAAAACCCTCTTCATCACAAGCAGAATGATCCGATTTGATGCTTGTTTAGGTATCAAAAGACCTACAGTAACCACTTGGCAACAGCTGACGATTAACAAAATATTTTTTGCCTTAATTGCCTCATTTGTATGCGCTACTTTCCCTGGATTCTCCTCTCTACTTTTCCAGTTTCACTTTCTATCTACCACTAGCAAGGCATTTGCTGTCAAATCCAATTTGCAGCCTCATGTTTTCAGCAAGTACAGCCTGTTAGGTATCACCGCTTGTGAAAGTAAATTGGTGTGATGACATTAAAACCACAAATGTGCTTACATCAGCCAAGCATATTTGTTGAAAAAAGTGCTACCACAGTAAATAAGCCTTTAAACCGATGAGACATGCATGCATTAAGTCTGATTTGGGTTTTTTTTTTTTGGTCCGCCCACAGTGTGCCATGACGTGTGGGTGATATACAAACAAGGAAAAGCCTGCAGTTTGGTTCTAGCTTTACAGTACTACATGATTAAATGTTATCCTTGATTTTTGTGGTGTTTTTTTGGCTGTTTTTTTAACATTGTAATCATTGTTCCAATGATTGCATGAAGAGGATTTTGAATAAAAAACTGCATCTGCCTTTCTCTAAATGACTTTCAGATATCTTGTTCAGACAGTGTTTTTGAAGAGGAGTTGAGGAATGCTGTTTGGACTAAAACTGGGGGTGAGTCCTGGCTGTTTTGTGCACAGCACAGTAATGGTGCTAATGCTCATTTTGTGTAAAGCAGCACTGCAGCTTAATAGATCCAGTGTGCACTGACATAGAGGACGTGCAGCTGTTTCTGTTGTCCTGCTGAGTGCTGACACGTTGTTTTCACTTTGTGACCTGTCTATACTTAATCTTTCATGGTCAAATTCCTTTACGTCTCCTTCTCACCTACAGTGGCTGAAAGCTATGCACTGCAGCCACAGGGACTCTGGAGAATGGAGGTCAAAGGTCACCATGTTACTTTATTAACCTGTGATTTCCAGAGGAAAGTGGCTCATGTTGTTCTTCAGCTGATCTGAGATTGGTCAGACCTTTGATGATAAAGTCAGTGAGTCAGTGCTTTGGAGGTGTGTCCATAGTGTGTATATGCAGTGTGTGTGTTGTGTGTGTGTTTGTGTGAAACGAAGCAAAGTGCCTTTGAACCTTCACTATTGATGTGCTGATCACAGTGGGGTGAAAGACTGTGACAGGAGAGAAAAGAGATATTGGCTATTCTCATTTCATTTGTTTCAGAGGTGGCGAGAAGAAGATTTGTTTTCTGTCAGCTTATCTCTTTATCTTACTGATTAAACATTTTAAGATTGTCTGTTTATCAGAAAATTACATCAGTTACTTTGAGTCATATTACTTGAGCTACACTAATAACATCCGTATGCAAGTAAAGGCTACAGCTGAGACTAACAGCTACCCTGATGCAGACTATCCCTCATCTCTTTTGCACTGTCAAGGACGTGATGCTTTTGCTGATTGTGTGTTTTTTTTTTTCTTGGTAAAAGATCATTTGCTTTGCAAAATCTTCCCTCCCGTGGCTTGAAAGTACCCAAAGAAGAGATATGCCAAGTAAGATCATATGTCAGACGTCTCAAACCAGCTACTGCATGCTGCTGCTGCGATGTTTAAAATAACACAAGACAGGATTTTTATGTATAAGATACTTGATCCCAAAACTCCAGATGCAGTGCTGCAGAAGGTGAAGAGTGTCACACTCCCTCACTTCGTCTGGTGTGTAGATATTCACTGTGGGAATTTGTATTGGGTTTTATGATTATATTTCTCTTTGGCCTCAAAAAGTAAGTCGTCCAAAATTAAATAATGGAACCTTTAAGATAGCATGTTGTGTTTTAAGGTTTTCACTACTTTTTCAACACCAAGATATCTACCGTGTTCATCTGGCCCACTTACTGGGTGGAATGCACAGTGGTGATAGCCAGACATTGCAGCAAACAGAAGCTGCCCAAGACAGTTTTCTCTAAACTAAATCTATTTACAGGTTGTGTATGCACATGAACAAATGCATGTACATTTTAGAAACGCCTGGGTTGAAAACCAGTGAGGTTGTCCTTGAAAATGACCTAATTTTAAAAAACACTTTCACACACTGAAGATTCAGACAGTTCTTGTTAGCACAAATGAAGAGATGAAATAAAGAGGACTCCTTGTGGCTCTAGGTCATCATTATTCAGCAAGTGAGGTGCAGGATAAATCTGTGGTGTAAAATATTGACTTAAAGCTGCAGGGACCCTTCATTGATTTATTCCCCAGAGTAATGCTCGCTCCAGAAAACTTCCTAGCTTTTTTTCTTTTGTCGCAGCACATCGCTGTCGCTACTGATCCCTAAAGATTAATGCTCTTGGAAGTAAATTTTTATTGTCGTGGTTGGAGGCATTATAAAACCGCAATTTCTCTGATGAGTCACGTCAAATCAACCTTTATAAATATTTATCAGTCAGCTTAAATGTGTGCCAATGGAGCAGAGGAAGTGCTGATGTGCTCACAGTCCTGTAGGTATCTATGTCTTGCTAAGGCCATTTTCTCTCTGCTGAAGGCAGTTACTAGATCAGTTTCAGTTCATAACAGGCTTTAAGAAAGGCCACAAATAGCAAAGCTTCTTGTGCACAGGATATGAATATGGCTTTGTGGCTCTTTGTAAAGCCTGTGTTTGTATGCTAAAGTTAAAGGGGGGATTGCTAAGATATGGCTAGAATCTCAGTCTAAAACATTCAAAGAAAGAAACGTCAGCGGAATGTGAAGAGACAACAGTGTTGACTTTATTGTCAAAAACATCTATGTGCTGTGTTACTGAGATGTCTGCTGAAGTTAGCATTCTAACCAGTTAGCCCTGAACAATCCTGTCATATTATACCACTGTGTACCACAAGAGGCAGTAGTCTAATTAGTCTAATAAGTAAACTTAAAAATGAAATAGAATAAGAAAATGTCAAGAAAGGAAGCATTTTTACACCTATTTTCCTACTAAAATAAAACAAATTAACAACAGCTGTATTCATGCTCTCTTTAACTGAACTAAGACAAGCTTAATGTGAACTATGTGAACTCATAATAAAACGCACTTCATTCCTCGTAAATAAAGAAAACTTGGTTTGTCTTTTCACAATCACCTCTGGTTTGCTTGAGATAAATCATCAATTCACAGAGTAAGATGTGAAAATACTCTGACTGTACATGACATCTTCGCCCGCGGCTGATGCCAAACTCTCTCTTGCTCCTGTGCTGCTGCACGATTCTTGTGTCCTTGCCCGCCGTTTCCTCGTGTCCTCAGAGTCATAGTCCTGGTTAGAGCTGTTGTAAATCCCCTCCGCACTCTATTCACTGTTTTAAATTTGGCATCTGACAGTCTCTGAGATTGTAATCAGTCCCAGTCTGGTGTCCAGAAGTGTTCACTGGGAGGCTGAGCCATGTTGCTGGGGGTGACTCCCTCCATCATCCAGGGTTGCGGTGCGAGAAGATCCCCAGTTACCTAACTCCATGGCCAACAATGGCTACAGCAAAGAGTATAGTGAGCAGCTGTATGTAGTTTTGCAGCTACCTTTACCTTTAATCCACCATTACCAAAGTCTTTTTTTGTTCTCCCCTTAGAGTTTGAAAAATATAATTTCCAGTTAAGCAGACATGAAATGAGATGTTACTGATGTGCAACATCTATTTTTGGCAAAAGGTTTTGGTACCCAACATTTTCATTCAGAGAGATGGTTCTTTTTCCAATTTAGTTCCTGTGCATGGAGAGAAGTGTTTCCTTGGGTCTTAATTCTTTGTTACTGGCCCAACAGAGGCCTTTCTTGCATTCACTGCACTACAATTAGCTGTTGCCTTGCTTATGTTTTGGAGCAACATGGCCTAAAGGACTATTGTGACTGCAGTGAAATGTGCTGTGTCAGACCAGAGTGTGTGCTGAATGTTAATAAGGTGATGGCTCTTTCAATTTCTGCCAAACCCTCTGTTTGACAGGGTTACAGACCCTGGCAAGTCCTTGCACCTGTTTCTGCTCTCCACTGGGCCTGTTTGAGCTTGTCTTTACTGCTCTTTGCGCAGTGCTGCTCGAGTGGTTTGCTGGATGGCTACCGGCTCCATAAAAGCAAAGCTCAGGAGGAGGAGGAGGAGGGTTTTTCATTGATGCTATTTTAAATTACTGTACATGCGTGTGTAGAGGGGCACAACTGCTCTCCAGTGGGGTCGTATTAAGTGTGTCATACTGTCAACTCAGCGTGGAGTTGCTGCAGTTACAAACAATGAAGATGATGGTGATAGTAGTAAATGAGTGCAATGACAGGGAAAGGCCAGTCAGTCAGTGTGTGCTTGGTTGGATTTTCCTCATTTGTGGAATCTCCCAGTAACTCTTTCGTAGAGACTGCCTGGACGATTCCTGCACAAATGTCAGGATAGTGAAGTTGAGCGAGGCTGCTGCTGCAGTGCTCTGCTATGAAACTGATAAAGGTCAGTCAACATGTGCAAATCCTGCTGCAGAATGTTATCTCCTTAATGGCTCCCTGTGTCTAGATACCGCGCTCAAACCACTCCTATTAAAGCTTAATTAATTTTGCCCGCTGGGTGCTGGGACGCTACAGGATGTTTCTGGAGATTCCTGATATCTCTCTCCCACGATGTCACATCCCGTCTCACATCCACTCTGCCCGGGTGGGGTGTTGTACACACAGAAATGTGAGTTCAGCAGTGGTTCATGGAACCTCATTTGACCTCACGTGGTTATATCTGCAGCTCCTCATTGATTAGCTTTGTCTCATTCTTTGAAATCTGCAGACACATGTCATCTGCTTGCTAACAGCTTGCTGATATTAATGATGCATTTGTTACAGCTAATTGAATTGGGTCTGAGAATGAAGTCAGCAGTCCAGCTCGAAACAAACGATTCTCGTTGTGTGTTCTGTGGTGATTAGCTGCACAACATTGATTTTGTGTTTCACTTCGCTCAGAGATACAATGTAAGGCGACTACAGTATATGACATTCATTACACTATGATGGTTTATGAGATGAGTTTGTGTTCAGCTGCACACTTGAACAGTCAGTGAATGCCTTAATCGTCAACTCAGCATGGACCTTAATGTTTCTTTTAAATAGGGTTGTGCAGGATAAAAGAGTTGTGTTCGTCTCACATTAATGTCACAGAAATATGACATACGAAATGTTCTTCATGCAGAAAATAAGATATTGTTGCCTTTTTTGAAATCTATTTTTTTTAAAACAGAGTTTATTGCATGATAGATAGTTTATTCTATATTGTACATCTTGGAGTGTGACCATGGAGGGAGCTATTACCTCCGCCAAGAACATTATGTTTTTTATGTTGGTTGGTTGGTTATCTGGTTGGATAATCGAGAGAATAACACAAAAACGACTGAACTGATTTTCACCAAACTTGGAAAATCTGGATAAAGGCAATTCATGAATCTTGAGATAATATCAGGCATATTCAGGTGGCTGCTATCTAAGAGTGAGTACAATTTGATGTATATCCAACTAAAAATGCAGATTTGATTTAAATAGGCTTTATTTGATATTGCATTAGGCTTGATTGAATTTAAAGTGGCTGGTGGGTCTTGGCAGAGGTATGTGCTCTACTGAGTGCCATTGTAGTTATAGAGGTTTTAAGTAGTCGGTTGTTACATTTCAACATTCCAACATAATTTGTCATAATATATCATTAAATGTGCCAATTGATAATTTATGTACACATTTTGTTAAATGTTGGATAAAAATCTGTCAAATTAAATTAAATTGAAAATATTTTTTTGAAAAGGCTAATAAATATTTTTTATTGAATTCACATTGTACAAAGAAATATTTATATAAAAATTATATATTACATTGTCTTTATTGACAGACTTGAGGTCCAGATATAAAAGACACACACAATATACAGACAAACATAACATTACACATAAATAGACATGTGTTCTCAATGGTTAAAAAACATACACATGTTGTTTCCAATATTTCCAAAAGCTCGAGGAATATCTTGTCTCACTTAATATAATGCCATTCTGACTCAATCAGCCGACACATACATTCATACATGAAATTCCTAATGCCTGAAAAGTGGGAACATTACAGTTCACAAACATCTTGCTAGCACTTTCCCATCTTGGGTACTTTAACAAGATTCTAAGAGCATCATTGTAAGCCACCTAAATCTTATTCATCTTTGCTTTACTATGGCTACATCATAGGTGTGCTGTGTAAAGCGGAGTGCAGTATTCATTAAAAAGAGCTGTTTGGACTTCATCAGTGCACATATGAATTTTGCGTGACAGCATATTTGCCTGACCATTTAATAGGGCTATTAATTATGCTAAAAATAATAATCACTATTATTTTGATTGATATTGAAATCACGATTAATAAACACGATTATTCACTGATTTTAAAAAAAGTATTTATTGAGCCACCAAAACTCAACTTTAAATATATAACTTTTAGAAAAACAACCAAATAGATTAGTAACAAGTAAAAAAGTAAATGATAATAATATGTGTATGTTTGCGTGATGGCAACACGTACCGCTTGTCCAAAGTGTTGACCAGTGTCTTGAAGCCTGGGTTGCTAATTGTACTGATCGGGCACATGTCCTCAGCTAGCATGAATGTCACAGCCTCCGTTATCTCTCGCAGTCGCCGGGAGCCGGTGGGATATGGAGCGGCACTGTAAAGAGTGTCGTCAATGAAGGACTGTGTTGCGGTGGCGGTGGCTGTAGCTGAAGTTGACGCTCTTGCACTTTTTTGGGTCTTTTGCTCCTTCAATACTTTGTCATAGACCACTTTATGGTTAAATAAATTTGTCGTGTTGCCCTGGGGTGCAGACACGACGATGTGACAGACTTTGCAAACAATCTCCTTCTGCTCCACGTCCGACGATTTGAAGCCAAAATGTCTCCAAATTACCAAAGTTGTCCTACCTTTCTTTTCAACTAAAGGCTCAGGCTGCTTTTCTGCCATGTTATCAATCGCTCGTTCCACAATTGATCCACGCACTCACTGCTGCAGCTGCAGGCGACACAGGTGCGTTCACTGTACATTACAGCGCAGTAATTTGCATACACGACGCGCGGCGGCACGTTAATCGTTTTTCTTCGATTACAGTGTTTTCATGATCGTGAGAAGCCAAAATCGAAATCGCGATCAAAACTCGATTAATTGCCCAGCCCTACCATTTAATTCATAGCACTGGCGCTGAATATCATCATCATCATTAAGGTCATTCCTGATGATATGCCCTAAGTATTTTACTTTGGTTACAATATCTAGCTTTTGCTCAGACAAGTAAAATGAGGGAAACTTTAGCTTCTGATCCTCCTTAGTTCTGGCTATCATGATAACACTCCTTTTGGGATAAAATTTGATGTCAAACATCAAACCATACTTCGTACAAACTCTGAGCAATTGCTGTAAGCCAGCACTATATGGTGACATAATGATTAAATCATCAGCATACATTAAATGGTTAGTAAGCTGATTCCCCAAAATACATCCAATCTTACACTCTTCTAATTCTCTAGACAGACCATCCATGTATAGGTTAAAAAGGACAGGTGACAATATTCCACCTTATCTGACCCCATTGGTAACAGGGAATGGGTTTGATATTGTTTTGCCCCCTCTATCTTGCATGGTTTGGTGTGAGTACCAAAAATGCAGAATTCTAATTAAGTATGGAGGCACCCCTCGCTCTTGCAGCTTAATGAACAGTTTGCCATGATTAATGCGGTCAAAAGCTATAGAGGCATTTATAAAGCACATATACATCATTGAACTGTGCCTTTTATAGTTAGAGACAAGTTATTTTAAAGCATAAATACACAAGTCAGTGCCATGCTTAGTTTTGAATCCAAATTGGTTGTCAGTAGTTATAGCATAATCTTGAAGTCTATCAAGCAAGATCCGTTCTAGCACTTTAGATAGTATACTAGCTATAGCAATTGGTCTGTAGTTATCTATGCTTGATGTTTTGCAGGTTTTGTCTTTGATGACTGGTGCTAGCAGTACAGATAGCATAGAGTCAGGTAATATGCCATAAAACAACAATCCAGAGAAACACATAGCAATTAACACTGAGAGTCTTTGGCTTGCATATTTCAGGTGTTCGGCTGCTATTTTGTCAGGACCACATGCTTTGTTCACAGCCAATTTCCGAATTGCATAGTACACTTCATTAGGCCTAATAGCACTACCATCATTATTAACCACATCACCAACCTTAAACTCAGCACTCGTGACACAGTTAAAAATTCCACAGCTCAGCAATATTTTCATCCCCAAGGATCCCATCAATGCTAGATGGCAGAGGCAACTTTCTGTTGTTGGAAACATTAACTTCTTTCCAGAACTCCTAGACATCGATTCTGCTGCAGTTTTTTAGCCATGAAATTTCCCCTTATCATCTGCTAATTTCTTTTGATAAAACATACAGCATATTTAAACTTGGCATTTGCCTTTTTGTTATGTTCATGCCTTATTTTTCCCAGCTAATACCCAGCTGTGCACGGCCTCTTTAGCCTCTGTATGAAGCTCATATACATATTCATTCCACCCTGGCCTGATGTTTTGTTTCCTTTTTCCTTTTGTAAAGTACTTACTGTGATTATTTAAGCAGTTTACTATTTTTTCATACATTCTAAATATATCAAAGTAGTGCTCATTGTTCATGAAGCACTGACTTTAAGTATTTTAATGACATGTACATGTTACATCTAATTCTATCACATAAGTTCAATGTGTGAAATGTATTAACTTGATATGTGATTTATTACAGGAGACACAATAACCAATTTGAGTAAACACATAATGTTTATGTATAAGTCTGGATTCATTTTATTTAATTAAATGTAATTCTTAACTTAAGTTTTAAGTTTAAGTTAAGTTATTTAATTTATTCACATGGATTCAACATGATAGAATAACTTTGCAATAGACACTTCACGTTTATTTTTTTAAGTGTAGATTAGGGTTGGGCGATGTCTGCTTAATTGGCATATGGCGATATCTACAGTGAAACATCGTGATTGACTTTAGCATCAGTTATGAATTTGAGACAGCGTGTCCCCTCAGTGTTGTTGTCGTAAGACAACAGTTGTGTATTAGCTCACCACTGTAGCCACCGCTACATTTGTTTCCCACTATTGCTCTGACATGAATCTCAACACCACATGTCTATAACTTCACTTTGTTCCGCCTCATATGATTAAAACAAGGTTGGTTAACTACCCAAGGAAGCTAACCTAAGAATAAAAATGTATTAATGTATAAAAAATGGCATGACTTAGAGAAACAGTGGCCCTCGGGAAAAGAAACACTGCTGTCACAATGCAGATAGAATCTTAATCTCATGTTCACTTGCAGAGGAGTAACAGGTCCTTTCACTGGCTCTCAGACCCTCATGATTCATCCTGCTCCTTGAGATTTCAGACACCACATTGTCACTGGGATGCTTATTACTAAGGCGACATGGAGGAAAACAAGAGGCTCTTCTTGCTCATGTTCACAGCAGTGAAGATTATCGCTTGCCACGAGTGCTCTTGTTTCGGCATGTCTCTGTGGGTTGGAACTTAACTGAATCACATTGTCCGAATGTATTTTGATTAAAGAGAGGTGTCATGGAATTAAGAATGCTTCTAAATGAAAAGTGTGCAGATAAAACAGCAAACTTCTCCACAGTAGATGCTCTTTCAGCCTCTTAATCCTTGCTGTCTATCTGGTACAATATTTACTGCGGGCCTAACAGTACGTTGGTACCACCTGCTCCTCTAGGCTGCATTCCTCAGGATTAGTTTCAGTTCCCTCTTAGCAAAGGTTGGAGGTCAATGTTACTGTTAAACCAGTGCTTAAAAAGTAGACACAGATGAACTTGAGGTGACCTTGAAGGGGCCCGAGAAGGTCAGCAAGTTATCTGTTTTACATTATTGAATACATTTCTGAATTCTGGTTTGAATACTCAACACGCTGTTTGCCTTGTGTTCATCATCAATGTAGTGTGTTGTTTGTAAAGTAAGCAGGCACATCAGGAAGCTGATGTGAATTATCGTCTCTATTACTCTAGCTGCAATGCTGCCACTTGGAGGGTTGCAGCGATAAACCTGTGTGACACCAATAATTGATAATTGAACTGAGTAAAAAAGACCTTTTGGACTGAACAGCAGCTACATAACCAAGTAATTCCTTGAAAGAAAAAAAAAAAGCCCAATTCCATTCTGGGCAGGAGGAAGCGAGAGGTGGATACAGAGATGTAGAAAATGGAAAAGGGAGGAGGATCTGATAAGGGACTGAGGTATTCCCCTGATGGGAGGGAGTAACATCTCTACCATCCATTCAGCAAGTGTGGGGTGAAACTCTCAGACAAGCACGCGCGAGCGGGAGAAAGCGGAGATAGCGAGCTCCCCCCTCTGCTCTCATCCTGATTCCTCCACTCTACTCTGCTCTGTGCAGACGCCCGACACCCTCTCTCCGCATCTTCCCACCTGCCCCGACTGTTCTGAGAGGATTTCCATGACCCTGCAGCACCACAGCGAGTCTAGCAGCTGATTCATGATGATTCTCACAGCAGGTGAGACTGTCTCCGCTGTGTGCATGATACAGCAGAGGCAGAGTGAGCGGGAAACAGAAGCAGAGAGATCTCTGCTGGTGGAGTTTGGAGAGTTTTCTTTTCGGATGGTGTGATCCCTGTCTTTGATGTCTGTTACGGAGCAGATTGGAGCCTTTGTGTGTTTTCTATTGGTGTGGGAAAGAGAGGGAGAGGTGTTCAAACCACAGAGCCGTGCCCCTGGCTGCCCCTGCTGCCAAGACTGAGCCTCTGTGTTGGACAGGGATTACTCTGAGCCTCTTGCTTTTGCTGAAAAAAACCTGGTATGGCATGCCAGGACTCCAGTTGTTGCAGCATTGAGAGACCTGATTTGAGCTGCAGTGCTGCTGTTTTCTAGAAGAAGCTTTGGCTGAAATCAAAACCAGGTTGCTGTTCTATTCTTAGGTTACTCGCCATTCACAATCATGTTTGCCTACTTTACCTCTACTCAGTTTATAGAAAGTCCTGTATTTGCTGCTGTGAACTCTTATTTTCAAGCCACTCTTCTTTTCTCAGCTAGGATCGGTCTTGTTGGCATTGTGATATCACTTCTGCTTCCATGTAAACACTGTACATTGAGATGCCAGTCATTCTTTCTCGTCTTTATCTGGCCTAATGGAAGCTGGAACTCTATATGACCTGATGGTTAGTGTTATGGGGCCCTGTAACATGCTGATGGTGTGAGGCAATGTCAGGCTTTGCTCCCAATGAACAAATATTTACAAAAAAAAAACAACTTGTGCCTGACTGTTTTTTTGTTGTTGCTGTATGAGCCTTCTTTATCTCCAGTGGTTGCTGTTTTATAAGAAATTGGAGTAAGATGAAGGCTTTATAATTCCATTTATTTATTTTTATTTTGGTACCTTTATTTTACCAGGAATATTCAGATTGGTGTTCAGAATCTCTTTTACAAGAGAGCCCTGGCCGAGACAGCAGCATACAAAGTGCCACATAAAAAGAAATAACGAACACAACAAATAACATAAAATGTGCTCATAAAAGAAACAAGCAACTGAATTAAAAACAATCAGCAGTAATAAACTAGGGTGAAACCTAAGTAGCTTTTTGTGTAGATAAATAGCCCTATTATGATCACACTTGATCATGATGAAGTCAGTTACTTAATGAATATGAAGCTAAATGACCTAAAGAACTTTGTCTATTCATTTCCTTTCAATGTATTTTTATCAATAACAAATAATCATCCTATGAGGTTGAGGTTGAGATAAGTAATAACTTGGTATTACTGCATCTACTGTACCCTTAAGATGTTTTTGACTAGTTATTGATTAGAACTGCTGTGATTGTAAACGATTCAGTTAAAGGTCGACTGCACTCAAATCAATGTAATCTATTCAAAAAGAAGCAGAGAGGACATCGAGGTGGTTTTGCTTTTATCTTGAATTATTTATTACAATCTATGATTTATGTCAAGTCACTACACAGAATCATATTTGTGACACTAAATGTGAGTAACTACATCTCACTGGCACTGACAGCAAAGCTGTTTCCCAAGTACACAGTCTACTGTAGACGGCAGTGTGCTACAGCTCTTCTGCAGCAGGAGTTCATTTTCCCCTCTGGGACAATATTGTCACAAACGTTGATGGAAGCTAGTTTTCCGCAAACAAATAGCCCTACTGTGCTGCAGTGTACACTTACCGGGGATGCAGCAAATTCCGTGACAAATAGTTCAGAAGTAATGCGGCTAAGACAAAAGCCTCAAAGAATGCAGGTTCCTAATTAAAAGGGGATGCTGGTGCAGTGCTGTATGTGGCCCAGTGCAGCTCAGCAAATTATGAGGTTTTATCAGGGACAAGCCTGCGAGTGTGTGTGTGTGTTCGTACATACGTGATCACGAGCTGTTTTCACACGAGTACATGTGTAGGTTTTATGTGTTGTTTGTACTCGATGTCATGCCGTTTGTGTGTGCAGTATCGCTCAGTGTTATTCCTGTTCAATACACCCTCTGAACTTTTCTCAAATGTCAACTCATAAATCTTTCCACCCTGCTCAGTTTGGCTCCCCCTCCCTTTGCTGCATGATGATGCAGTGAGCCTCCACTTTCTGTTTGTTTCATTCTGCGCCTGTATAGTACTGAACTTTTGCCACTGTCCTTCAGGGGATTCACCCCTCACTGTTGAATATATAGTCATTTATTTACCCTCGGTACACTTTCATTCAGGATGTAAACATGTTTGTTTTAGCTATCTGTTTATCTGAACGAGTGTGTGTGTTTATGAGAAAGAAGCATATGGATTTTGGTCTGCACAGCAGTGTTTACTCTACGGTTTTACTGCACAGTATTTCACAGCTGCTGTTGAAGGGTGTTGTGTGTTTTCTACTGTAATAGACTGTGTGTGATGGTGATGGGAGAAGATAAGACAGGGCTGGGGGGAATAAAATACACTACTTACAAAAGCCGGACATGAAAGCATAATATTGCAGTACAGTACACAGACATGTGACTCAAGTCAAGATGCTGCAGTCTCATCTGCAGTTGTCGATCTTTGTAAAGAGAAAAGACAAAGAAAAGTATCAATACCTGTTGAGTAATAATTGAATGAATTCTTTTTGACCAAAAAGTATGACAATGAATTAAATTTGTATTATGATTGATATTCAGCTAAATAAATGTAATCAAACAAAAAACTAGTAAAAAATGTTTCCTCCCGATCACTTTCAAACAGCCAGACTAAGAAAAAATGTTTAAACTAAACATAAAACATAAAATAAAGTCGTTCAACTCATCATGTCTCAAGTCAAGTGAAGTCTTGAGTCTTTAACTTCCGAATCAAGTCAAATTTTGTCAGTCTGACTCAACTGACTTGAGTCAACATTAGTCAGAGTCCACATCTCTGTCTGTACACAAGATTATAGAACTTTACATATCTGTTGTCCTCATGCTCATAAGAAGAAGACGTATCTCCTCACTATAGCTAGAGAAAACACACAGGCTGGTGGATATTATAAGATATTATATTTTTAATTAGAGAGGAGTTACTGATGCTTTACATTCTTCCATAACATTTTACTGTATAATGTCTCTACAGAACTCAAGCGCTGGGTACCAGAGGAAAACAAAGCAATCGTGGATTGTTGTACACCTTTGTTTCAGTCATGGAGTTTTCAGCAACTTGTGAGAGAAACTGAATTAAATGGAACGCTAAACACAATGATAGAGGCTTAATCTGCTGTGAAGGTTTGATGATAAGTTTGGGCAAGGTAATGAACACATCAGTGATTAAAAATGGAGTCAGTGTAAATCAAGTAAATCAATATGATGCTTCAGTGAGTCAACCCAGGGCTGTTGATCTTTCCTTCAATACTGCAAAACAGTGTGTGTTTACTGGATATTTTCTGTTATTTTTGTTTATTTTGGGGTAAGATTGTAAATAAAATAACTCAAATTCTGTCTTTGCATCACTGCATATATATTTTCAAAAGATGACAACATAAAGAAATGGAGTCATGGCCCAATATTTCAATCCTGTCAGCTTCGGCACCAGCAGCCACTTATCTGTTTCTTATTCTATCCTTTGACAATAACATGCATTCATGCTCTAGTTAAAGCAATGAATGGTCCCATCTAACTGAAATCAATAAAACCTGGTGAGCTGGCTAAAGCAGAGTGCTGAGCCCTACACTTTGTGTTAAAGAATATGAGCTGTGGTTCCCCACCTGGCTGCAGTGCTACCATAGATTCTTTTACATTCGACTGAGGCGTAAACATTTTTTAGCAACATTTTGTAGCATACATAGCGTCTAGAAAGACATGATCAAGAAGGAGTGTGATTAAAGACTTGACACTAATTTTGATTTCTCTCCATCCCCCCTCTTCTGTCCTGCAGCCACAACCTTAGGGCAACATCCTTTCGGCACCCTGTGACTGGTCAGATTTCGCCTGAAAACACAGAATACACACTACAAGACAGGTGAGTTAGTTTTTTTTTTTTTTTTTTTTCTCCCTGGGAATGATGCATACACTACATGCTTAAATGTACAGGATGGGTTTGTTCAAGGTCATGCAGTGGGAGTCCAGAAATGGGAAATAGCCTGTCGTCCTCCTTGATAAAGCATTTCACCGTGATGGGAGAGATGTCCTCTACTGTCCTGCAGTAACAAGCAGAGCTAAAAGCAGTTTATCAGGAAAATGAGCTGCAGTCACAGTCAAAACAAAATCTGATTAGATGTTATTAAATGCATTTCCATCACATAGTTCATAAATGACAGCATTGACTTGTCAGTAGCTTTGGATCCCAGAGACTCTCAAGTATTATTCCTCAAAGAATTGCCTTAATAGGATTTATGGTAATGGAAAGCTGACGCTCACATATGCTTTTGACAGTGTTCATATCACATCTGGAGTCATGAATCCGTCTCATCAATCAGCCGAGTCATGCTCATGCTGGCTGTACTTTTTTTTGGTGCATCGTATATTTTTCTGATTGGAGTTGAAGTCATAAAAATGGATACCTGACTCTGTGACTGACACACCGATAGAAAGTTTTCTTTTTTAGGAGTGAAACTTTTTTTTGACATAAATATTCTGCCAACACAGAAATGTTGGGAATTGGATTTATGCTAGATGTTGTTTTTAGGTCACTGCAGTCTATGTCACAGCGGCGTGGCATTTGGATTTATCGTCGTTTTATGTCATTCTGTGAATCTCATCCTGTAAAGCCATCAAAGCTGTACGGCAGGTTTAGAGTGCAATATAAGGCGGCAGGTGTCTGATCGTATTTAAGCTGGCGGCTGTAAGATGATCATGCATAGCATGATTCCACAGAGACAAGAATGTGGCCTCCACATTCTCACTAATTAACAGACGGTCTGTTAAAGCAACGCAAAACTGATTGCGGTTCATCTGCATCCAAACTCTCCTTTATCCCCAGTTCAGTTCCGTTGAGCCGTGGATTTGTATACCAGCATATTTTCAACAGTCGCAGAAAGACGCTTTTACTTTGAAATGTGACTGATTATCTCTTTAAGCTATGGTAAGAATAGCATCAGTTATTGACAAGGACAAGGATGTCATGAAACAAGCAGCACAAGGTTAAGAAAAGTTGTCTCAGCATACAGCAAGCATAATAAAATGTTGACACATAAAAATAATCACCTCTGTGTTGGAAACTACTATAAGAGAAGATGTGCTCTCAACAAACAGACTGAAAAAGTTTAACCAAACATAGATACATGCTTAAAGACAGATTCTGGCTTCAGCTCTGCTCAATGTCTTTGACATAGATAATCACAGCTGGCCAGCAGACGCCAGGAAATAGCTACATGTGATCTGTCTGTAAATGTAACCTTTGATTTACATTGCCCTGTGTATTGATCTGTTGATCAACAGCTTCTTCTGCCTTTCACTCACTCTCTCCTATAAAATGATTTTTTTGACAAAAGTAATGTGGTGGACAACACATAACACAATTTTGGGCTGAGCTTACGGCTTCCTCTGACTTACAGTCTTTGTGCTAAGCAAGGCTACAGTAAACACTCCCTGTCAATGTAAAACAATAAATTACCACAACATTCTTCATGTATTTTGTGCAATTTGATCAAAATCTCATATTCTGATAAAAGTTTCTTAATATCCAGATTGTCACGCTAATAAAAGATGGACCCAAATGCAGGAGATGGCGGACAGGATTATCAATGGATGAAATTTTATTCATACAACAGATGACTTGACAAAGACTGGACTTAAATACAGACTAGACTAGGTGTGAGGTGCAGGTGGAGTGAGGTGGGGAAACACAGGTGAGGGGGAATGAGTGGAGGAACCAAGAGAGCAGGGAGGGAACTGAAGAACAATGGGAACAGGGCTGGACTAAAGGAGGAGATGCAGTGCAGGTGTGGAGGGAGACAAGACTGGGGAGGAGCACAGCAACACAGGAGGGAAACAGGAGACTGGAAACAGGCTCAAAGACACCACAAAACCCAAATATAAGACGACAGAATCAACAGGGCCATGACACAGAAAAACATAGGAAAAGGCCTATTTCTCATCATATTTTGAATCAGATTCTCAACAAATAAAGATACCTTGTTGAATTTGTGTAGTTTTCTGCTTTTATTCTGAACATCTATGCAAAAGTTTCCATCAAGCATTTAACAAAATCAAAGTGTTGATGTATCAAATATAAAAAGGTACAGAGAAAACACTTTTCAACTATAGTTCTAAACAAATTGATGTACTGCCCCTCTTTTAGGTACAAGCTCCTTGTTTTGCCTTGGCTGGTCGGAGTCCTCCCCCCGTTTGTCCTGTGTCGTGTTCACACACCTCCATGTTGTGTGTCTTGTGTAAAGTTATCCAGAAGAGGAGAGATATTAAAAGGGCAGCTTTGGCATGGATGTAGGTCACTTCAGTAACAATGTAGACAAAACAAAGTCAGTAAATTTGAATTTTAACTAGAGCACTATCTGTTTCAAACCACTCTGTGTTGTCCAGCTAACTGCTGCTTAAGGTTACTTTTATCTTCTGAACCAGGTCTATTTACTTTATTGCCATATTTTGTAGCCTCTCTTGCCCTTCTTTTCATAATGCTGTTTAGTGTAGAGCATGACAGCTGGGTTGCAGTCTTGGTCTTAAATGGGTACGACACAAGCATGACCTCGCTGTGGATGCGAAATGTCGCCTCTGTTCTCTCTCATGATGATGCTATGGACTTCACTCTGTGTGCTCTGATATCTTAAAAAAGGAAGTTGGATTCTTCCATGGATCTCTGACTCAATTCCAAGTCAGGAGAACCTCAGTGTGTTCCCTGGAGAGCTTTATCGGATTGAGGGCAGAGCAGGAAAAAAGAGCTTCAGGAGGCCCTTCCCCACGGAGAGGTCGATCCGCATGTGCTTTGCTGGCCTGAAAGACTCTGACTTTGTTATGGATTATCACACTCTGATCAATTCCTCAACCCTCCTCATGTACCCCCCGCGCATGAAAGGATTAAGAAACGTCAAATGTGCCCTCATTTCCATCAAAGCAGGAAAGGCAGGGAAAGACACAGCTTAGTGTCTTTCCCCCTTCGACACTTTGTGATGTGAAATATCGCTCCTCTCCACCACATGCCACAACAAATCTCCTGGGGAACCATTCCAATGACAGTGGTGGTAAACAGTATGAAAGCTTCACATAAAACAGCGCCGTCCTCCTGATGCGACAGAAACATCCTGTAAAAAGGCTGGCTGCAGTCCAGACTTTGAGTGCGAATACTGTAAGTTTTGTTTCGCTGTTGTTTCTTTCTTTTTTTACGTTGTTCTGCCTTTTTGCTTTAGCTTGTGACACACATCTCTAGCTCATCTTCTTTTCCTCATCTTCAGCGTAGTGCAGCACACAAAACAGGAAAAAACAACAGCGTTAGTGCTGCTTTTAACCCGTTTGAGGAACAATGCAGTTAGTGGTTGTCAGAGAGACAGGTCACACATCGTTTCCTATTGTGAGCTCACTCTTGCCGTCAGGAAGAGGCTCTTCTGCAGTGGACAGTGTGAGTTGCGAGACTGCAGATGAGAAATTACCCTTCCTCCTACCTTCTTTTTGGTCTGCGAGAGGGAATATTAGCACAGTTTTTATTCAAATAAGCTAGGGCTGAACATTTTCTGTGTTCAATGTTGAAATTAATTCTTAATTAATAATAAAGCGTTGTGGTGCTACAGAGATACCCCAGCCAAAAAAGTTTTTAAAAATTCTTTAGACATAAGGGAACAAGCTTCTTTGGCACAGACCCCAGCAAAAATCACATCATCATCATCATGTTTTATATTTTTTGTCCTTGAAAATGAAAAGAAGTACCATCCTCACTTAAATTGAGGGTCATATAGTTGGTTGTTTGAGGCTAAGCTGGTGGTTCCAGCATCACAGTGATGTTCTGCTCCAGGTATTTTTGCTTACAGAGTTTCTTAAGAAGAGTGCAATTAAGCACTTCAGGTCTTACAAAGCTAACAAGAAATCTACAAGAAGTGGAGAGCATCATTACTGAACTCCTAACTTCTCAAATATTGCATTTATTGGACTAGGTTCAACACACTGGAACAAGATGATGAAGCTACAGTGAGCATCTGATCACCAAAACATGATGACAGAATTGTGTTGAAATATTATCTGATGTGGCAAATCTCAGTTTTAGCAGTTACGTGGAGATGTAAGGTTCAAAGTTTGGCATAAGCAACATGACAGCATTCCAACCTGTCCCGTGTTGTGTTATGGGATGGTGGTATGTGTGGTTTAATAGCAAGGACAGAACATATGGCCGCCGATAACATCGTTGCTGGCCAGTTGCACCTCATCTTAGTCCCAGCTTCCTCATTTTAAAAGCACTCCTTATAGCAGGAAAATGCTCTATGTAACCATGACATTAACTTTTATTTTTATCTAGTGGTCTGCACAGTCGCCAGATTTAACCCAGCAGTGCACCTTTTAAAATGAGATGTAACAGAAGGTCTGGAGGATTTTTGGATGAACACTCTGCTGGAGCTACATTTTATCACTTAATCAGCTCTGCCTTAAACTCTAAAGGAATGTTTCTGTGACCTTGAATAATAAAATTGACCCTCGCCGTCTCCAGTTTTCCCATAACCTATGATGGATCTCCTTGTGGCCTTGAATACTACAGAAAGGATACGGCTTGACACCCAGTATGGCCACTTACGAACCTGAATTTCTCGTGGACTCAGTGTCATATTCAAAAGTGCAATCCTGACCATTTAATTCAGTCTACGCCCATTCTATTTAAAGCAGCCATAATGTTCGGGCATATACAGAGAGTTCAAGCCTCAGGAGGTTTGTCAGTGGTTGTCACTGTAACCATAGCCTAACTGTTTAGCTGCCTTTTTTGTCACATTCTTCTATATTTCAGATCAGAAATGCCAGATCCTCTGGTTAACCAAGTTTTCTCCGAGGTATTCTATGATGCAACACTCTGAAAAGGCTTGATGTAATTTATGGAAAACATTTCACTTTTCCATCTTTTGATATTGAAACTATATTATTATCCTAGTGCACTGCCATCTTCTTCTGCGTTGGTGTTGAAGGTTGTATCGCAGTAATTAACCTCAATGTCAAGAGAGATTGTCCCATTTGTATCCTGTCTCTGTGTCATTCTGTGCTGAAGGTTAGACCTGTTTACCACCTCATTCCATTAACCTTTAGGAGTTCCTCTATTTTAGGCATTCCAAAAATAGTTATTGGTACGGTGTTGTGTAGCCCCAGCAGTATGTTGAATCATTTTTTAGTAATTCATCACACTGGAGCCAATACTGATATTAGGGAGTAAAAGATATTTTGATGCTCAAGAAAAAGCCAGATCACTTTCCTCATACAGTCCAGTATTGCAGCATCTTAAGGCCCAGTCTCTTAAAGCCCCCCTCCCTCAAATCCCCAGTGTGCTCTGAATGGTCAGCTCACCCTATCACTGGTCAGCACTTTCATGGTTTTAGCTTCCAATTAGCTTCACTCCTACAGGCGTAAATTATGCAAATGTGTGACCTGGTGATGTAGTGTGATGTCACAAAGTCATGGAATTAAAGCGAGACTACTTACGAGGTGTTTCAGGCATTTCAGAAGCAGTGTTTTCCTTGGGAGAGAGGAGCTCCCGTACATGTGTAAATTACACACTGAAGGAAATAAACCAAAAAAGCTTAATAGGTCCCCCTCCTTTAACTCAAACAGTTACAGTCACAAACAACAGCCAAATGTTCAAACGCTATCAATCACAGCTAAATTAACCACACTAACAAGCGAAACAGTTATTTATTCATAAATTGAGTTCAGTATGGTAATGACACAGCAGGGAGGTAAAGCACTGAAGATCTTTGTGCACACAGGTAATAAATAATCCTCAAAATACTACGTTTCACTTGTTGTTGGACTTAGCAGCATTGCAGAGCTTAAGAACCCCCAGCACTTAAGAACCAGATCAGGAGGAAACGGCCACTGCTTCTCTTTGTAAATGCCAAAAGAAGCTTGTGTTTTATCCGTGTTTATGGCTTCAAGACGAGTCTTTGGTTCTTTATTGTTTTGTTTTGTTATCCGGGCGTGTACAACATTTATGCCCCGGGGTGTGTGTCCGACCAAGTGTCACTGGAGTGTTTGGAACACGAAGCTTCCTCTATTAACAGATCCACTGCGAAGCCATTGGCTGTGACAGGTCGCGTGGCGGTGTCAGGAAACAGTCATATCCTTTATATGTGAAAGCTCAGCACAGGGCCACGCTCCGTTTCCAGCCGTGTCTTCAGTTTGTCAGAAGAGAGAAGGAATATCACAATCCAGCGCCTCTCATCCTTCTCATATCCCTCTTCTCAACTGTAGGATAGAAGCCCGTATGTCCAAGTCGGCGGCCATTCAGAGATCCCCCAGCATGGTCACAGAGTCCTCCAAGGCTGTGACCTCAGCGGCAGTGGAGGTCACCCCAGGGTCAAAGGTGAGCGTCAGTGTTTCTCTTTGCCGAGAGGTCAAAAGTTCACGTTGAGCATGTGTTAGTTAGTTTTGCTACGCGACCTAGAATAAAAAGAAATATAAAACAACACCTGAAGAGATAATTAATCCTTAATGTGTTTTCATGTTTTCTTATTGACATAATTGACCAAACATTTCTTCTGAGGGTGGAGAATTGCTTTAGGAGCGCTCCTGATAACTGTCAGTGCTCATGTTGATTAACTGCTTTAATAAACTCCAGAAGACATTATCTCATTCTGATTAATGGCTTCAACGAGAAGTAATTTATTCATTTTTCAAACGCACATCCTGTGGGACTGAGCAGGGGAGCGGTGTTGTGTTAGACTCACCGTTGTTTCCACAGCGATCATGGACATTTTTGCTGCAAACATGTTTTGTCAGTGAATGTGGGGGACGCCACAGAAGCACAGGACAGTAATACATTCACAGAGAAGGCTGAAAGTGTTAATGATACCTCTGGGAGCCACTAAAAGACTGTTGAACTTTTCACACAGTCCCATCTTTACTTTCACAGTTGGAAAAAACAACATGCCTTAATTATGGAGTACATTTCAGTGCAACTCAATGTTAGAAACAACTATCACTTTAATGATTTTAATTTTTGGAACTACTGGAATAGCCTATTAGTAGATTTAAAAATACATCAAATTGCTGAGCAACAACTGTGATAATTGATTAGTCATTTATAATGCCAAACATTAGCTGGTTCCAGCCCCTCGGATGTGAGTTGAGCTGCTTTTCTTTATCTTATATGACAGCGCACTAAATATCTTTGGGTTGTGAACTGTTGATCAAACAAATCAAGCAGAATTGAAGACGTTACTACACATGTGTAGAGCTTCTGAAGTGATTAATCAAATGATTAGGGTAAATGATGGGTAGAGAAATACACTTGTGGTGAATGTTTTGTAGGGCTGCAGCTATTTTTATCATTGATGAATCTGCTGATTATTTTCACAATAATTCAGTTATTAGTTTAAGTCTATAAAATGTCAAAAAGTCCTTGTCAAATTTTCCTACAGCCTAATATGGCGTCTTCATTTGTACAACCAACTTTCCAAAACCCCCACACTCTTCATTTATTATCATAAATGAAAAAGAAAAGCAGCAAATCTTCATATTAAAGACACATTCAAACTGGAACTAATACATATTTGACATTCTTGCTCAAAAAATGAATTGAATGAATTATCGTTGCAACTCTTCCTTTTAGTGTTTAATAAGGAGTATATATAAGGATATGAGTGGGCATATGAGTGTTGTCAAAATCACGAAATATCGATTCATATGGACAATATCTGAAACGGTTTCAATTCTCATTTTTGACAGTATCGATACACCAGTACCAGCTGCGTTTTTGCACTCTCCTGTCCTTCAGCAAGTTGACACACACACAACTGCAGTGCCCTCACACCTGAGTATCATAGAATATGTTGCCTGGAGTGACCTTGTCTGAAAATATGGCAGATTATAATTGTATACACACATCGACAGGAATAGACAGCTGGTATTTCCTCTCTTCCTCGTGGGTGTTCAAAGAAGGAAGTTCCAGGAAAGAAGGACAATTTATTATTTCGAAAGAATGTTTCTCTCTTCTTTCCAAGTATGTAATCAGTGGTTCTCACACTTTTTCTGTCATGCCCCCCTTCAGGGGCCAGAAAATAATAATTCTCAAACCCTCAGTTTGAGACCCACTGGTGTATACTCTACTACTCCCTATTAATCACTCTGTTACCTCAGGTAAGCACAGTAAATTGGCTTACAGCTCTCCTCAGCAAAGCTTCCACATAATGAACTCGTCTGGTTTTTCTTTGCTTTCTGCAGGGCTCCAGAGGTACAGGGAAAGTACACAGTTTTGGCAAGAGGGATCATGCTATTAAAAGAAACCTCAACATCCCAGTGGTTGTGAGAGGCTGGCTCTACAAACAGGTGAGTCTGATAGAGAGAAAAGAGCCCACCTGTGATGAATCCAGGAGCACATGTGAAAGAGTCACACATGTGTTCAGACCAGTCACAGTAGTCACATTAAGTTTACAGTCCTTGCAGAAAGTGAGATGGTCCATCTGTCTGGAATAGAGCAGGCGCTGGATAAACATTTACATCATTGTTGTGAGCAGTTAGTGGTTCATTGGAGTTCTCTCCTTCCCCGAATCTGGTCTTTGTCTTTCTAATTCTTTGTAACAATATCATTTTGTGAAGAACATGGTGTTCTATGAACTCTAACATTTACAAAACGAGTGCTCAGACTGCCTTTATTAAACCAGTTTAATCTGGACCTGAGTGTCTCACAAGAGCTCATAATCCTAAAACGTAAAAGACAAAAAGTCACAGACCAAACACAGAGTTTGAGAACTACAAAACTGAGTTAAATGAGGCTGAGCTTTGTGCCAAGTCCTGCGAAGAAAAAGATTAAATGAAATGCACTCATTGTTCTAATGACATGCACACACACACACACAAACACACACACACACGGGTGCTATGTTCCCAAACCACGCTTTTTAATTAAAATGTGTCCCTGCGAGGAGAATTTCTTAATACTCCGTGTGTTGTGTTTTTTCCCCCTTCACCTCCAGGACAGCTCTGGAATGCGTCTGTGGAAAAGGAAGTGGTTTGTTTTGTCAGACTACTGCTTGTTTTACTACAAAGGTGAGTCTTTGAAAAGTGCACTTGTTCAGAGTTTAATTAGGAAATCAGACGTGCAAACCTTTATTGATACGTTCCTTGATCAATGACAGCCTGTAATTAGATGTTTGGCATATCTATCTCTCACTCTTGCCAGCTTTCTCTTCCACCCTCTTCTCCCTGCTTATTAATATGAGTGTCTTATCATGGGATGTAATCTGTGCTCGTGTTTGCTGTAGTATCTACCTCCTCTGCTGCATTAATCACACTGAATAATAGATAAGCCACATGCTACCTCGTGCCACGCGCTGCCACATGGCCTCTCCCAGACAAGAGTCACCCATGAATTATGTCTTGCTAATTTTCCTGCTGTTCATAAATCTGCAGTCCCTCGTAAACATCGTTAAAGATCTTGGCAGAGTTAGAGTTTGTTATTTTGGATGTAACCGTAACAGTACCGGTTTGTTTTCACAGACAGCCGAGAGGAGTCGGTGCTCGGCAGCATCCCTCTGCCCAGTTATGTCATCGCACCAGTCGAGCCTGATGACCACATAAACCGCAAATACGCATTCAAGGTAACACTGAAGTGGCACTGAATCAGATCTACATAAGGAGCTTTCATGTCTATGTGTGTATAGCCAGTGAAGCGTGTTCATTTATAGTTTTGCTACATCACCATTTGATAGCAATCCTCACATGTTGGGTACCCCGACTGTGGTCCCTGTAACACAGGAAGGCTGGCTTGGGACTCCCTGCTGCCTCCGTTGCATTTTAATTTCTCCTTCATGTTTTTTTCTTTTAATACCTTCTGTGATTCACTGTTAGGCTGCGCACTGCACTTCAATACGTGAGTGTCAACCAACATGTTTCTCTAGCACAGAGCATCAAAAACAGTCAAGCATCAAAGAGCTGGAATCAGGTCAACATTTCTTTACTCAATGTTTGATGATATTTTTCCTGATTTCCTTATTCCTCCTTATTTATAGATTTTTTTTTAAATTAATGCAGTCACTTAAAGCTGTTTGTATAATAGTTTGGCAACATAAAAAACTGATGTGTTTGAGTTATTTTATTACATGAACACTCAAAGACAGAGAACAATTTTTGGAGCCCCTCACTCTCCTGTATATATTTTGTTCTTCCTCCCCTGTTGTAGCAGTCAGCATCAAGTGCCATAAATCATCTGATTCAGCAGAACCTTAAGTTTCAGTCTGGCTAATTTAAAATCTCAATTTTATATTTGCTTTGTCGGAGATTGGATGAATTAAAAATAATTTTTAAATAAGTTAAACCAAGGAAAATTTGGTGTTCTCAGGAAGTTTAGTTTTATTGTAAACAAATGTACATATATGTTTTAGACTTCAGACTTTAGGATTTTTGCCTACACCTTAGCTTTTCCTTAGTGTCTTTTAGTGAAAAAACTGTTGTCTGATTTACCTACTATGTGGATGTGTCCAAAAAAAAGGTTTTGAGTAAATAGAAAGGTGATCAAATCATAACAGAGGATTGACATTTTTTTTAAATATGCAGGATTACCCACTGAACATGGAGAACCGTTGGCCCAGAGGAAGAAACTATTTTGGTTTCCTTGACGAAACAGCCGAGAAACATTTTACATTGGTTTTAAAACATATGGATGGGATTAGCTATTAAAAAGTTATACAGCATTGTAGAAAAATGGCTATTTTTAGCTTGCAGCGGCAGTCTTTGTCTTAACAGAAAAGAAAAGTTTTGAATTTGAAAAACAAACAAGATAAATGTGCTGTTTTGCACTGATACTGAACTCACATTCACATTGTTTTGAGAGGAAGAGTTTGCATGAAATTGCAATGTGAAGAAAGGCAAATTAAATTGAACACGTCCTCTTACAACTTTTTGATTGTTGATACAGAAGTAAAACTTGCAAGCTTCTCATTTTACATGACTAATCTATAAGAGAGGTCTGTCTGATATGAGATCATTTATTCTGATTGGGTTCTTGGATACATGGGAGCTGGTTGCCTGTGAGTGACATGCAGGCTCTGCATGCGCAGCAAACATTCATTGATCCTTCTTGATCGATTCATCAACCGAAGCAGGGCCTGCTTCGGTTGTTTGAACAAGATTCAACATGGTCACTTTTTTCCAATATTGTGCAGCCATAACACAAACCCTGTAGTGGATGTTACAGGATGGCTGCAGCACAACCTGGTACCTGTATTCTGTACAACAGAGAGCAGACTTGTGCCTGCTCTGATTTCATTCACTTATGGTGAGCAGTGGCTGTGTTTCAGTAGCCCCACCATTGTGCCGGAGAGGCTGCAGTAGGGCAGTCTTCAGTACAGTGTCCACAGTGTAAAAGCTTTGTTCTTTTACTGAAATATGAATGGCACATTCAACTTTTACAACTCGGTTGTAATACTGCACCTAATATAGCCAGCCCACGTTTTGGTAATAGTGTCATTCTTATCTGGAAGTGCGACAGAACTTAGATGCGGCAAAAAGTCTTTTTCGCTCTTTCCTCTGTGAATTCTGCCAGAGGACAGCAAATGGATTCATGTCTTTTGGTTACAGCAGGAGTGTTAACATTATCCAGCTCCTCCTTTGTGGAAACACAGAGCTTGTTGCAAAGAACAATAGTGCCTGAATGTTTGATGCACCACTGCAGCTTCAGGGCATTCTGCTGCAATCCGTTCAGCTCCTTTGTACTTTGGCTTTTGTTCTTGTATTCTGTGTGTGTGAGCGTGTGAGCATGACTGTGTGTTCTTGTGTGGTACATATCTTTTTTAAGATCATATTACATACAATGGATTTGTTTGATAATTGCGCTGTGGGGGATATTAATTATACATTCAGCATATTCACCGTCTCCTCCCACCACTTGCAGGGGAGTGTGTGTGTGTGAGGTTGGAGGAAATGAGCCAGGGCTCTGTTGTACCTCCCCGTATTTAAGAGATCTCTATTCCCCTCGGCTCTCCCTGAGCCATCATGCATTAAAGAGCAGGAGATTCATTACGCGTATCTGAGGTGCTTTGGAAGATTTCTGTCACTGCTAAGTAAGCTTGACAACAGCTCAGCCGGCGTGTGATGTTGTTCTACACTGAGACAATGAATTACAGACTACAGTTACTACGACTAAGGACTAGAGATGGTGACACTTGAGTTATTCTTTAAAGCAATTCAATAAGCACTTGAATGGAAATACAACAAAACATATTGTGTAAGTTGGTACAGTGCTTATCTGAGATATTCATACTGTGTCGTGAGGCCATGATTGCGTGTCTGATTGTGAAGAATCTAAAACACTTTTGATGCTCTCATTCTTGCTTCTGTGATGACTGCCACACGACCACAGCTGGATCCATTTCTGTCTTCTCTTATTGAGTCAGCACTGATCTGCTGTAACTTCCTGTTTTCTGTTCACTTATTTTGGCTCATCTCACTGTGTTTCTCTCATTCCCTGTTGGTCAATTGCCTCCCATTGTGACCCGGTGTGTGTGCACGGGCGGAGTGAGTACTGTTCTCTGCGGGGCGGCCATCCTGAATCACACAGGCTTCCTGTCTTGCATGAATAGGTATTTGATTTCACTTGAGCCTCATCAGTGGACCGCCATACTCAGCTCATTTTGTTTCATATCATGCTAGTCGCTGCTGGATGCACATTTGTCTAGATGTGCATCGAAGCATCATGTACAGGCATGACTCCAGTCATCTATAGACAATGCCAGAATCACTGGGGTGCCATAAGGTTTAGTAAACAACTTCACTGTGAACTTTTTGGGGGGAATTCACACATTTGTTTCAGTACTGTCCCCCAGTAAATTGGATTTTAACCCTTGTATTATGTTCGTTTCTCCCCCCTTACTTTGGTGTTCCCGGTCAAATTTGACCGGTCAGGTTTAACTGCTCTTAAATTACCACAAAAAACATAATTAGAACATAATCATTTACCAAATGTTATTTAACACCCTTTAATGCTGTAAACAATGTTTCCAACTAGTTGTGAACATGCATAACTGCAGTGAATATACAAAGAATAGACACTGAAAATCATAATAATAATCAAAACGGAGACCAAATTCTCAGAACATCAGAAAATCAACATGAAGTCATCTGTGTGTGTGTGTGTGTGTGTGTGTGTGTGTGTGTGTGTGTGTGTGTGTGTGTGTGTGTGTGTGTGTGCGCCTCTGTCTCAACCCAAAATGTATGCTTCTGGGTGAATTTTGATAACATTTCCGTATTCTTTTGTAAATCCATCAATAGCTGTTTTTCTCAGTGTGAAATACCCCCACCCATTGTCTAGCCCTCGAAATTGAAAACATAAACTGGAGGAACGCTCACCAGCCTTGGAATAGGACACAGGAGTGGCATTGTACAATCAGGTTGGAGTGTGCCTTGCAAACATAGGCATCACATTTGTAGCTAACTTGTTTTATTTATACTCTCTTGGAGGTCTACCTGGTCCAACTCTCTCCATGTGTCCCCAAACACACACTTCCCCCCCAGGTTTGTCATGTCCAGTACAATTCCCTCCATGGACTCTGGTAAAAAGAGTTGGAAGCTGGACTTGATGTCATCCACACGAGATATTACGTATCGTGTTGGCCATGGCGTCATCCTTACAATGTTTTCCACTCTTGCTCTGCCTCCTCTGTCCTGGGAGGAAGAATACCAGAGCAAGTTGCCACCCTTGGACTGGAATGTCACCTCAGGTGCCTCTTCTTCTCGTGCCTCTTCTCCATGTGCCTCTTCCTCTGGAGCCTCTTCATCTGTTGACTGGTCAGTCTCATAAAGGTCTGGATCAAAATCAGGATGGATGTTGTCTTCCATTACTGACACATCTTCCTCTATCTCCAGTTAAACTTCCATCTCGTCTTCATCTGATTCAAAAAATCGGTCCAGAGCCTCTATTACAGTAAATTTCCTACTCATAGTGGTCACAGAGTCAAATGACAGAAAGGCACAAATAAAGTTTTATACAGGTTGTCTATGAGAAGATAGTCTATTCTGTAAAGTGTGGTTCACGTGTAGGGATGGGCACATAAGCATGGGAAAGAGATTGTTTCCCATAACAAACACCTAATTGTTGAGTTTGAAATGTGTAAATCGGTATATATTGGGCCTTTGAACAGGTATGATACATTGTTAGGTCTGGAGAGTGTGTGTGGCTCCCAAGTGGGCATATAAGCGCGAGAAAGAGACAGTTTCCCATAAATTACATCTAATTCTTCAGTCTGGAATGTGTGGTACGCGTGGGGGAATATATACTCTGTGTGTGTGTGTGTGTGTGTGTGTGTGTGTGTGTGTGTGTGTGTGTGTGTGTGTGAGGGTGGGATGATGTTTGTGGTTGTGGATGTAGATGTGTGGGTGTACATGGGGATGTTTTCCATCTAAGGAATGAACATAATCTAGTATTACCCATTCATTTCATATGCCGGTCAATTTTGACCGGGAACACCATGGGTGTTACAAAATTGATTAGATGACTCAAAATTCGTTGAAAGTGCTGATCAGAAATTTTATATGTTCAAATGCCTAGTGTGGAGGATATCATAAAGCCTCGAGAGAATCAGAAGAAAAATAAAAGGTTTAGGATATTATGAAGTTGTAAATCGGTCAGATTTGACCGGAACATCATAGGAGGGTTAAATGAAACAGAAAATTGCACATTCAGTGTAGGACTCATCATTCTTCTTATATTTTCCAATTATTGGACAGTGTCAGAGCACAAGGGTTACTCTTTTGATCAATCTCTCAAACGTATATGGGCAGTGGCTCTGGTATTTGTCTTGTCAGGCTCCATATCACTTATCACATCCTCATTATGATCGGAGTGGTGGGACGACAGGGTTTCCCACACTCTTCTCTGATTTCATTGCATTTCTTTGGATGTTTGTTGCCATCAGCAATTTGCCCCCTGCTGTACTTACAATACATGTACAATAGAAACTGCAATACAAGCTATTAACTTGTTTCTTTATGTCAGGTCCTTTATTGGGTTTACGGCGGAGTGTTTGGCTTCTCACACATTCTCACGTAAAGATTAAATAATTTTGGTTACACTTAATAATAGGGGACACATATTAAAGGAGAACTATTAAGATTTTTCATTTTGTCCTTTCCTTCAGTGTTTTATAAAGGTTCTTGTGCATGTAGTTAGTTAAAAAGTTCAGTAGTCCCGCCTTTAATTACATGACTCTGTGACATCACACCACGTGACACCTAAGAATTGATCTAGCACAGCTGCTCTGTTGACGTTAGCGGTGCTGGCTCAGGCATATATGAGCTGACCAATCAGTTGAGACCGGGTAATTGCGAGGGGGGGCCTTAAAAAGACAGGAGCTAAAACAGTGTAGACAGAGGTGGAATATAGTGCAGCAGCACTGGACAGTATGAGAAAACGGATGTGGCTCAGGCATTAAAGTGTGCTAACCTCTTCTAGTGGCAACAAACTAAAATATACATATGAACCTGAATGAGCATAATATGTCTCCTCTAACCATCAGCTAATTGTCTCATGGCCATATTTTACTTACATTTTTCACTACTGGGCTACTAAATTTTTGAACCTGCCAGTAAGCTAGTGAAGTGGGCCTTTTTTAATAACAGACTTATTAAAAGGCAGAGCTTCCTTTACAGTTAGGTCATCTTCGCACTAAGTACTGTATACATGTTTATTTTTGTTTATTTATTTTATTTTATTCACTTTATTTCTCTTTGATATTAAGGAGCATTATTGTAAGTATGCCAGATTTAGCTAAGAGGCTAGTTTTCAGTAGTCTCTGGTCAGGTGTAAAGTTGGGCAACCTAAAATTAAGAAACACGTTTTAAATAAACAATCATAAGGTCAGGACAAAGACAGAAAGCAAAGACCAGCAAGCAGACATGACACGTAAGTTACAGAACAACTTGGCAAAAACAGACATAAGCAAGAGCAGATCATAAGAGCAAAGACAACCATAAGCAGAGAGTGATTTCAGAAACAGGACAACAACAGTAACTATTACATTGTTTTATTTGTGAGGATATATATAATAAAAAAGGAATGTATCCTCAAAAATAGTAAATGACCCTTCTTCTGTCACTGTGGATGTATGTTTGCAGATTGTATGTGTTTTTAGCTACATGTCGGGGTATAGGACTCAGTGAAGATTGCAGATTTCCCACTACATGTGCAGCATATTGCAGTTAGGTTTAGTGATTTATATCCTCCTGTTGAATTGCCAGCAGTTATTCATGAATGCTGTTATTATGAAGAGACAATAAAGGTAAAACAAAAAAAACATTACTTACTAATCTTTTGCTCACTTTTACTGAATATATAGTCAATAAGGTCATCGTGTTTTGCAGATTTAAACTAAGACCGTTCTCTATATGACTGTGAAGGAAGAAGAAATGTATATTTGGGAAGAAATAATAGGAAATGAAATACTCATTAGCTATGAGAGTGTGCAAAGGAGTGATCTATAACCACTGCATAGAAATAACAGAAGGTAAGATAATGTGTGTTGTGTGTGTGTTTATCCTGACTTAAGTAATAACAGATGCCTATAATAGCCTTTTCGTTGCTACTCTGTGGTTGTTTGCTGCTGTTGCCTTTTAATTTGTGTGTGCTACAGGGATTTTATATTTTTTTGCACAAGCTTTTCTTGAAAAGCAGTTGGAAAATATAACCTGTGAAATGTTTTTTTTTTTTTTGTCAGTGTTCACATTGTTTCTGCTGCAGCACTCTGCTCCCCCTCCCCCCCGTTCTTCTTTTTTTTGCAGTATTGCTGCAAACTTTGTCCTCACTGAGGTGACGGCTGTCAGTTTCAGTAAACATGAAAGCAAAGTTTTCCACTCATCAGCCTCCCAGACACATTTTTCCTGTCCTCAGCAAGAAGTTCACATATCCATCCTGTCTCTCTCTCTCTCTCTCTCTCCCCCCGATCTCTCTCCCTCTCTCTCTTTGATAGGCGAGCCATACAGGAATGCGCTCCTACATTTACAATAAGAACTCTGTGATTGGCTCGCAGGCAGAACACTGCGGGATGCGGACATATTTCTTCAGTGCGGACACACAGGAGGACATGAATGGTTGGATCCGGGCCATGAACCAGGCTGCGCTGATGCAGCAGAGTCACACCATTAAGAGGTTGGTCTCGCTCTACGGAGTAGAATTCACTTCTCCCATTGGTTGATTTTCTAGTATTAACATCTCCCCTTTCATAAAGGCCAGCAGTCTCTGTGAACTGGATATGTCCTGAGAAATGATCATAAAGGGAACTTGGGTCATAGTATTCAACCAAATAGTGCTCTGTAGTCATCAGTTGACTAGTCCATAATGTCTATTAATCACAGTCTAAGTTTCATAACTGAAATTCACTCTTTTTTTCACCTACACAGGCTTTAGTTTATCAGCATGAGCAGTTTTTCACAGCAGGCCCAACCCTGTCCGTCTGTTCTGGGGCACTGAGATGTCTGCAGTCTGTGTGTGTGTGTGTGTGTGTGTGTGTGTGTGTGTGTGTGTGTGTGTGTGTGTGTGTGTGTGTGCATGCTTGCAAAATGCACCTGGGTCTGTTATAGATGAGGCTTAAGAGATGTTCTACTGCAGAACACTTGTCACATTGCACAAATGCAGATTTGAGTGTGGAATCTTTTAAAATATTCATGGCTGTGTATCTGCAATACAGTCTGTGACTATTGTTTCTGTGGTAAATGCATCACAAGCTGCATTAAGACAAGTGAGATTTGTCAAACGTGCTGCATGGTTTGAATGGTCTGTGCAAAAGTGCCACCTAGAGGCCAATGTGAGTCAGTACTCCTCATTTTTGTTACTTGGAAAGCACTTGTGTTCCACATGGCAATCATAGTTTATTATAGTTTATATTAAATGCTTTGCAATGAAGAATGAAGAAATAATAAATAATATCACTTTATTATCCACCCTTGTGTGAGGTAAGTACTTGCCATTTAGCATTTTAGCATGTAGTAACAGTAATAATAATAATCATAATAAACCTAATAATGATGCTAATAATGATAATAATAAAGCACTGCTTCATAAAACTGACACAATAGAATTACACAATTAAATGCAGGAGGAAATTAAGATATAACAAAAACATATAAATGTATATATACATATGTATAAAACAAATAAAGATATTAAAAACCCAGGAAAAATCTAATTAATAATAGCATAAGCAAGTAAATACTTAAATTAAAAGCAGTTTTTATAAAATTAAGTTTTAAAAGGACGCTGACGTGGCTTGAATGATTCTCAAAGGAACGTAATTGAATTACTCCCTTTTTTCTCAGATCTTTTCCAGGAGAAACTCAGCAGAGGCAAATTACCTTTAAAGTCACAAAAGGTTAATTTGAAAGTCCATTGTTTTTTTTTTTATCCGCTGCTTAATGCTGTGTAATCCCTTGTTTAAAGAATAGTGCTGCTCTTTATCATAATATACAGTGAAGAGTGGAATTAGATGACGTCTGAATAACTGGAAGAGTGTAGCTGTGTGTAATGGTTGAAAAATGAAGCACTTTAACACTTCAGTGCATACGCTATAAAGCAATTTGTTTCAGTCGTTCACAGGCAGAATAACTTTTGCTGATACATTTAATCATCCTGTCTCTTTTTTCACAGAGAGGTGGAGAAGCCAAAGAAGGCTGTGCAGCAGGCAGTCCCGCAGACCAACCATGTCCACATCAACCAGAGTTCACCTCAGCCAGAAAGCCTTCGAAGGACAGACAGAGAAGAACCTCTGGAAAAAAATATTCAGCATGCTCATGGAGATGAGGTGAGGTACGGATTAGAGATCCAAGCGAGGCCCAGCCAGTCGGCCACAGAGGAGAGAGCAGAGAGACTGTCTCCAGACTCTGTCGAAGGTGCCGCCCACAAGAATGGACAGCAAACTGTCATCCAAGTGACTCTGGCACCGGAACAGAACGGCAATCTTGTGTATCAGAGGGGCTTTGGGTCGCGGCCAGACCCTGAGAAACATGTGCAGAGGAAGAACACGCTGGCTCAGGTGGAGCAGTGGGTCAAAGTTCATAAAGGTGACCCATCGAAGAGGTCAGTTGGACTTTATACAGTCAGTTTGAATTGACCTCTATAACAGCAGATGATAGTTTAAAAACCTTGAGTAAATGCTGCCCTCTAGTGGCTAACATGAATACTGATACAGAATAGAGAAATAATTCTCATTGTGAGCAGATGATATGAAATTCTTTTAAATACTTCTGTGTTTTTCTCTCTCAGCACCCCCTCGGCTGAGTATAACCTCCCTCGGCGGACTCCTCCCCTAAAGCCCAAATCCAGCACAGCCGATGCCACCTATCAGTCGCTGCCAAAGTCTCCCCGTCTCCCGTCTGGCAGCAACTCCCCTCCAGCAACATGCAACCTGCCTAGTGACTACAAGTACGCCCACGACCGCCTCAGCCACTTCCGCATGTCCACCGATGAGCGCATGGCCACCAAGGAGGGAATGGTGTGGCAGCTGTACGAGTGGCAGCAGCGGCAGCAGTTCCGTCACGGCAGCCCCACCGCCCCTATCTACACCGGGCCCAACTTCACAGACTCTTCATCTTTCAGAGTTACTGTAGAGATGCCTCGTTCCATCTCCGTCCCTCCGTCCCCATGTGAAGTACCACCATCAGTCCCTTCATCCTTCAAGCCCTTGTCCCCACGCCGGCCACACACTCCATCAGACAGACGCACAGTCAGGCCCCTTGATGAAGTCGTAACCGGGGACAGCACAAGGTCCAGCTCCCCCGGCCATATTTGTGCCCAACTCTCTCAGGTAGGATACACACTCAGGAAGTAGGAGGCATCTTTGATATGTTTCTGCTTTAGACAGTTAAGACAACATATACCTTATCCCCTGCAATATGAAATAAAAAAATTACATAAAAGTGTAACACCGCTCTTCTAGCTGACATGTTTGTTCCTTAAGGTGAACATGGTCAGTGTAGTTTATTCATTATAGCAGTGTAAACATGTAACGTACATTCAACCTAAAACCATAAAAAGTTGTACTGATATCTGGTCGTTGTAAAATTGGGGGAAGTTTCTATTCTAAGGCCACAAATAATTTCTGGACCTTCACAGCAGAAAAACGTCACATTCTTCTAAACAACTGAAGTAAATGGGAACTACTGACAAAAAAGAGCCCTATAAAACTCATCTTGTGTAATTCAAGTCTACAGAAACCCTGAGATCCCAAATAGATGGACTGATTATTAAATTTGAGCTGAAATTTTCACTGTAGCTGCTAAGCTCCAGGGTGAGGAAGGTTCGCAAGCTTCACAGGGGGTCAAGGGTGTAAATTAGGTGTAAAACAAATCCCCCCACCTACTTCAACTGTTTAGTATAATGCTGTAATGTTGTTTAGCTGTCAAGCTTCAGAGTTTTTTTTGTGGACTATGGATCTTCACTGACTTTCCAAACGCATAGGGTTGAATAGATAATGACTGAATTTAAATTTTTGGGTGAACTTATTCTTTAATCAATTTAAAAGCATTTTAAATCCTTCTCTGGTTCCAGAGCCCTTAATATGAGGATTGGGTGTAGGATAAATAAGATATATTTTAGTTGTAGACTGTTGGTTTGACAAAAGTGATGTCACATCTGGTCCTGGAAATTCACCAATTTCTTACATTTAGCTGGCAAAATAATTGATTAATTACGCTCAGACTTTGCAGATCAGTGTCTCCTGGATGTTCTCAAACGGGCAAAGAGTAGTGTTGATTGGAAAGGGGCAGCAGTAGGTTTGCTCCCAGTGTGACATCAGGCTTCTATTACACTCATAGTAAGGCCGGTTGAAGGGTATTATCCACCCCCAAAGATGGAGTCACTTTGCCCAACATGTGCTGTGTACAGGATAAACGGCTGTAGATGACAGATGGGTGTTAGTCTCATCCCAAGGTTACTGTCAGCAGCCTGTCATTGGCATGAGACTCAATTGAAATACGATGATTCACATGCAGAAAGCCAAATGACAACGGTCTCATTCTCACGGCAACTCTGGATAGAGAGGTATCCATTGACTTTTGGGATGGTGTGTGAGCTCACAAGGACACCATGGGAAGATTAGCAGGAGGAGCCTGAGAAGACTTTCGAACGTTGATGCTCATGTGAATCGCTCGCAGATTCACACAGTCCACACCCAGGCCCCACTCCACAGGTGGTGTGAGCATGTGCGAGTGAAAGTTTTGCTGCTCCGCCGTTCCCCAAACCGTCAGACAGCACCGCCACCGCCGCAGGAGACGGAGCGAGGGGCCGTCCTGTCATCCACACCCTGTGCTGTCTGCCTACCACACCCTCCACATGTGAAAAGATCTCCCTCCAAACCGTCACCACATTCGCCAACACACACAAGCCTCATGACCGACCCGTTGGCCTTGCACAAGTAAACAAAGTGTTGCAGATGCTCTGTTTCCTCCCTCATTCACCCGAGTGTCAGGACACTAATTATAACCATAAACTAGAATGACGCACAATTATGGAGAGCCCTTTAGAAAGAAGATAAATTTTAACAAAGGGAGCCACAGTGACTGTGCAGGAGGGAGCGATGTTTATGGGAACTAAATTTAGTCTGTAATGAACTTAAGTTTTGGTGCACCCAGCATCTTTGAGGTTGATGGTGCTCTCTGGCTGGAGCGCGCTTCAGTAATAGCGCTCTGTATACCTCAGTGGAATATCATTAAGAAGTATATTTTATTAGCAGCTAATCCAATTTGCCCAGGGCTCCTCAGCACCCTATAAACATCGCTACTCTATCTCAAACATCAGCAGCGGTCTCTTTCTTCTGATCTCGCATTTAAATAAAAAACCTATTATACAGCAAAAAAATAGTGGCATGGGAATCTCAAAGGGAATGGCTTACAGTGCTTCTCTTGCTGGTAGCAAACAAATGTTATTTTAAGAAAGCAGGTTTAGTATAATTTATGTGTAGTTAATTAAATCTCATGTTGTTTGTGTTCTTTTAAGGTTCAGTAGTGGGCCCGTTTTTTCGCTAATTCTGTGTGTTAAGCAAAAATGTCAAATTTCCCAGGCCCTGTAGCGTGTAAAAACTCAGGGCAACACCTTGTTTCGAAAAAGAGTAGGAGTGATGAAAGGGAGAAAGGGATGGATGAAAAAATAAATCTGCTGTGTAGTCAAGTTTGTTTGCAGACTTGGAGGCAATAGTTTAACTTTGATTCAGTGTGATAGAGTGGTCCATCCCTCCCTTTCAACGCTCTATTGAAGATTACTTAGTGAATTAGACATTCTGTTTGATTTGACTCTATTAGATCTGTAATAACAAGTTGATGAATTTTGTTTCTCCACAGACTTCCCAAATGGAGAGAAGGTCCATGCCAGCCATGGGCTACATTACACACACCGTCAGCGCGCCCAGCTTGCACGGCAAAACGGTACGAAGCTCTTTAAAACATTCACGACTTCACTTGATTTTTATTGAAACCCAGATTCCAAAAGAGTTGTGATGCTGTGTAAAACATATATTCAAATTGTTTTGATGTATACTTAATTGAAAACAGTACAAAGACAGTATATCTAATCCTTTACTTCATTAACTTCATTGATTTGGAACAGGTTCATCTGTAATAGGTGATAGAATCATGATTGGGTATGAAAGAGAGCATCCTCGAAAAGGTTCAGTTGTTCACAAGCAAGGATTGGGTGAGATTCTCTGCTTTGTAAAACACATGATTATATAAAGGATATTAATACTCAGGAACAATTTGTAAAAAACATTTTCAATAAACACAGTCCGTGATTGCCTCCTGTTTTTATCTACATTTCCCACAGCGTCCCAACTTTTTTGGAATGAGCTCAGAACAAAGGTTTCTGTTATATATTAAAAATATAGTTTCTGACTAAAAGAAATGATTAATTTCCCTAAAACATTGACTTTATGTATTTTAATTACATATCAAATTCACATGTCATTCTTTTCCATGAGTATTATATATAAAAGAAATGCATATGTAATGCATTACTTTAATGTATAATACTTGCAACAATTGCATTAACTCAATTTAAGCAGACTGAGTTTTTTAATTTATTCACATCGACACAACATGATAGAAATACTTTACATTAAATCGAGACTAGAACTTTTGTAATAGAATAACAGAAAAATTATATGCAATCGTAATATAAAAATTCAATGTTTTAGAGAAATAGTTTTTTGAGTAAGACTGTTGATCCAGTTATGAACATCTAGACCTAATTGAGCTGACTGATTTTGTGAACCCCCATAAAGCTGGTTTAATTTTAAGCCATTACGATTCGGGATGCACTGATTAATCTGCTGATATTCGCCTTGTTGACTGCTATCGGCACATCAGATGAAATTCACTGAAAGCATTGGTCGATCTTTATCTTATGTGTCACATCAATTTTGCACTGGCACATTCACGAGGGACTGGCCATCTCTGCCATCGATTTGTAAGGCTCTAAAAAAGTACAAAGAAAATTGTGTAGGTAGATGTATAGCGGACTAAAAAGGCTTTAGAAAAAGGTATTTGTCAGGAAAAAGTTCATATTTGAATTTGAAAGAAGATTAAATGAAAGGTTCTTTAATAAACGTATAATGATAATTTCAAAGATATTGTTATGAACGGCTCTGTGACAGTTTAGATAGTCTTTTTTTTTTGTAAAGATTGTATTCTTTTCCCACCCTGAAAGGTGGAATCAATAACAACAAAAATCAAATAAAAAAAACCACAAAAAAAACCTTGGTATCAGCTATTGGCCAATTTGTTACTAGTTTCGGCCAAGAATTTCAAAATCGGTGCAACCCTGATTGTGATAAATGTTTCAGTTCAGTTAAGTTGTTATCAGTTCTGATAACCCTTACTCAGACAGTTTTTGATAGAACAATAAGCCATCCTCCGAGGCTACATATTGCAGCTCTAGCTTTTTCATTTTAAGTTTGATGAAGCAGAAGGATACTGGCCTCTCAGCTGCTTGGCTCTCCCAGCTAATGTACTGCCCATATGGTTCTCAAGTATTTTCTCTCATCCCTCTGCCCTTTCACTGGCCTCCGGCCGCCTAAACCCGGGCTCGGCTTCAGCCAGAGGAGCTGACTCTGCTCCTCATTCAGCTTCGGAGGCACCAGGCCAAGATGGCTGGTGTGCATAGCCCCGGCGATGCGTTCGCTCACTTGCAGCACCACCAGCACAACGGCCTTCTAGGCCCCAGCATGCAGGTCAGGGGCCCCCGTTTTTCCCTAACTTCCTCTACAGCACACTGCAACCCCTGCCAGTGCATTGTGGTCCCCCTCTCCCTCAGCCAATCCCATACATTAATTCCCTGTCATTCATAAGACTGTGTGGTCTGTTGGCATTGCTTGGTTGCCTTGTTTGTTCAACCATTTCGGCTTGTGCTGTACTGCACTCCAGACTGTCCAGACTGCCTTTAAGCTTTACTGTTTTTTAGTCAGTGTGAGTCATCCACCTAGTTCATAACGTTTAAAATGTTCCAGAGGTTTGTGTTATCCTATTTGTATAAAGTAATATGCCATCTTTGAAGCATGTTGCTTGTGCCTGCACTTTATACATTTCCTTTGTTTTATAGATGCCACAAAAATAATATGTGATGAATACAACACATTTCTACGTGTATGTGTGTGTGTGTGTGTGTGTGTGTGTGTGTGTGTGTGTGTGTGTGTGTGTGTGTGTGTGTGTGTGTGTTTGTGTGCTCTGATAAATCTTTGCTCTGGATGTTTTCATTCTGAAGCAGCCATCAGGCCACAGTCTGAGCCTGTTCACAAACAGTGAATTGCTGTAAGACTAGCACACCACAATGAAGCTGCAACAGTGCTCTGTAATGACAGCTCCACCCATTTTCTAACATCCAACCATTCTCTGGCCATACTCCATGCCTGCACTCACTTTGACCACATGTCATGCACGAGACCTGTGTTGCTCAGTCGTGCACGAGGTCAAACATGAGACATTAAACCAGTTCAAAAATGACACCATTACTTAATTACAGTTTGGCTTCACTAGCTGTGGATAAAAATACAGAGGTAGAAGTAAACTGTAATTGAGAACCGAGTTAATTAAAGTTCTGTTTGTGGGATAAATAAAAGGCTTAGGAGTCATCTGGTCACCCATTATCCTTTCGCAGCTTCATTTCAAATGATTTGTCTCTCCACTGCTCATTTAAAGGCTGATGATACTTACATACAACTGAAGAAGGACCTGGAGTATCTAGATCTGAAGGTGGGCCCCAACAAAGTAAATGCCACTTTATCCTTTTTCATCCTCTTCTCCATCTCCCTTCTGTGGACTGCAATCTTGTTCTCCTGCTGCTGCCTCCAACATCTGCCTCCCTGTTTCCCCCTTTTATCCTGTCTGTCCTCTGTTCTGCACTCTGCTTTTTTCTACTGTCTCCTTATGACTGAATTAACATGTCTTTTAACTGCCTTCCTATTATGTACATTATATTAATGACAATAAGAAGCAATTTTGCATTAACAGTCTTGGTGAATCCAACAGATGGTCCAATGTGAATGACATAGAGTGACGCAAATATTTGGCTTCTTGTACTTATATTGAAGTCCTAATGTTCAGTTTGTCCATTGAATGATAGGACTTTACTTTCACATGCAGTAACACCTGTAGTTTTTATAAGCACATGGTTGGATTTCCTAACTCTTTGCGTCATGTGACCTCCAATTCCTTTGGGAGTGTTAGAAATAGTATCATTGCAAACACCTATTACAGCTGTTCTTAAGCAGTCTGTCTCATTTAGCCAGCTACTGGCATATATTCCATTTACACCTGTGCAAAGCATTTGATCCTAATTTGTATGTATAACACCACAACGAATTAATCAGAAACCTGGGTTGTGTTTTGGAATGGAGGGAGGTCATCCAACGATGTACTGTAACGCCTCTCCATTTCCTTCGTTTCAAAACAGATCCAAAGTATTGACCCGATGATCGTTTCAGTACACAATGTGTTTGAAAACTCCACTCCGAGTTTTGGGTACTTTTGGAATGTAAGGATGGTGTGCATACAAAGTGAAAACAGACCATTTTTCACTGCTTTTCAAAAAGGAATGTGATGCATCCCTGGAACCTTTGCAGGATTTTGCACATGGATACCTTGATCTGATCATTCACTGTGCACTGTGAGATTTGAGATGATGGAAAGGAAGTAGTCATGCCAGAGGGCTTCCTCGCATGCTGTTAAGCATTTCTGAATGCTTTGAATGTTTGTCATGATGTCTTCACTTTGCTTTTGTTTTGCTTGTTAGAGCGTAAGGGATGACCCAATGGTGCTCTTTAAGAAACAGACTGGCAATGTGATTCTGATATGGCTGTGACAATGTTAGGGCCTCTAGTTTCATTGTGGTAACTGGCAGAAACTGACAACAACATGAGGTGTGTTCGCCGTGGTCCTGAAAGAGTACTTCAGAAACTTAGCAGTCTTTAAGAGATGACTTAAATAAAAATGTTAATGTCATTAGGCTGCTGTGCAACACAACAAAACTAGATCCCAACATTGTCCTTTCATTCACTTTAAGCCTAATCCAATATCAAATAAAACATATTTGAGTCCACTAGCTCCAGATTTTTATTTGGATCTGCATCAAGATCCATGCTTTTTTATTCCTTAGAAGTTCACGTAAATGTTGGAAAAATGGCTTATCTCACAATGAAAGAAAGAAAGTACCAAACGGATTTGTCTCAGATCTGCAAACAAATTTAATGAGGTCTATTCTGGGACCCAATCATAACCTTCATGATGGAGGTAACCAAGATGGCACTCCGAGCTATCCAAAAATGTAAAGAGAGCAATATAAAAACAAATGAAAAATTAAGAATATAGAAATATAAAATAAGCTAGATAAAAATATGAAAATGGGTATAATGAAAAAAATATATATTAATAGAATGATATTGCATTAATTTGGTAAATATCCATATCTTTCAAAAATCAGTGTCTTAGGTCTGTAACACATTCTTTTCTTTAAAATCATGTTGTTTCATCGCCCAAGCTAAGATATCCTGGTGATCACCAATTTTCCCAGACTTGACAAAGCTCCCTCCAGAACCACAGAATACATTATGAAGCTGTTCTCACAGGCCATGTAGTGCTTCACATGACTGGTAATTGACTTTGACATGTAAAGTAGGTAGAATGCCCCTTTAACTGAGCCTTCCTTCGTTTGCGCTGGTTCATACCGCCGTGTTGGGTGTGGTGATCCTTATGTGGGCGTTTTATGAATATTCCACCCACACTTTTCGGCTTCATGCATCACCGACTGTGACAGAAGATCTGGAGAAGCCCCTGTATCCTTATACTGATACTGTTATAAATGACCAAAACCAAGAATAAAAGAACAAAGTATATTAATCTCAGATATTTTCAGAGATATAGGGATATAATTGGAATATACAGACCCTGAAATGATAAAATGATATGATTCTGTACTTGTTGTACTATGTTTGAATCTCTAATGCAGTCCTGCTGAATATAACAGGATAATACATCTTTAAAATACAGACGGCATAGTCAACAGCACATTTCAAGAATAAGCCAGTTGTTACTGTTTATGCACATGGAATTGGTTAACTAAAAAGTACTACGGTATCTTAAGTACTAATTTAGTGGCGAAGGAGACACATTTCCTTATTTTTAGCCCTGCTAGGGGCTAGACTCTGGAGATGGCAGATTTCTCTCTGGCTGCAGGCAGTTGTGATTTGTTTGTCCAGAGGCAGATAGATCTCACTGATGAACTGGAATTTACATTGTCGTCTACCATGTGAAACTAGAGGCCTGCATAACCGAGTTAAACATTTACAGGTGACACGCTGTAGCTCACATCTTTCCATTGTAAACGCGATGTTTCTGAATCATAAGAGCAACATTTTCCTCTCTCATGGTTCATATAAAGGACCGAGTTATCATGGCTGGGTTGTATGGTCTTAAAATAGTGTTGCAACATTTTAAGGCGATACACGATAAATATCTCGATATTTTGTAATCTCCTTAAAAGGACTTCATAATTGCTAGGACTGGGCGACAAATTCAGATATCACAATATTTTTGGCTAGTATTGCGATCAATGTTGTAGGGATTGCTATTGGTTATTTCACAGAGATTTTTGATAAATATCCATCAGTATGTGGATTTAACGACTAAAGACATTTGCACATCAAGTCTGTCATCCAACATTGCCCCCAGTTGTCAATCACGTTTGAACACTGACTGCGAGACTTTCGTCCGTCATATTGATGTGATGGGTTTCGAAATACCAGCCAGCTGCTGTTCAGGACCAAGTGGTTAGTGGAAATTGACGGACTTGTTTTAAATGTGCGGTTAACTAGCAATGTGTCAAGCAGGGCCGCTGACATCCAGAAATACCACCTGGATGCACTTGGCATAATTCTGCAATAATTTATTTTACTCCAAAATCATCTTCACTGCTTGATGACTATTTTGTCTTTTCTGACAATCTTTTTTAGGATAATGGATTGAAAACAACACATGTGAAAATAACAGACTTGGTGTGCTAAGGCCTCACATGTATAAAAGGCAAACATTAGTCTATTTGTACTGTAATGTTGCCTTTAAAACCAACAGAAGAAAACACTGGAGCTATTTCACAATATGATGACACATAGTCTTATTTTTTGGGAATATTTGGTATGACATAATATCGATATATTGCCCAGCCCTACTGGCAATTTAACTTAATTACAGTAATAGTGGCCAGGAAAGAGCAGCTTTGGGGGAATTTATTATTTCACTGAACACAAAAATGCAGAAACTCTTTCTGCATAGATGTTTTTACTTAGCTTCTGCACAAAGTTTTGTTATAGCAACTCACGCTCATGCCTCTTTTTTGTCTGTGTACATTTTTTTTTCCTCATTATTTTTTAAGACCCATCCAGCTTGATTTGTCTAACAGTGTCACTGTATGAAGAAAAGTTGTTGTTATCTGTTTACTGGAAGTTTTTAAAGTAAACTTATGAAGAAATATTTCATTGGATTACTGATATTGAAGGTTTTATTTCACTTGTGGCTGTTGGGAATTTCAGGTTACTGGACGTGAGAGTTTAAAAACAGAAAGACCATCAAGGCCTGTGAAAATAGCAGAAAGTGATGCTGATGTAAGTGAATCATTTTGTTCTCAGGACTTAAAGGATAATCACCCTGTTTATCCGTCTCTCCTTTTCTTTAAGATCTCCGTTTCCGACTTCTTACAATCCACTACAGAGAAGATCTGACTTTACTGTGTGGTTTAGTGTGGTTTGTGTGTGTGTGTGTGTGTGTGTTCTCAAGTTGTGGTAAACAGAGGCTGTGGAGGGAAGGGAACGTATGTACATTGCAACACTGTGGGGACACCCATCCACACAGCACAGTGAGGGCCTGAGAGTATCGACCACAGCTTTTATTTTCCTCCCTGCAATTTAAAGGGAAAAATACATGTAATGGGAGTTTTAGATGTTGAGCTGTTAAATTTTTCAGTTTGATTTGCCTGATCCCGCTTTTCTCACTCTTTGTTTTCCGCTGAATGGAGGTAAATAGGATGGATGTCCTGGCTTTTCATCATTAGCATTGTTCCACTTTAACAATTTATAAGAAATTGCCAGTAAATTTGTCTGAACAATGAATATTTCATGCAATTAAAAACAACAATATACGGCAGCAAAATAAAAACAGCTTAATTATTAATTGAACAGAATGATAAATAGATCTGAGGGAAAAAAATACACTGCGTGAGGAAGACTGTGAACTAAGGCAGTCTTATGTTGTTTTCATAAACACATAACCCAATTCTGGGAAAACAAATCTGTCACTCTCAATAAACACGCTTTTCTCCAAAAGTGAATTTGAAAATATGGATTTTTGATTATGATTACTCATAATGGGTATTACCCGATCTTGCCCCCCGAACCAGACAGTGAAGAGCCTTTTGATATTTCTCTCACTGTGCTGATGAGAGGAATTCCCCTGGGCTTTTCACATAGATGAGCCTTATTGACATATTTACAGACAGCGAGGACTACAGTAGACGATCAATTCGTCTCATTTGGCTGCGTCAAAGACAAGACTGGAGCAGTCGACCTCTCTTGTTGTCAACAGATACTGTATCTCATCGGCCCCGATTCTTGTTTTGCTCTGTTGCATTTTGTCTACACTTGATTGTATACTCGGAGATTAGATTTTATCCTTTGTCTTTTCTTGATTGTTTATTTTTTCTCATGTTTTTTTCACTTCAGGTGAAATTAAGTCGACTGTGTGAACAAGACAAGATTCTGCAGGAGCTTGAGGCCACGATACGCACTTTGAAGGAGGACAAGGTTTTTCTCTTATACATTCACAAAATCAGCTTCTTTTCAAACTTTCATGTGTACAATATCTGTGTCAGCCTGCGCTGGTGTGGTCCATAATCGCCTCTTATGTTGTGACTGTGTCTCTCGTGTTCCTATCTAGGACAAGCTGGAGTCCGTGCTGGATGTTTCCCACCAGCAGATGGAGCAGTACAGAGATCAGCCAGCCCATGCAGAGAAGATTGCTTATCAGCAGAAATTACTACAAGAGGATGTCGTGCACATCAGGGCTGAAATCTCCAAAGTCTCGACAGTAAGACACACGCTAATAATGAAAAATACAAATTCTTTGATGCGTTTGTGAAAGTAAAAATATGCAACATTCACCCTCCTCATGTTTTGTTCCTGAAGTTCTGATTAGGTAAGTTATACTGAGTCAAACTACTCAGACTGTCTCCTCTATCACTAAGCACATACTGCCACTCGCAATATGTT